>NW_008360320.1:3512682-3524735 GCF_000622305.1 Nannospalax galili
AGATGAACTGTGACCTGGGATATGTAAGACAAATAAACCCTTTCCTCCCCAAGTTGGTAGTGGTCAGAGTGTTTTGTCACAGCAATGGAGAAACAAACTAAGGCAGAGCTTGGTACCCAAGGGCAGCAGGAAGTTCCTCAGAATTCTGGGGAGGGGGGCAAGTGGGACACAGATCTGATCTATGACATCACTTGGAAATGAGGACAGGGTCAGGAAGAGGGCTGACTGCTGTATAACAGCATATTTGAAGGAGAAAGAGTCTATAAACAAGTGACTCTCCTACTCACTTGGTCCATCTCTCACCACAGGTCTTCCCCAGGCCTTTGCTTTATGATTGTGAAATTATTTTCCAAGGTACTGCTTTCTAGAATTAGGTAGGGTATAAACATATTTATCTATGTTATATAACATATGAAAATGAATAGATCTAAATATCTCCTTTTTGTTAGTTCCTGTTACGATGGGTTGCTTTATTTCAGCTACAGTTGACTTGTCTTAGTAACTTTTCCTGCACCCTATTTCTTTGCTCATTCCTCCTGTAATTTTCTCTTCTGCTCTAGCATCCCCCAAACTTTCAATTACTCTTTATCAGCAAACTTTTGGCCTCTATTAATATTTAACTACTAAAGAATAATTGTGATTAAGAGAATTTTATCAGATGCCAACCACATTGCTTTCATTTTCCTGAGACAAAAACGTTCCTGGGGTTTGGTTTATGAAAGACTCACTACATTGTCCAGTTTGATATATTTTCCTCCTTCACATTCCTCATTTTGTCAGTTTCTTTGCAGAAAGAAAACAGTAGCAGTCACCTAGGGAAATGTGTTTGAGGCTTAGAATTGGTCCATGGAGGGGATGAAGTACTATGTTAGGACTGCTGCAACAAAACTCAAAAATGACCTGGGTGGCTTAAGCAACAGAATGCATTCTTTCACTGTTCCAGAGTCTAAAAGCCAAGATAAAATGTCATCAAGTCTGCTTCCTTTTAAGAGCTGGAGGAGGAATCTGGTCTGTGTCTCTCCTCCTTGGCTTCAGGTGGTGGGTCTCTAGCCTCTAGCATTCCTTGGCTTGCAGAAGCATTACTCTGAGCCCTGCTTTTATCTTCTCATAGAATATTCTCTCTCTGTCTCTGTCTCTGTCTCTGTCTCTCTCTCTCTCTCTCTCTCTCTCCCTCTCCCCCTCTCTCTCTCTCTCTCTCTCCCTCTTTATGTAAGAACACTAGCCATGTTGGATTACAGTCATTCTTAAACTGCATTTTAGTTGACTGCTAAGAACTCTATCATCTGTTATAATCTAAGGTACTGGGATTAGGACTTTGAATTTTCAGGAGACAGTTTAACCTGCCATGAGTTAAATTGAGTTACGCACCTTGCTTCCTCAACAGCTGGCTTCACTAGACCATCTGTGGTTCTTCCACTTTAGTTCTGCCTTTTGACCTCATCACCTTGGTCTCACTTGGTATCATCTTTCTCTAAAGGACATGGCCACTGCTGTACAGAGAGGAAGCAGCCAATTGGTTTAGAGAACCTGCCATCACCTCACAGGAGGATTAAAGTTCACTATACTAGAATCATTGTTTCTGTCTCTCATTTTTCCCCATTCTTTGCTCCCCACACCTTCTCCCAAGTTGTCACCCCTCCTGACATTCTGACCTTCCTCATTGGTCATTTGGGCATACCTCATTACCTGCTGCTTTGGGAAAGCCAAAGTGGCCACTTACCTAGGTCTCCTTCTCAAATAGCCCGGATTCTGGGACACCCTGCTGCAAGCTCTTTGTCCCTCTCAGCAGCCACGTAGAGGAAGACAATCACCACCCAGGGATGTGAATGAAGAGGTCAATGGGAAGAGCTGAAATGTCATATCTGGGGGAAATGTGTTGCAGTGGGACAGACAATGAATGGGAGTAACAATGTAGCCACCCAGGAAACTGCTTGAAGCTGTGCTTCACTTTTGCAACCACCCTGATGTTTCTTGTTGGCTTCTTGGGTGCAGAGACCTCTGTAGCCATTTCTCAGGTGAAGGGCACCAAGCTGCAAAGCTGGGTGGTGGTTTCTGTTTTTTTTTTTTTTTTTGATTTTTGTTTCTTTTTACCTCTAGTGCTTTGTTCACAATGAAACCATTTATGGTCATTCTTTACATCTGATGTTCAGATGCCAACCAAAATAAAAGATCTATTTTGCTCCAGGGAAACTTTAGTAAGTTATCTAAAACTTACCAAATGTCATCTCCTAATATATGTGAGAATCTTCCAAAAGGATCATTACAAGGGGAATCCAAGAGACTGAGAGGAGACCCAAGCAGGAAACCAAAGTGTGTTTGAGAAGATTCTAACAAAGGGCGTAACCCAATGGGTGTGGTGAGAAGGCACCTACTATGGAATAAGAATGCCTCCTACCTAGCCTCTCTGAAGCCCAATGGCTGTCTCTTCAATTTATCAAACAGGGAAAATAACTCCCACCCAAAGGTGGACATTCAGTGAGATGCAGAATCGCACTATTTTTGCCTGTACAGGTCATTTGGAGGCACATTCTCTTGCCATGTTCATGGGACATATCTCAGAATAGCCCCGAGTCTAAGGAATGTTCAGGAAAAAGAAAGAGAACAAAAAGAGAAGTAAAAGGAAACAGATGCTATGAGCACACCTCTCTTGATGCAGGGTTCCCTAAGTGGTACCTCCACTCACATGCAGGTAAGGCTGGGTGATATGTGGTTCCCATCACAGAGCTCTGGCTCTGCTCTCCAATGCAGGCCGTTTTTCCTTCTACACTGGGCTTCAGTACCCAAACACACTCACCTGCACACATCTTCACAAGGAGAACTTGCTGCTGTTCTGGGGTAGGAGTTGAAGAACAAAGAAAGCTTTCTTTACTTCCTACATTTCACTGTAGTAATCATCCCATGAGTATGACTGTGTCTCTGAATATGGGGCTATAGAAAATGTGTGAAAGAGGCATAGCAAAATTCTTACTCTGCACTGGGTTTTAGAGACACAGGGGACTGTCTCTGATTCACCTTTGTCTCTGTAACTTGCTCCGGGTTCACTCTCTCTGCCTTTGGTAGCTAATGGATTGTGAAGGGACTTGGGTAATGGATTGTGAAGGGACTTGGGTAATGGATTGTGAAGGGACTTGGGTAATGGATTGTGGGATCCTTAGGTGGGATCCCTCAGGAAAATATGGCAGGAGTAAGGAAGATGCAGAAATGGTTCTGTCTTTAGTCTGACAGAAACCCAACTTCATATCAACTCAATCAAAGGCTGAATTAAGGCCAACAGCCCTGATCTCACCATCTTCCCCAAGGTCAATTACTTCCTGAGGAAGATAGCCTTTTCCAGAACTTCCATTCATTTTCAAACTGTTATTCCATGGTATTTCCTTTATAGCTTTTTAGAGCTTTTCCACCCTGACATTTCAGATCTCCTTCAGATGTGGAAAGGTTGCAGCGGTCAGAAAGTCCTGCCTCTGGGTTTGCTCACTAATTTATAGAGCTGGTTTCTGGCTTTCAAAGTCTTTGTCTGGGGGTGGGGATGTGGATCTAGCCTCGGTGCTGCCTCCTGTTTGAGTCACTTCCGGTTACGGAAGTGAACTCACGGTCAGTGAAGAAGCAATTCCTGCTCTGTGGTAATGGGTAGGGATGAAGAGCGGACTCCCGACATTGGGCACGCATACACACAATCACCACCACATCCTCTGCTGACCGCTGCTCTGCGGGCCGCTGCCTTGCAGATGGCTGCCAGCAACAGCAGTGGCAGGAGCACAGCCAGGCAACCTACAGCTAATCAGCCTCCCATACTTTCCTCTCCTCTCAAGGCTTCTCTCAGATCCGGGAACCAGAGGATTCATCTCTTTGCTTTTTTGCCTTGGCTTTGATCCTGCCTTTCAGGCCATCTTCAAGAGTCTCCTGTTAAACAAGCAGCAAGAGTTAACACCGACCAAGAAAGAGAATGAAAGCGCCCCTTCAACCCTCTCAATGTCTCCTCAAAGAACGACCAGGGGGCATTCAGCCGGCAGGACCTCACAAGACCTTTCTTTTTTTCTTCTGTGTGTGTATATGTGTGTGGTATGCAGGTGTATATGCATGCTCATGTGTGCATGGGCACATGTATATGTGCACATGTGTATGTGGAGGCCAAAAGTTGATGTCAGGTGCCTTCCTTGATTGCTCTCTGTCTTATTTGTTGAGACAGGGTCTCTAACTTGAACCCAGAACTTGCTTATTCAGCTAGTCTGACTAGCCAGCTTGACCCCTGAAATCCCGTCTCTGCCTTCTGATTGCTGGCGTTTTAGGAGGCCCACCAGACCTCCCTGGCATTTACTTGGGTGCTTGATATCCAAACTTAGGACCTCAAGCTGGCATAGCATGCACTTTACTGAGTCATTTTCCTAGTGCCAACATTTTTCTTTTAAAAAATATACTTTTATTGGGATTGGAAAGATGGTTCAGCAGTTAAGAGCACTGGTTGCTCTTCCAGAGGATGTGGATTTGATTCCTAGCACCCACCGTCAGTAGCTCCAGTTCCAGGGGATCCAACACCCTCTTCTGGCCTCTGTGGGCTTTGCACAAAACGGGTGCACTTACGTGCAGGGAAACACTCATAAAATAAAATGAAAATAAATTAAAACACACACACGCACACACACACACACACACACACACACACACACACTTTTATCACCCTACACCTATCTCAAAACCATTTCTTCATAGCTCCTCTCTCTTCAGCTTCCTTACTGAGTACTAATCACAATCTTATCAGTCACTAAAGACAGTAAGAGTGCACCAGGAACAAGTTATAGAGACAGAGTGAGTCTGATGGCAGTACCCTGTGCTTCTCAAGCCCAGTATGGAGTAAAAACTTGTTTATACATGCTTTACTCAGATTTTCCACAGTCCTATATGCACAAGGCTCAATGTTTTAATGTCAGAACTGAGACAGGGACAAAGGGCACTAGAGGAAGTAGAAAAGAGCAGGCTCACTGATGAGGTAGGTTCAAAGACACTGGGCTGCCAGCATCATGTCCCTACCCCAACCTTTTCTGATGGTCACTCTCAGGCCTGAGGAAGAAATGGCAGGAGATTGCCTCTTGCTTAGTATTATAATCTCTCCCCTCCCCTTCCTCTCTTCAACTAGAAGTCTTCCAGGCAGAAAGCAGGGGATGTGAGTGCAAGAGAGGGCATGGAAGAGATGCTAGAGCCATTTTTTTTTTTTTTGGGCTGGCTGCTGATCACATGGGGTCAGGGCAGGTTTTGGGACAGATGCTGCCTCTTTCACTTGAGAATCCTCAGTGAGCAAAGGGCCATTTTACCACAAGGTGCATTGTTGCGGTAGCCAATCTCTTAAGAATTGAGCACAGCTTTTCTCTGTTCCCTTCAGTCACAAAGGCTGAGCTACCCAACATGCTTGTCTTCTAGTGAATGGCTTTATACTCCAAACTGGAGCATGCACTTACAAGGACAGGTATGGGCATAGCACAGCCCTGCTCTGTTCTCTTGTCCCTTCCTGAGGTATATGTGGGTCTCTCGCCCTATCTTTTCTTCTCCCTGGCATTATCCTCTTACTTTGAAGTGGGCATGTTTCCAAGAAGGCCTAGGAGCCTTCTTAGATCAAGCTAGTTCCGCAGAAGTACCCGTTGTTCCATGAATACTACCTGAGACAGGAAGCGGTGATGCTGGGAAACCTGCTGCCTGTTGTCAGGGTGCGCACTGAGGCACACAGTCAAGGCAACATGTGCATTTGCACTTACCCACACTGCTGTTATTGGCTAACTCCCAGAACTGAGCAACAATGGCCTCACAGAGGACAGTGTTTACCACGGTTCAGAGAGCTCCTATTTCATTTTCATTTAGAAACCATTTACCCAGCTAGGACAACCCAAGTCAGGCAACCCTGCCCACACTCGGGCTTTCTGCTTTGACAGAGGACAACTGTGCTCTGCCACAGACACAGATACTTTCCTTTCACCTGTGTCTCATTTTTCATCTTCAACTTCCTACCACCTGCAGGTTCAGTGATCTCTTTGGGCCCAGGGCTGCAGCCAGCTGGTCACAGAGGAGGTGAAGTAAGATGGCTGATAGGTGGAGAGGCTGACTTACTGCTCTGTGATTAGCTTGTTTCTACAGAAGAATACCTCCCCATACATGCTTGTTTGTGCTGGCCCTCTGGGTACTAGGATGATGGAGGTGTACGTCCAGGGCCTGCTATTGAGATGGCACTTGGAATGATGAAGGCCTGTATAGGAAAAGCAAAGTAAGTTTTTCTTTTTCTTTCCTCCCCACTCTATTTTCTAAAACAATGTTTCTCCATTTGAAAGCAGGTGCCGCTGAGCAGACTCTGAGCAGTGTCGGCTCTGAGGGGAAGGCTGAAAGGCAGCCCCTGAAACTGCTCACTTGTGCATAAGGCTGTATAGACTCTAGTATCAGACCTAAAGGTCAAATTTTGTCTCTGCTTTTTCCAGCTATGAGGACTTCAGTAAGTGTTTAACCTCTCTAGCTGCCGGATTTTCACCTATAAAAGAAAACACAAGTTTCTGTCTTGTAGGCTCATTGAGAAGACTGAACAAGAAAACCCAGAAGGGACCTGGTAGCCCCAAAGTATATAAGTGCTCAATAAAATTAGAAGGTCACCTTATTACATTTTCTTTTACCTTTCCTGAATAGGAATCATCATTTTGCTCAGCATATATAAAAGTGAAGGGGAAAAAGGCCAATAAATAGGAAGAGAAGATAAAAGGGAAAAAGATGGGGCTGGAAGAGTGAGGGGGGAAATGGGAGGTGGATCCCCTGGATGGTGGAGTCTCTTACATACCTCCATGCCTTTAGGTACCACATAGAGAAGAAATGAGTCCATTCCCCCAAAATGCATTTTCCTGGGCCTCATGACAAACACAGAGAACATCTACAGGACTTTTACAGAGGCCACGGTGTGGAGGAAATGCTCCCAGAATTTCAAATGCCAACCCAGGAAATTAATGCAGTGTCAACTGTGGGTGAGGCGAGCATGGCACCCAAGAAAGTCAGTCCACACATGTGGCCTCTGTTGTCTTATGTGTCATGTGTGGTTTTATATTATACAGAATTTCTGTTGATAACATTTTTCAATGTAAATATGGAAATAATTTGTCCAAAATACCACAGATTCTTGGATACTGTGTCATTTGATGCTATTGATCAATGGCATGTCTCGTCTCCATGGGATAGCCATCAAGGACTAATGAGGAGTATCCAGACAGACAAATGGGAAAGGGTAGACATATATCCAAGCGGAAGAATACTTCTAAAAGTTACATGTAAGGATTAGTATGGTTAGTATGGAATGCAGGCACCATCGAGCATAACCTGAGTATGAGAGGAAGGGGTGAGTGAACACGCTGGCACTTGGCTCTTTTTATTTTTATTTTATGTGTATGTAAGTGCACCTATGTTGTGTAGTGTTTGTGGGGGTCAGAAGAGGGTGCCAAATTTCCCTGGAACTAAAGTTAAAGACAATTGTCAGCTGCCATGTGGGGGCTGAGAATCGAACCAGGATCCTCTGCAAGAGCAGCTAGTGCTCTTAACTGCTGAGCCATCTCTCCAGCCCCTAGCACTTGGCTCTTGAACTTGATCTTTCTGAGCTGTTAACGAATCAATGAATACCACTTAGGAACACAGTAGAGAATGGTTTAGAAGATCTGTGATTACACAGAAAGATATTAGGGACTACTACAGTAGTTGAGGAAAGATAGGTAAAGGCCTGAGTAAAGTAGAAGGAATCCACAGGAAATCACTTAAAATTGTTTTTTCAAATTTTATTTATTATTTATTTATTAGTAGCGTGTGTATGAGTGTACAAGTGCGTGCGCGACACACACACACACAAATACGTGGAGGTCAGAGGACAATTTTCGGGAGCTGATTCTCTCCTTCCACTCTGGGTTTCGGGATCAAACTCAGGTTTGTTAGGTTTACACAGCAATTGCCTTTTAGAAGCAAAATCACTAGAACATGGAGAGCTTATATCAGTAGAAGGGATGACTTCCTGGTTTCTGATGTGTGTATTTGGAGTGGATGATGGGGAGTCAAAGGACAGAGTACATGCATGTAGGAAGTGGATGCTGGAAGAAGGTTGGGGCTGAGTGCAGAGGAGAATGTGTGCATCTATTAATGCAAGGAACAGAGGTGGTAGAAAGTTCTTTTCCAATTTTAAATTGAAAAGACATTTAGTTTACCTGCTGTTTTAGATTACCTTTGCTGCTTCTCTTCTTCTTTAGAGTGGGAATATGTAGATACCCCAAAGACAGAGCAAACAACTGATGTTTACTAAGTGTTTCCTTTGTGACTTCCTTGGGTGGTTAAATACTTTACCATTATTGCCTCATTTCATCCTGAAAGTGATTTTATGAAACGAATATTATCATCTCTAGTTTACAGATGAGCAAATTGAGATCCAAAGAGATTAAATGCTAAAAACCTCACCAGTAGTAAATGGCAGCACTGATGTCACTCTGTGAGAATAAAGACATTTTCTATAAAGGAGAAAGAAGTCTTTATTGTTCCTATTTCTGACTGCAGGAAGACAGAGTGATAAGAAATGTGGATGAACAAATGTACTCTGGCAGTTTTATTATCACCTTTATTTAGGATCCGTTGATGCTTTCAAGACATAGTCACATTCCTTATCTCAGATTTCTTTCAAATTATCTCCATGAGGTAGCCTGGGCAGATGATCATGTCTCTATTAATCAATCAACAAATATTTCTTGGGCACCACGCTGAACAAACCACTATTCAGAGTGACGTTTTCTCACAGCTCTGTCCACAAGGAATTTGAAGCCTAGCAAAGAATCCCTACAAGGAGAAATGGAACTATATAAAGTGTGCAGGTCACATGCTAAAGAAGACTATAAATCCTAAGTTTTCAATCAGTGTTCCATGGAAATCCCAGATCCTAGTGTCTTTATGGTAATGGTTCTCAAACAGTAGGGTGATTTTGCCCTCTTGGAGACTTCTGACAATACTGAAGACATTTTTGATTCTGACAAACCCCCACGGCCATGCCAGGGAGAGGAAAGGGGGTGTACTACAGACATCCAGGGGACAGGGTAGCTGCTTAAACAACCTACTATGTACAGGACAAAATCCACAACAAGGAATTAGCCAGCCCAACACAGAAATCATATTCAGGTTGAGAAAGCTACTCCAGGATAATAGAATGATTTGATCTGAGTTTTATTTTTAAAATTACACTTAAAAATATTAAATAAAGCTAGGTATGGTATTACATGCCTTTAGTCCCAGCACTTGGGAGGCAGAGGCAGAGAGGCAGGTGGATCTCTGTGAGATCATGGCCAACCTGGTCTACATGGTGACTTCCAGGCCAGCTGGAAGACCCTGGAAGACCAGGGAGACCCTGTCTCAAAAAGATTAAAAAAACAAAAGAATATTAAATGAGGACTGGAGAGATGACTCAGGAGTTAAGAACACTGGCTGCTCTTGCAGAGGATCCAGGTTCAGTTCCCAATACCCACATGGCAGCTAACAATGTCCTTAACTTCAGTTCCAGGGAATCCAATGCCCTCTTCTGGCCTCTGCAGGCATTGCACACTCATGGTGCACTAATATAAATGCAGGCAGAATACTCATACACTTAAAGTAAATAAGTGAAATTTTTAAAGAAGACTTGCTCTCATAGTATCAGAAGATAATATGCAAGCTTCCAAGGGAGAAACAAATCAATGATCCTACCCAGCCATAAAATCTATGAACCACAACAATGACTGGCCCAGCAAACTATCTCTATTGATGCAGTAGTGGCATTTTTATCTTGAAGGTAATCAACAGCTGTCTAATTGGACTTCAGGCCTGCCTGCTCAATGAGAAGGAATTCATGAGTGATACTGTAAACAGTCAAGTACACTGTATGATGGAGAGGTCATAAACTCTAGAGAAAAATCTACTTCTGTCACTTCCTTAGACCAACATAATTTCTTATTGTATTCTAAGTATATATCCTTATAGTTACAGAAAAGTGTAGCTCTTGTCACTTGTGAAAGAAGCTTCTTTTTGCAACAGATGGAGATTATTAAAAAGTTCCACAACTGGTCAAATGCAGAGAATAAGTGACTGTGAGATGTTTAGCCCCAAGTGACACATCTACAATGCAATTTCTACATCAAAAGCTCAGGGGACATTGCAGAAGAGGAGGCAGAAAGACTGTAGGAGCCAGAGAGCCAAGACACCTGCTGCTAGTTAGTGCATTCTAGACACAATAAGGAAGCTACATCAATGAAATCTCCACATAATGGTAGTCAAAGAGATCTCATAATGATAAAACCAGTTGACATGCCAAGGTGGATGGGGGAAATTTCATGATGTCTCACCTCAAGATGAAGGGCTACAGGCAATCAGTGAATTCTGAGGGAGAGAGAATAGATTTCTTCAAGGATGAGCTCCCTGAGAGGCTATCTAATCCCAAATGGAAAGCCCCAAACACAGGTACACAGGAGCACCACTAAATAGATTCAGTGCATTAATATTATACATATATTGATAAATATATGTATGTTTATGTAGAAATAATCAAAGAAGAGGATAAGAAATTGAGAGAGAGTAAGGGGGCATGGGAAGAACTGAAGGGGAACTGGGAGGGATGGAAATAATGCAAAGACAGTACTCAATTATGAAATTCTAAAAAAAATTAAAATTAAAAAAAGAATGTTAAATGGGGTGGGGATGGGTGGGTAAGGTAGAGAAAGGAATATGGAGAGATATAACTAACACTAAAGGCCTTTTGAAAAATTACATGGAAACCTACTACTGTAGAAGCTCTCTAAAATATATACATGTGCATAAAAATTTAAATGAAGTTTCCCTATAACAGAGAGACAATATCCTGACTACAACACAACTCATTCTTGCAAATAAAAGCCACACTACCAGGCATGGCTTACCTCTCTATGAATATTTGGTCGTTTGGATCCCATTGATCCCCAAATATAACAGGTTATTACCAATGATCTTGGTTACCCTCCAAAACTTGATGGTAAGACCTTATTGATGAAGATAATACATACATGAGCTGTAGAACAAACAAGGAGAAATCAAGCTGGTGCTGATTTCAGAGTCTGATCTCTACTGGCTAGCATTAATAGTGCTGGAAGGTGCTATGCATGCTACCAGAAGGAAAAAGTAATCATCAACCCTATCCAACTGTGGACGCTGTGAACTGCAATAATGGCTGGTCCAACAAGATATGTTCACCAGTGCAATAGTGACACGAATACTATGTAAGCAACCAATCACTCTTTAATTGGATTTAGGGTTTGCTACATAGAATGGAACCCACACCTGATCAATATTAGGCTTAGGAGCCTGAGGCTAGGGGAGAACATAGATTCCTAGACATAGGGGAGAACCTAATACTAGTTTTCTACTAAATATTTATCATATTAAACTGATTCCTAATGACTTATTGTTATATCCATAGATTAATGCATCTCTCAACTCTCACTAGAGAGGCTTTCTTGTGCAGTAGATGGTAATTGACACAGAGACCCATAACTGGCCAATATGCAGAGAACAAAAGGCCACAGAGCGCTTCTTCCTGAATAGGAGACATATCAAATTTCTCCCTCTCAAAGTTCAGGGATCATTGTGGAAGAGAGGGCAGAAATATTGTAAGAACCAGAAGTGGTGGATGACCACAAGGAAAACCACAAGTTTTCCAGACAGCCAGTCAGTCAGTTGTTGATAAGAACTCCCGGCAATGGTGACAAGCATGCACAAGTCCCATGCAAACTCAAACCAGACAAAAATCCCAGCATAGACAGGGGGATGTGTGTAATAAACCCCAATCCTACCTCAGGAAATTGTGTCAACAGATGGCTGCTGGGAGGGACAGAGACAGTTTCTTTCAAGCATTTGATTCTTGGTAGGTTAACCAGGTTCCAGTAGATGGACTCACACTGAAGGATATTTGAGAAAACAAATGGACTCTGTAGGCCTTAATATATATATATATAGAGTACATTAAAGGGGGAGGGGGCAACAAGCAGATGTGTAGATGTGGAAGAGCTCTA
>NW_008360320.1:3524748-3526924 GCF_000622305.1 Nannospalax galili
GATATTCAATAAGAAAGAAAAAAACTGAAAAAAATTAAATGGGGTGGGGGATGGGTGGGTAATGAAGAGGTGGGAATATGGGGAGAAATAACTAATACTAAAGGTTGTTTGAAAAAAAAATATGGAAACCACTAAACATGGAGCCTCCAAACATATGGAACCTCTAAGCATATGGAAGCTCTCTAAAGTATATACACATACATATAAAAAAAGAGTTTAAATAGAATTTCCTTATAACAGGGGGACAATACCCCAACTACACACTTAATCCTAGCAAACAAAAACCCTAGTACCATGAATGAGTTACCTCTTTATGAATTGTTGGCCAATAAGAACCCATTGATCCCCAAACACAGCAGGTTATTGCCAATGATTTTTGTTACCCTCCAGAACTTGACAGTAAGATCCTATTGCTGAAGACAACACATACCTGAGTCATAAAACATGGAGAAATCAAATTGGTACTAACCTGGAAGCTCCATCCCTACTGGCTAGCTTTCATAGTGCTGGAAGGTGCTGTGCTTACTACCAGGGGAGAAAAGTCTTACCCAGCTGTGAACCCTGTGAGCTACAGAAACAACAGACCTAGCGAGATATATCTACAAGTGAAATAGTGGCACAATGTTATGGGAGTAACCAAATACTGTATGATTGGATTTAAAGCCCTAATGCATAAGGTAGAACCCATATCTGGCATTATTGGAGTCAAGAACCTGTGGCTAGATAGGTCATGGGCTCTAGGGGAGAACTTGCTACTAAATATTTTACTAAATAGACATATATTTAAATAACTCCTAATGATTTATTGCTATTTCCACAGATTAATGCATCTCTCACTCTTATTAGAGAAGATTCTTCCTTCAGTAAAAGGCATTTATCACAGAGACTCACAACTGTCAACATGCTGAGAATGAGAGACTGTGGAATGCTCAGCCCCAAATGGGAGGTCTATATCACATCCTTCCTTTCTCAAGGCTCAGGGATCTTTTTGGAAGAGGGAGCAGAAAGATTGTAAGAGCCAGAAGTGGTGGATGAGTACAAGGAAACAGTGTTTTTAGGATACAACAGGGCAGCGGCACATATGAACCCACAGTGGCTGTGACAGGTACACAAGACCTGCTCAAGTACAAGCCAGACAAAATCTCAGCATACAGGAGAGAAGAGGGTATGAAATCCCACCACTAACCAAGGAGCCACTGGCATATGAAGGCTATTGGGAGAGGAAAAAGTCAGTTTTCTTTACGGGTTTGGATCCCAGGGTTGGTTCCATACTCAAGAGTATCTGGTCAACACAAATTGTACTTGATGGGATAAAGAAAGAGAGGAAAAAAGAGAGAACATGAAGGCGGATGGGTAGGGAGGTGGGTGTGGATCTGGGAGGCATTGGGAGAGGAGACAATTATGAAACTCTCAAAGAATTAATTTAAAAAAGAATAGTTATAAAACAACAGATGTGTTGAAAATGATTACATACTGAATTTTAGCACACCATGATCACTGAAGGACTAGGATGTGCTATGCTAACAAATTAAGGGGTTTGGTGGAGAACTTGAACCAAGTCTTCCAGCACAGTGACTGTGCATGAGAACATTTCCAACACTACCAAGAATATCCTAAAATTTCCAAGTGGATCATTATTTGAAAAAAAATCACCATCTGAGGGTTTTCTTAATAAAATGCAGAAACAAATTTGGAAGCTGAATCTGATATAAGGCTATAACACTCAATTTTATATTTTTGTATTTATTAAACAGCCTAATTGAATTTATAAGTAAATGTCAGGTTTCAACTTATACACTAGAATTAGTGAAATACTGATTTCATTTGGGGAGGAAAAAAATGACCTGCAGTATTTAAAAACAAACAAAAACAAAAGTCTGTGTACAGGGCATAAAATCCAGGTCCACAGACTTAAGCCTCAAATGTGTTCTTCATAGTAATAGAATTTAGAATTGTCTAGGGAGCTTGGAACAAATATAGAGTCTCGGGGCTCAGCTTAGACTTTGTGAATCTGAACCCACATTTCTACAAGATCCCACTCGCATTAGAGTTTGAGAAGTGCTGGTCTCTAGGACTTTTCACAGAACAGAGACCTTCAGGGCCATTATAAACAGGACTGCCCGTAGTCTGGGATTTCTACCGGCAAGATTCAAACAACTTAGAAAGGATATGGGGG
>NW_008360320.1:3526961-3531082 GCF_000622305.1 Nannospalax galili
GGGGGGGACGGGGGGAAACACCCTGAGTAAGAAAGGCACAATACAAGAAGTCTGAGACACAATGTCCAGACAGAATATTCTAGAAGCAGTGCACAGGAAGCGTTTGAAGAATTTAGGGGAAGCGGTGAACTTAGAGATGGGCAGAGGGCAATCAGCCAGCTCCCTCATGCTAGGGTGCCTCCTTACCTTGTTGACAGAGCAGCCTCCACTGAATTCCAGGCCAGGATTCCCAACCACTCAGCCACCATGAACCAATTAAACCTTCAATAGCCCCAGAAGTTGAGGCTCATTATCTTCAATTTCTAGACGGGGAGCCAACCACTTCCGAAGCAGTAATTACCAAAGGTCAGGGGGGCACCTGAGGCAGGAAGTCTGGTCTATAACAGCACACACTTGGCCCTTCTAGGGTCTCCATCCTGAGCCTCCCAGAAGAGGGGCTGCTCCCACTTGCTGGAAGTCCTTCCAGAGTTTACAGCCCTTGAAGAACTCTGGCAGGAGAAAAGGGGCTATTTCCCCTTTCCACTTGGGCCAGGCTTTGTGTAGAGAACAGGCTGTAACCTCATGCTGTGTGGCACCCGGCTGCTGGCACTTGCTAGAGATACTGGTCAGAGATGCCCTGGGACCTGTAAGGGTGGAACTAGGGAGAGCAGAGGAGGAGGCAGCTACAGAGGAGAGGCTGTCTCCATCGTCTGTAATAGACATCCAGGAAAGTAGCACAGAAACCTCATCTGAGTCAGCAATCGCTTAGTTTGCCTGAGACCCCACCCCCTTTATTTAGTATTATTGTGAGTGTGTGCTTGTGGGTGCGTGTGCCATAGCATGTGTGTGGAGATCAGAAGGCAAGTTGTGGAGTCAGTTCTCTCCTTCCCCTTTATGTGGGTTTGGAGGTTTGAACTTTGGTCACCAGGCTTGTGTGGCAAGGGCCTCTACCACTGAGCCATCTCACCATCACTTGCTTGAGAATTCTAACTGAAGTCTTGTGTCTGTAGAATCCTTCACAGCCTAACACGGACGTGCTGGAAAACAGGAATTGCAGCTTGCCAGTGGCCTGAAGTGTAAGTTGACTGGGACTCCTGACCAGTCCTGATTTTGCTAGGAATCCATGTAGGGTCAGCTTTGTCTTGACCACT
The DNA here is from genome assembly GCF_000622305.1 of Nannospalax galili. NCBI lineage: Eukaryota > Metazoa > Chordata > Mammalia > Rodentia > Spalacidae > Nannospalax > Nannospalax galili. Next base: position 3,528,092 of record NW_008360320.1, read on the forward strand.
TGAGAGGCCCAGGGAAGTGTCTAAGTCAAGGCAATGGACTCAACTCTAGCAAAGGGACAAGTGCTCAAGGGATGAAGGGAAAGTGCCAGGGCCAGCCTCTCTATCCCTTCAGGGGATACCCTCAGTCACCCCATGGAGATGGTCTCCTAGAGGCTGGGATGCCCTCTCTGCCCAGTCCTGCTTAGATCTGTACTGACATCCAGCTGGGCCCCAGGAGCTCTGACTGATTCATCAGTTCTCAGAGGCCAAGTATGAGGTTTCTGGGCCAGCTTGAGGCCCTGCCTCCCCTTGATGCTGCCCTTTAGTTCCTTGTTAATGACTCCCAGCTGTACAAGCCCTGAGCTTGTTCAGATGTTTGGGAAGAAAAGGTCCTGAAACCTTACTTAGGCAGCCGTGGATACTTTTGGGAGCAGAGCAAGCACTGCTGGTCCCTGTCATGGGCTATATATTGTTCCGGGGCATCTCTACAAGAGATAGGAAAGCAAGTCTGTGGTTGCTTGGGGAAAAACTAGGGAAGTTGCCACCCTCCTGACTTCCCAGGTCTCCCTGGCAGTTGTCAGCTTAAGATCTGACTCTTAAATTCAAGGAGTGGTCTTTGCTTCAAGGAGTAGTTTTCTTGCTTCTTAACTCCAAATCCCTGAAACTCTTCTGGAATTTTACAGAAACTTTCTGACAGTCACAAAACCCTGGCAAGGGAGTGACATTAAAATGCTTAGGACCTTCTACACGGTATGTATAAGGTGGAGACAGAAGAGGTAGTTATGGTGAATGGAAGTGTGAAGAGAAACAGGGATACCCCAAGTTAATTATTATGTACTCACTTATGGGGTGCCACAAGCAGGGTTGTCCTCCAATGGGCAAATGGTAAGGATATATCAGAATCCCTGGGGAACACTTTTGGGAAAGGTGGGTACAGAATGGAGAAAGGGAGACAAAGAACTCAAAGCTGACAGGTCAGCCTAATCCCAGTCCAGGTACCTGTCCATTGCAGATTCCTTCAGAGAAAATGTCAACCCGACTGGTCTGGACTGGATTTCAAACTGCTGAACCAAGCATCTAGCAGGCCCTACGGGGACTGCCTGCCCATCCATCTCTAGAATGACAGTGGGGCCCAGGTGATTTCATCCCTGAAACTCTAGAAGGTATTTTACAGGCATACAATAAGTTATTATGTAGTCTTAAAAAGTAATCAGAGGCTGGTGAGATGGCTCAGCAGGTAAAGGCTCTTGTTGCCAAGCTCGATGACCTGAGTTTGATCTTTGGAACCCACGTGGTGGAAGCAGAGCACCAACTCTGCCCTCCACATGCACTCAGTGACACACACATGATCCCCTACCCAGAAAATAATTGTTAAATAAAGGTTAAAAGCATCTCACTATTCTTCAAGACTATATGTATATGGGGAAAATCTCATGGTATGTTTGTAGATAGAAAAAAATAATACTACAAAACTGTGGAGTCCAGTTACCTCCTTGAATGCACACACATTAATGCTGGAAGTGGTACTCTAGAAAGACCCAGTGCACCAACACTGGCTAGTTCTGGATAAGAACAAAGTGGGTGACATTTATTTCCTTCGTGCTTCTTTATATAGTGCAGAGTTTTTGTAATTAACATGCCTTGACTTTGTAAACAGAGAAGACAATATTTGCTTTTTATACAGCAGTTCTACTTCAGATGGTAGTTCTAGGTAGTTGGCAAAGAGTCAGGGAGCAGTGGCATAGGAAGGGGTCTTGGTAGCCCTGTGACTTGCCTGTCAGCATCCACTGTCCCTTCTTTTTCCTGCCACTGCCTCAGTTTCGTGTCAGTAGTTCTTCTTTCATTGCCGCTGTAGACTCCCTTCATTTCCGTCTTGCGTTGTGGACCTGGAGGGAGGCTAACCTACCTCATGGACTGTATCTAAAGCTCTGACTGGGTTTGGCCAATAGAAACTGGCAGCAGGAGATCAAAGGGGGATGGTAGCATAAGGCCACAGAATTGATCCCTCTCGCTTCCTCACTGTGGGGCCGCAACATCTCTCTTCTGGAGGTTGTGCCTCCCTCTGATGGTTCTCTCCACAACGCTCTGTGTGTCTCCCTCCCCTAAGTCTGCCAGTCTTGGATAGGGTAGTAGCTGAATGGTGGCTCTGCCAAAGTTGTCCTAATCCCTGGAACTAGTGCAGGTGGCTTTATTTTATTTTATTTTATTTTATTTTATTTATTTATTTATTTATTTATTTATTATTTTATTTTATTTTATTTTATTGCGTGTTGGTAAGTGCATCTATGTCAAGCAATGCCTGTGGAGGACAGAAGAGGCTGTTGGGTTCTCTGGAACTGGAGTTACAGACAGTTGTTACCTGCCATGTGGGTGCTGGGATTTGAACCTGGGTCTTCTGCAAGAACAGCCAGTGTTCTTAACTGCTGAGCCATCTCTCCAGCCCCAATAGCCTGTAATTTAAATCATTAAATAATACTTAAATAGCATGATATATAATCAGCTCATCTTGTTATATGACAAGGGAATAAGAAAAGAGACATTCTTTAGATATTTGATATACATACATGCACAAGTATGTTTGTAATAAAATAAGAAAAAATGCTCATGGAAATCACTGTCTTTGTCTGTGGCTGAGCACAGGGCCATAGCTGGTTGTTCATAATCACCTTCTTTTACCCATTAAAATTCTCTTTGCAAGCCTAGAGAGATGGCTCAATGGTTAAGAGCACTGGTTGCTCTTACAGAAGACCCAGGTTTGGTTTCCAGCGTCATAAGGCAACTAACACCCATTTGTAGTTTCAGCACCATAGGATCTGATGCCCTCTTCTGGCTTCCATGGGCATTGCATGCATATTCAATACACACATGCAAGCAAAACACTTACATATAAAAAATAAAAATAAACTGGGCGTGGTGGCACATGCCTTTAATCCCAGCACTCGGGAGGCAGAGGCAGGCAGATCTCTGTGAGTTCAAGGCCAGCCTGGTCTACATAGTGAGTTCCAGGACAGC
>NW_008360320.1:3535392-3544469 GCF_000622305.1 Nannospalax galili
CGAGACAGGGTCTCCCTGTAGCCCCATCTGTCCTGGAACTCACTATGTAGACCAGGCTGGCCTTGAACTCACAGAGATCTGCCTGCCTCTGCCTCCCAAGTGTGCCACCATGCCCAGCTATTTATTTGTTTTAAAGAGACTTGCTGAGTCTGGTGGCCCATGTCTATATTCCTAACACTTTGGAGATGGAGGCAGGAAGATCTGGACTTCATGGTCATCCTCTGCTACATAGTGAGGTTGAGGCAGGCCTGAGCTACCTGATAGTCTATCTCAAAAGACAACAATAAAAAGAGAAAGAGAGAGAGAGAGAGAGAGAGAGAGAGAGAGAGAGAGAGAGAGAGAGAGAGCCCTTTGGTTCTTTGGTTCTTTTTAGGATGAGGATACCATGCTGGATTATCTGGGTATCTTCAGGAGAGGCCTTGGGAGAACTGATACTCAGAAGAGGAGATGGTATCACCATAGAGGTAGAGATTGGAAGGATGTGGTCACAAGTCAAGGAAAGCTAACAGCTACTGGAAACTGGAGGAGGCAAAGAAAAGATTGTCTCCTTCATCTCTAGAAAGACGTCTAAGTTTCTGGTCTCCAAAACTAGGGAGAGTAAATTTATTTCATTTATGTTGCTTTGTTACCATGCCACAGGAAGCTGCCTTGGGTGGTAACAGTATAGTCCCTTATCATTAATTCTGGAATGTCAGAGTTCTTGTGAGTTCTTTCCAACTGACCCTTACTTTTTACAATAGTCTCACTGTGAAACTCTCTTCAAATGATCCAGTTTCATGGACCCGATTTCTATGAGGAGGCTCTTTGATGTGGGTATCCACCTCACCCATGTGTAGCATGTGTCCCAACACAAACTGAGCAAACCCCCATCCAGAGTTTTATCCCAGTTTGTTCCCTTTCCAAGTGATTGTATTAAGAGTGAACATGTCCTAGCTGTGACCAAATCAGACGGAACTTAGGAAGAGGCTGGGTCAGTTCCACGTGAGAGAGCCACAGGCAGAGGTGAGCCGCCTTCTCCTTCCTCTCTGGACACAGGGATGCCTGAGCCCAGTGACAGTGACTGGAGGCCAACCTGCCATCAGCTAGAGCCAGTGACTCCACCACCCCCATAGGTGGCCCTGCTGTGGTTGTCTTGTCCTGTGAGATAATGCATTTCCACATTACTTCTTTCTTTTAGAGTTGGGGTTATGTTGTACTAAATGCTGGAGAATTAGACTGGCTATGTGTTGCCTTAAGGCAAAATTGGCCACAGTGTTTTAAATACCCTAGCACCTTAAAAAATTAAGACTCAAAAAATCTTGCTTCAAAAATTTTCACGGTACAGGCACGATAATGCTAATGCGTAAAGGTCCTCGCCACCAAGCCCGATGGTCTGAGTTAAAATGATCTCAGTTCATTTGATCCCTCAGATTCACATGATGGAGGGAATCCACTCTCACAAGTCATCCTTTTCCCTCCACATGAACCTGTGACACATAATGCTTGTGATGGCTAATCCTGGGTGTCAACTTGACTGCATCTGAGATTAACTGAAATGAGAGAGATCTTCTTGATTGGATCATCTGAAGCTGGAAGACACACCCTAAACATGGGCATTACCTTCTGATGGTAGCCCGTATAAAAGGCCATGACAGAGGAGAACGCCTGGCTTCTTGCTGCTAGCCTTCTCTCTCGCTGGTGAGTTCGTCTTGCTGCTGTAGACTGAAGACTACCTGATCCTTTGGAATTCGTCAGACCTTCAGCGCCAGATTGGGACTACTGAGACATCCAGCCTCATGGACTGAGTGACTATGGATTCTCAGCCTCTCCAGTGTGGTGCAGCCATTGTTGGACTACTTGGACTCTATCCTGTGAGCTAAGCTGATAAATCTCTATACATATATATTCATCCCACTGGTCCTGTTTCTTTGGAGAAGCCTGACTAATACAATACCCTTCCCCAGTAAATAAATAAAATGAAACACAAAATTAAAAGAAAAATTTTATGATGAGTGTGTTTTCATACTTGGCTGAAAAATAGTAGCAAAGCAAAATATGTAGCTATAGCCAATTATCATGTTAAAGGGAAGAGGGTCTGAAGTAATAGGAAGAAATACTAGCAATAAGGTAAAGCAAAAATGCTTCTGTGGGGCACAACTGCGATGTTCAAATCAGCAGACAAATCTACAGCTGCCACGTGCTAGCCCTTGCACAGGAGGATTGGATGGGTTATTGTCCTTCATAGATTACATAAAACAAAATCAAACAAAACCCCTGAAAAACAAAAGACAAAAGTCTTTTTTGTCGAGGTTATCTTTATCCAAGACATGGGAAAATGAATGCAGGCCTTTATCCAGCTGTACTTATTCACTTTCTGTTCTGCTGTTGACTGTATATTTCATAAGAAATGCACAGTTATAAAGTCAAAGTGAATAAAATTCAGAGAAGGGAAAAAAGAAGAACAAGGTTGGACCCCAAAATACTGCATAAAGTATAAGAGACAGAGCTGATCGTTCCCCAAACTCTGAAAACTATGTGAATGAAGTGTTACTTGGTACCGTGGCAGGTGTGTTCCAGACACCTAGTTTGAAGGGAGCTGGTTGAAGGTTTAGGGGAGCAATGATAACATCTTGGGTATTCCCAACTGCCCTTAAACTCCAGACCCAGGAAGCAGACATCCCCCCTGTAAGTGTAGACAAATTCCTCAATCAAAACAAAACAACCCCCCCCAAAAAAACATTCCCACCAGCTGAGACCTCCTAGAGCTATTCCTTTGAGGTAGGCAGGCTTGATCCATAAATCCTGTATAAAATGATAATGCCCATCAGCAGTAAATCAAACTAATTCACAATAATGGGGATTCTGTTAGTTTTTCAACAGAGCTCTGAGAGAAGGAGGCACAGGGGAGTGAAGAAGAGAGAAATTAACAGCACCTTGTTTGGGAAGGTTGATACAGGTGAGACATTCAAGGGGCAAAACCCCTGGTGGGTAGAAGGCTGAGAGGGGGCACCAAGTACTGCCTCTTCTTAGTCCTCTTCCCATCGCTCCTTAGCTTTCTTCTCTTAGGAAATGCTTCAGTGGAGGCCAGCCTCATCCAATGAGCTTTCCCAAACTTTGCACATTTAAACGTAGTTCTTGTAGGGAATCAAGGTCCTGGGTCTGTTCATGTTTAGACAACATGATATTGATACAGATTTCCAGCAGGTGTCAAGATGGCTAATGCTAGACAACCTGAGGGCTATGAGTCAGCACAAAATGGCTCACACTGGATGTCTGGGGACCACCCCCCAAGTAAACAGTGATGTATTCTGTTATGTAACTAGCTTTAGCAAGAAGCTACCTTTTACAGGATCTTTTATCCTGTAGAAGATCCTTGGGACCAGGGGCACATGCCTTCATCCAGAGAAAAGAAATGCTGCATTTGCTAACAGCTCCATGAATTTTCTTTACTTTCCCAGATGTGATCCCCTTCCCTAGCCTTTGAACTCCACTCTCACAGTTCTACACAATGTTCTTAGAAAATTCAGTAGTCCAATAAGCTTGAGAAATTCTGGGTTTATTATGAATGCCTCTAGGAGGTGCTTCAGTTTATAATCCTCAATGCATTCATGTAAGCCAATCTCTCTGGATTTTTAAGAATACTTTATTTTTATTTTATGCATATTTGTGTATTGCCTGCATGTAGGTAAGTTCACCTGTGTCGTGCAATGCCCGTGGAGGACAGAAGAGGCTGTCAGATCCCCTGGAACTGGAGTTATGGACAGTTGTTAGCTGCCATGTGGGTGCTGGGATTCGAACCCAGGTCTTCTGCAAGAACAGCCAGTGTTCTTAACCATTGACCAATCTCTCCAGCCGCTCTTCGGACTTTTTTTAATAAAAAAAATTTTGGTGAATGTAAAACTCTGAACAGCATGTTCTGAGAATTGCTTATCTGATGCTCATCAACATCAACGAGAGTGTCTTGGTTGTTTGTGTTTAGATAGGTCTCACATGTAGTTCAGACTGAACAACTGACAACTGTTTGCCTCAGCCTTTCCAATACTGGGATTCTTGGTGTGTGTGTGTGTGTGTGTGTGTGTGTGTGTGTGTGTGTGTGTGTGAGACCATAACCAGCACTGGAGTATTTAAACATTGTAGTCTCAATGTTTCTTTCTTTCGCTATCTCCTTAGCTAATTGTCAAGTTATGGCATGTGAGCAGAAAGATCTTTGTCTTCTTTTGCTGTAATAAAATACCTGAAACAAGGTGATTTATAAATAGAAGTTTATTTGGCTCATGGGTTTGGCAGCCGGGATCTGCCCAGTATCTGTATTTTCATTTCACCCAGTGGTGAGGACATTTCATGATGAGATAGAGCAAGTGTGCTAGATCAGGGCCCTCTCCCTCTTATAAAGCCATTGATGGCATCATGGGGCTCAGTCTTTATAACCTCATCTAGTTCTATCACCAGCCACAGGGATGAATTTAGAGATTAAATTTCCAGTAGATGAGCTTTGGGGAGCACATTCAAGCGAAGTAGAAGAGAATGGGCCACACACACCCTAGAGACCAGCTACTTCTTGTTGGTGTTCCTACCCAAGAGATGTGGATGGGAACAGAATCACACTGCTCTTCACTTTACAGTTAGCAGATTTGCCACAGAACTCAATTATCTATGCCCTCTCCCCTTTTTTAATCTGGAAACTTGGAAGCTGGCTTCTGCTGGGCTGTTCTCAGCATTACTTGGCCCCTCAAAGCAGCAGCTCCTTTTTATTACTCCGTAACCTTTGGAGAGAACTCAAACTTTGCTCCTCTCTAAGAAGAACTGGTTTAGGAAAACTGTTATTGTTCCTGACCAGAAATTTCAAATACAGTCATTAGAGATGTAACTGGATACTCAGGATGTTGTCTGGAAACCACGCCAAAACCAAATATTTTGAGGTCACAAGAGAACGACCCAAGGGCTCACTGTAAGATTTTGTTACTCAAAGTGGGCTCTGTGGGTAAGAAGCAACAGACCACTGAGGACTAGTTAGAAATGTAGATGTGACATCCCATCCTAGACCTAGCAAGCAGCACCTGCCACTGAACAGATCCCCTAAATAATCTGGGTGCACATCAAAACCTAAGAACAATCAGGGTTTATCCCACCATGCTTCATTGTCAATTCATTTACTAGTGAGTAATTATCGAGTATACCACCATAAGCCTGGCTCCATTCTAGGTACTGGGAACATAGTGGTAAAATAATAGCCAAGTTCCCCCTTCCATTATTGTATAGTTTACATCCTGGTGGGCCAGGTGGACAGATTCATTTAAGAAAATGGGTTTCAGAAAGTGCTAGGTGCTTGAGGAAGTAATTGGGTAATAGGTTAGAAAATGACTGGATGTTGGTGGTGAGAGGCAATATGAGATAGCATCCGTCTGGACAGAGACCTGCACCTTGAGAATGAGAAAAAACTAGAGTCACACATGGTCAGGAACAGGAGCATTTCAAGCAGACTACTGTTAGAAAAAAGAACCCAAGGAGTGTAAATTAGGAGACTCAGAGGTCAGAGAGACAGGAAAGGACCAGAATTGTGCACCAAAGGGTCCCAAATTTAGTGCACATCAAACTCACTCAGAGTCAGGCTGTTAAACAGAGTGATGTCTACCAGCCTAGAGTTCACGACTCTAGCTGTGAGAGTTTGGGCCTAATGATTCACATTTATAACGTTTTCCAGTAATGATGTAGTGCTGGTCTTGGGATCATAGTTGTGGGGCCCCTATTGTAGAGCCCAGTTGGGTCCAAAGGGTCTGAAGAGTTCCATGTGGGGGGCTGGAGAAATGGCTCAGTAGTTAAGAGCACTGGCTGCCCTTGCAGAGGACCTGGGTTTGGTTCCCAGCACTCACATGGCAGCTAACAACCATCTATAACTCCAGTTCCAGAGGATCTGATGCCCTCTTCTGACCTCCATGGGTATTGCACAACACGGGTATGCTTCCATACATGCAGGCAATACACTCATATACATAAAATAAAAGTGATAAATAAATTTTTTTTGTCTTTTTGAGACAGGGTCTCCCTGTAGTCCCAGCTGACCTGAACTCACTATGTAGATCAGGCTGGCCTTGAACTCACAGAGATCCACCTGCCTCTGCGTCCTGAGTGCTGGGACTAAAGGCGTGCGCCACCATGCCCAGCTATAAAATTTTATTTATTTTTTTTGCTGTCAACATGTCATACATGCTATATTTTTTCCAGTTAATTATTTATGTAATAACCACATACTTAGAAGAAGCATTTCATTACAATAGCATTGACATATTCAATAATAATTTTCTGAGCTAAGATGCATCTTTTTCAAAATTGGCTGTAAATTTTTAGGTTTACAGTTAAATTGTTACAGTTATACAATATTGTACTCAGTATAAACCCTAAAAGACATAAAAATTAAATGAGGTTTTAACCTTTAAAAAGAACTCCATTTCATTATTAAAATACATAGTTTCATACAGAAATATTCATTTTCAATGCAATTGATATTAAGATGTTTGCACATGCGTTTCTAATCTCTATATATCTTATTATTACTAGTGACAGTCAGTTACTTTCTGAGCTCCTTGGCATCTGAGCATGGATATAAAGTCATCAGGTAGATTTCAATGGTAATGTTTTTCACATCACACAATAATAATAATTATTTTTTAAATCATTTAAAAAATTTTTTAATAACTACTTGATTAGAAGAAGCATTTCACTACAGATTTAACATATTCAGTAACATACTCCAGAGCAAGAGTACATCTCTTTCACAAATGGCTGTAAGCTTCTAGGTTCACAGTTGAATTAATACAGTTATACAATGTGGGAAGCGAGCACAGCCGAGCCAGCCAAAGATGGAGCCCTGGCTGGCTGCCAAACCTTGTGCTGTTTACTTCAACTCTTGGCTGATTGCCAAGGCTCGTGAATCCCGCTTGTTTACCCCAACTCTAAAGTATGGTGAGCCCAAAAACAGGTGCTGCCAGCCTGATAATCTTGCTACATGGCTAATGAGCTGCACTCTGCCTGCCCGCTGCACGTGTGTGTGCCCTGATTGGTAAAGATGTTTATCACCTCTACTAATTAGCATGATGTAAATTTCTATGCTTCCTCCTCAAATATAATACATTAAAAATTTTTTTTTTTTGGTGTGTGTGTATATCACACAGAACATCCCAAACCATCTTATTCAACTATATACCCACTTCCCAGTTGGCACCTCCCATAGCCTCCCCCCTCCACTAGAGCCCTTATATTCTGATATCCCTGCTACTGTCTGCTGTGTTGTCGGCACCACAGCCAATCCCCACTACTTGCCCTTCTGTTGAATCTAGTCAGCCTATCTAGAGGTCTTTGTTTTAGGAGGGTCAGCTGTTCCTCTTCTAGCAGCAATTAGTTGTCAATACTCCTGTAGATAAGATTAGGGTCTGCTGTTCATTTTCCCAGTTCTGTGCTGGGTTACTATTTGGGAGTCCCTTTGTTCTCCCTGGCCAATGACTCAAAGGAAGGTATCTCCTGTCTGGCATAGTTGCTTGTTATGTATCCTTTAGCTATACATATGGACTCTTAAGAAATTATATTGACCCCTTTTATCTTCCGTTATACTTTCCTTTTGGGTACTTAAGGTCATACAGTTGGCCCTGATAAACCAATTTATTTTTACTCTTAAGGTCATTTGAGGACCTGTTCCTCAGGGGTCACATGGGCTGGGGAGCCCCTGGCTCCTTTCTTTTACCAGTTCAACCTACGTGAAGATAAGTCAAAGGTCCTGCTCAACCACGGTTGGCTTCGCTTGGAAGCATGAAGGAAGTGATACCTCTTTGTTGACCCTTCTCTTTGTGGAGTGGACACTGCTTCAAGTCCAACTGGTGGGGTGTCCTCGGCCTCCTTGATCAAGAGAACAAGCGACCTACCACCATTACAGGACATTTTGAGAGATGTTCATAGTCCCCTGGAACTAGTCAACCTAGGAGGGCAAGGAGCAAAAACTGTCCTTTATGTCCTTCTTACCAAATTAGTATAGGCCTCAAAGTATGTCTGTTAAATGTCCAAGAAGGTTAGTTCCACCAGTCTGGTACTTTTAATTACTGTGTGTCATGTAGATAAATCTTGGGCAAAGACTATTTGTTCTCAGATAAACCTTACCTAGACATATATTTCTTGATCTGCTATGTACAATTTGTCAGTAGGTTGTAGGAGTAATATGGTTCCCTCTGGTTTTCAAAACTAGCTAGGCATTGTTTATCACTCACATTGTCTCACCCCTCCATCACGGTTTTCCCACTTAAGGTGCTCCAGTTTCCCCCCTTTCTCCCTTAGTAATACCCTTCTCCTATGGTCCTACCTCTCTTGAGCTCCTTTCCCCTTATCCCCTAGATTCCTTGTATACCCTTCCCTCCCCAACTCCCTTAAACTAACCCAATTTTTATCCATATTTCCCTTATTAAGGCCTGTTCATCTCCTTGAGGTTCTTTCTTTTCCTTTACCTCTCTGTTTCCTTTGCATTATCCTGGTTCCTGTAGTTCTGTCTGGATACGTACTCACTTATCAGGGTTCGGTGCTAGGATCTAAATATGAGGGAGAATATATGTTGATTTTTTTTTCTGAGTCTGTGTTACTTCACTTAGTATAACAGTTTCTAGTTCCATCCATTTATCTGCAAATTTCATGATTTCATCTTTCTTTACTGCTGAGTAAAACTCCATCGTATAAGTGAACCACATTTTCATTATCAATTGAGGGACACTTAGGTTGCTCCCATCTCCTAGCTATTGTGAAAAGTGCAGCAACAAACATGGATACACAAGTGTCTCTGCAATAGGATGAGTGCTTTGGGTATATGCCAAGAAGTGGTATAACTGGGTCAAATGCTAAGTTCATTTGTAGTTTTTTAAGAGTTCTCCACACTGCTTTCCATGGCGGTTGAATCAGTTTGCAGCACCACCAGCAGTGGATGAGTGTTCCCCTTTCCCTACATCCTCTCCAACATTTGGTATCATTTGTTTCTTAAAATTAGCCAGTCTGACTGGAGTAAGATGAAATCTTAAAGTGGTTTTAATTTGCATTTCCCTAATTATTAGTGATGTTGAACATCTTTT
>NW_008360320.1:3545471-3547419 GCF_000622305.1 Nannospalax galili
ATTAATTTTGTAACCTGCCACTGTACTGAACGTGTTAATTATTTCTAGGAATTTTCTGGTGGAATTTTTGTCTTCTCTTAGATATATTATCATATCATCTGCAAAAAGGGATAATTTGATCTCTTCTTTTCCAATTACTCCTTTAATTTCTTGCTCTTGTCTTATTGCTCTTGCAAGAGTTTCAAGCACTATGTTAAAGTGGAGATAGAGGACAGCCTTGACTGGTTCCTGATTTCAGTGGGAATGCTTCCAGTTTTTCTCCATTTAGAATGGTGTTTTCTGTGGGTTTGTTAAATATGTCTTTAATTATATTGAGGTATGTTCCCTCCAGTTCAATTCTCTCTAGAACTTTGAACATAAATGCATGTTGAATTTTGTCAAACGCCTTCTCTGCATCTATTGAGGTGACCATGTTGTTCTTATCTTTGAGCCCATTTATATGGTTTATGATGTTTGCTAACTTATATATATTGAACCATCCCTGCATCTCTGGAATAAGGCCAACTTGATCATGGTGGGTGATCTTTGTGATGTGTGTCTGTATACACTTTGCAAGTCTTTTTCTGAGAATTTTTCCATCTATGTTCATTAAGGATATGGGTCTATAGTTTTCTTTTTGGTTGTATCTTTACCTGGTTTTGGTATTAGAGTGATGCTGGCTTCATAGAAGGAATTTGGAAGTTCTCCCTCTATGTTTTTGAATAAATTAAGTAGCATTGGATGTAGATCTTAATTAAATGTCAGATAGAATTCTAAGCTGTAAATCCATCTGTTCCTGGGCTTTTTCAGTCTGGAGGTTTTGTATTACTGTTTCAATTTCTTTTTGTGATATGGGTCTGCTTAAGCTGTTAATCTCCTCTTGGTTTAGTTTTGGTGGTTCCCATGCCTTTAGATAGCCATCCATTTCTTTTAGGTTTTCAAATTTAGTAGCATATAGGTTTTTAAAGTATTCCCTTATAATGTTCTGTATCTTTCTGGTGTCTGTTGTGATGTTTCCCCTTTCATCTCTGATTTTGTTGATTTGGAAGTGACCTTTCTTTCTTTTGGTTAACTGGCTAGCAGTCTGTCAATCTTGTTTATCTTTTCAAAGAACCAGCTCTTGGATTCGTTGATTCTTTGTATTGTTTTCTTTGTTTTGATTTCATTAATTTCTGCCCCAATTTTTGTTATTTCTTCTTGTTTGCTGGGTTTGGGTTTGGTTTGCTGTTGCTTTTCACATGTGTTGAGTTGCAACGTTAAGTCATTTATTTGTGTTCTTTCCAATTTTTTGATGTAGGCACTTAGAGCTATAAACTTCCCTCTAAGGACCACTTTCAGTGTGTCCCAGAGGTTGTGTTGTGTTGTATTGTCCTTTTCATTTAGTTCCAGGAATACTTTTATTTATTTCTTAATTTCTCCTTTGACCCATTTATCATTCAGGAGTGTGTTGTTTAATCTCCATGTGTTCATGTAGTTACTAAGGTTTCTTCCAGTGTTGATTGTAAGCTTTATTGCATTGTGGTCTGATAGAACACATGGAATTATTTCAATCTTGTTGTACTTGTTGAGGTTTGTTTTGTGTCCCAGTATGTGGTCGATTTTGGAAAAGGTTCCATGGGGTGCTGAGTAGAAAGTATGTTCTTTGGTGCTTGAGTGGAATACTCGGTAGTTGTCTGTTAAGTCCATTTGATATATGGTATTGTTTAATTCAGATGTCTCTCTGTTAACTCTCTGCCCTGTTGACCTGTCTAATGGAGACAGTGGGGTATTGAAGTCTCCTACTATTAATGAGTTGGGATTAATCCAGGTCTTAAAGTCCTGTAGTATTCTTTTTATGAAGTTGGGTGCACCAGAGTTTGGTGAATCAGAGTTCATGATTGTAATATCTTCTTGATTTATTGTCCCTTTGATCAGAATGAAGTGACCCTCTTTATCTCTTCTGATTAGTTTTAGTTTAAAGTCTATTTTG
>NW_008360320.1:3548272-3553863 GCF_000622305.1 Nannospalax galili
CAGTCTTGATACTCTGTTTTCCATTTCATTCATCCTATTGGTGAGGCTTTCTCCTGTAGTTTCTAATTGGCTTTGAGTGTTTCACTTCCTTCTTCATTTCAGCCTGAGTAGTCTTCAATATTTCTAATGCTTTTCTGAATTCATTCAGAAGTTTATCCCTATCTTCTTTCATTTCTTTGATTTCTTTGTGTGTTCTTTAAATTCGCTGAATTCGTTTATCATGTTTGTAATTGTTCTTTTGAGTTCCATGTCCTTCATTATCTCTAGGGGGTTCGCATTGTAGTCCTCTAGAGGACTATTGGTATTTGGTGGGGATATGTTATTTTGGTTTTTCATGTTATTATTTTTTCTCTGTGATTTTGACATGTGGATTTCTTTTGTAGTTTCTGATTGAGACGCAAGCCTTCAAGTTTAGGTCTGCTTTTTTGGTGAACTTTATGTGTCTTTGTGGTTTACTTTTTGGGCATGAGAAGCTGGTTCATCTAAGCTCCTGGTTCTCTCTTTTGATTTCATATTAGAGTGGCCAGATTGCTTTTGTCTTCAGGAGTTCCCACAGAGGCCCAAGTCAGATGAGGATCAGATGCTCTCAGGCTTTCTCCTAAGGTCTGGATCCCTCCAGGATAGATTTTGGCCTCAGGAATTTGAGGGTTGGACTGGCCTGGGAGCCTGGCTGAGGAAAGATGCTGGTCTAGGGCAGCTGGTGGCCATGCCACCCAGAGATGCAAAGGAAGATGGGGGTAGGAAGTGGCTCCAAGGGCCCCTGGGGACTGCACTGAGGAGCTGGGTTGGTCTAGATGCAAAGGACCAGGAAGAGGAAAGGTAAGCCCCAATGTCCAGGAAAGAGGCTGTGGGGTTGTACAGATCCAGGGAGGCAGAGGGAGGTAAGGGTCGGGCCAGGCCCAGACCATCTGGGGACCCGAGAAGGAACTGAGTTGTTCCAGATGGAGTTGGTCCAGATGTACAGAATCAGTAAGAAGCAGTGGTGGTTCGCCACATGTCTGGGATGCCAAGTCAAGGAATGGGACAGGGCCCAGGCTAGGAAGAGAGACTGGTGGGGGAGATGGGAGGGTGAGTGAGGCTGGGGGAGTCAAGGCATGGAGGGCCCAATCGACTTACCCCAGAGAGAGAAGCCTACGGGTCCTGCAGGCCCAGGAAACAGAGGGAAGTAAAGGTGGGGCCAGGCCCAGAAGCAGTGCTCCTGGGGACCTGAGAAAGAGCTGAGTTGCTCTGGATGCACAGGTTCAGAAAGAAGCAGTGGTGGTTCCCTGGGTGTCTGGGGCTCCAAGACAAGGAATGGGATAGGGCCCAGGTTAGGAGAAGAGACCAGTGGGGGAGATGAGATGGTGAGTGAGGCTGGGGGAGTCAAGGCAAGGAAGGCCCAATTGACTTACCCCAGAGAGAGAAGCCTGCGAGTTGGAGAGAGACTAAATTATTTTTTTTTAAAAAAAGAGTTCCATGTGGTAGAAAGCTATCAGATGATTCTAAATGAGATGGTGAATTGGTCTAGGTTTGAGTTCCTTGGTCACCCCAGGAGAGAAGGCCTTTCTAGTCACCCATTGTCACTGTGCTCCCCTCCCCCCGCCTGGTTCTGTTTAATCACCTGATCAGATTCAATCTCACATTCTTCCTCTCTGTTTCCTCCCAAACATTCCCATAGCACCTCTAGAATCTCCACTCCATAATCTATAATTCCCGCACAAATACTCAGCCTATTTCAGAACTTAACTTTCTTTTTTCTTGCTATAATGAGCACCTGGGTCAGCTTGAGAATCCAGCATTCATGTGACTCTTTCTGGCAGAGCCTGTTTGATTTCTCACAGTTCATAGCTTCAAGCCCTGTAGGTAGTGTTTGCTGATGCCTGCTTATTCTGTGTTGATCTCAGAACTTAGCTTCCAGTACCTCTTACAAAGCTTCTTTCTGTTAGGTGGCCCTGGTGCCTGATTGACAGTTTATGTTCTCAATTATTGAGGTCCACACTTCCTGGCTCCCTGTCTTCTCTGCACATCTCCTTTTGTTAATGTCACATTAGTTGGCCTTGTGGATGGTCCATCTAACATCCCAGCTTCTCATTTTTCTTGACTTCCTCGTCCATCATGACCTTTGGTTCTTCCATTCCACCT
Source organism: Nannospalax galili (assembly GCF_000622305.1). Classification (NCBI taxonomy): domain Eukaryota; kingdom Metazoa; phylum Chordata; class Mammalia; order Rodentia; family Spalacidae; genus Nannospalax; species Nannospalax galili. Next base: position 3,550,394 of record NW_008360320.1, read on the forward strand.
CAAGCTTCTATGCTGATCCTGTTGCCATCAGAACATCTCATGCTGCTGCAAGTCCAGTGCTCATTCTCTTCCCCACCTCCTTGGCACATGCCCAAGTGTCCACTGCAACATTTCTGCAGTTCCATCCACATCTCCTTTCTGTTGATATCACCAACTTTTACAGCTCCTCAGGCACCTCCTATTTTACTCTTCATGTCCAGCTTAAGATATGGGGTTCATAACACTTAGATGTTGGCACATGCATTTCTAATCTGTATGTATCTGATTATTACTTGTCACAATCGGTTGCACTCAGATCCTTGGCACCTCTGTATGTCTATAAAGTCATTGGGTAGATTTCAAAGGTAATGTTTATCACCTCTACTAATTAACATGATGTAAATTTTTATGCTGCCTCCTCAAATATAACTCATTTTTTTAATTTGTTGATTTTTTGTGTGTATATCACATAGAACATCCCAAACCATCTTATTCATCTATACACCCACTTCCAAGATGGCACCCTCCCATAGCCTCCCCACTCACCATTAGAGCCCTTATACTCTGTCGTCCCTGCTACTTTCTGCTGTATTGTTGGCACCCTCAGCCATTCCCCAGTGCTTGTCCATATGGTGAATCTAGTCAGCCTATCTAGAGTTCTTTGTTTTAGGAAGGTTATTGAGTATGTTAAAACTGTAATAAAATGTTACTTATAAAAAATAAAAAATGAAAAAATAAAAAAATAAAAAGGCATGGTGTTCATTACTGTGAACAATTCCTTTAAAATTTCCCATCCTCAGAACCCACTCATCTCCCAAGTGTGGTCTCCTATAAAATACTCAAAGACCTGACTACCCACTTCTCCCTGACTGTGCTCAAGCAACTCATGTTACTATGGAAAGTCAAGTGAGCAAGACTGCTTCCACTTTCAGTCAAAACTACTATGCAATGTTAAGCCCTGATTCATATTCTTTTAGGTGATTTTTGTCATGATTGTTTTATCCTTAAAACTGTCACACTACACTTCCGTTTTTCTAGTCTCACCTGATGAACCTTCTTCATGTTTCATTAAGAAAAGAGACACTATAAGATGAGAGCTCTCATTTTCCCAGATGAAATCTATGTGCCCATGCACACTTGCCACTCTTCCCTCTACTCAGACATGTCTTTCTCTCTGTCAAAGGCCCAGCATACCCCAGATGCACAGAGTTCCCTGTGCTCACTCATTTCCTTACTCCTCATCACACTGTCCCCTTCTCCATTGTATCATTCCCAGGGTCACATACATTATGTTTCAGGATCTCCCACTTGTTCTTCTTGGAATTTGTAACTATAAATTTTAGCTTCTTCAACTTTTAGGTACTTTAAATTGTCTTCATCCCATTTCCACACATTTACCATCTTTCTACCCTGCCAGTGCAGGCACATCACCGTCTTTGGCTAAGGCAATGTTCTGTGTTCACATTACTGTGGCTGACCCATGTAGGCTGTTATTCTTTTCTGGGTCACCTTTGATTGTCTTAGGGTTACTAATTAGCTCATTTTTCATAATCTGGTGTTCTAAGTATCTATTACTTTTCCAAACTTTGCAAACAAATTATAAAGCCTCTCCTATAAGCCACAGATGATTAACCACATGGCTCTTCATTCTTTTAAAAAAAATTAATTAATTGAAAATTTCATACATGCATACAAGGTGTTTTGATCAAATTCATGCCTACTCCCTCCCCTCCAACTCCTCCCATATCTTCCCATCACTTTTTTTCTGATATTTTTAAGGCTTTCCCACTCTAATTTGTGCTCCCCCAAACTCTTGAGTGTGGGGCCATATGCTAGAGCCTGGTTAACAAATCAGGTCATGACACCTTGTTGGAAACTGACAGTCCCTCTCCCATCATGTATCAAGATTATATTTTATGGACTTGGTGTTATGCTCAAGGACATTTTGACTTTTAGCCAAGAAACTGGCTACTTTTATTTGGAGTCTTTTTACCCTAACTGCCTAGTCAATTTACACCATCCTCTGAAGAGGTTACCCAAATTGTCAGTAGGGAATAGGGTCACAGACTGCTCTGGCTTCTTCCATGCTGAACAGGGACACAGGGTGAGGCAACTGGAGTACCCCTTCAGTGAGTCTACCTAAAAGACTCCCAAATTGCATAACTCTTACCTCTAAGGGGAAAAGAATCTCCTTGAATCATGAATAGGAGATGTGAAGGAGAGGTAAAGGGAAGAGTAATTAGCATTACAAGTTCTAGACAGGGAACTTGAAAAAAGAACAGGGAAATTTTCAAATGTTCATATGAGAGTCCATTGGAATTTCTTGACAAGGGCTTCCAAAAGCATCCCTCTATTGGGTTCCTCCTCATTTTTCTTTTGTCTTCCAAGGCTGGACTCTAGAGTGATGGATTCAGGATCTGATTTCAGGTATTTTGATAGCTGTTGGCATAGTTAGAATCAGTGTCAGTTCCCTCTCAAGGCTTCACCATGTGGAGGCAGGATCTGGGGCCTCTCAGGAAGTCCCGTGCATTCTCAGACCCTCTGCCAGAGGGAGGCCAGATCAGAGCCGCTACACCAATGGAGGTCTGAACCCACCCTCTCAGGCTGTCTGCTAGGATCTCATGGCTCTTCATTCTTAAGCCTGACACGTCTGCTGCTGGGGCTGCTGGGTGTGCTTTCTGACCCTGTGCTTACATGTGGTCTTTCCAGCTTGATAGTTACAGGATAGTCAGACTTCTCACATGACAGCTCAGGATTCAAGCACAAGTGCTCTAGAAAATAAGATGGCAGACTTGCTGACCTTTTATGACATTGTTTGGGAGTCACATGGCATTCCTCCATATTGTCCAATTCCGCCCAGATGCTAGGGGAGACAGCCAAACCTCTATATGTATGAGAGAAGATGTGTCCATGTTTTAGAACTGCCACAGCAACATACACACACACACACACACACACACACACACACACACACACGCACACGCATGCTTAACATTTAAGTAGGATATCTTTAGAGGGGATCTCTCAAGACGTTGGTAGTAGTAAAATTAGAGAAAAAAAAGTCATTGAGATGGGGTAGAAAGAGACTTACTTACTTTACCCTATAAACCATTTTGTATTTTTAAAAGTTTTTTATCATGTTCTTGAACTATTTTTTTTTTAAAAAAGACTAAATAAGCTGGGCATGGTGGTATATGCATTTAATCCTGACACTCAGAAGGCAGAAGTAGAGACAGGCAGATCTCTGAGATTGATCACTGTGATCCTGGTCTATATAGCAAGTTCCAGGTCAGCTGGAGCTACAGGAAGACCCTCAAAAAACCAAACCAAGCCAAAACAATAAAAAAAATATCAAAACTAGGGGCTAGAGAGATGGCTCAGCAGTTAAGAACATTGGTTGTTCTTGCAGAAGGCCTGGGTTCGAATCCCAGCACCCACATGGCAGCTAACAACTGTCCATAACTCCAGTCCCAGGGGATCCGACAGCCTCT
>NW_008360320.1:3554124-3572132 GCF_000622305.1 Nannospalax galili
CAAAACCAAAACCCAAACAGAAACTGAATGATTAAATATTTTTCACCTTATCACAGCTTTTCCTGGGACTATATCTTCCCCTCAAGGCCACATCAGGGTACACTAAGCTTTCAGAATACAGCATTCAACAGAACTTTAAGAATGATGGAAATGGCCTGCATCTTGACTAGAATGAATAAGAAATTACGAACAAAATTCAAATTATATTGCATAGCATGGCTCTAGGAAGAGAAGGTGCTAATGTGATCAAGGTCTAACAGGGAGATACCATGAGTTTCAGTTTCCAAACTATTTTTAAAGATCTATTTTTATTTTTAACTGTGTGTGTGTGTGCGTGTGTGTGTGTGTGTGTGTGTGTATTTGTGTGGGGGTGTGTGCATATGAGTGCCAGTACCTATAGAGGCCAGAGGTGTCAGATTTCCAGGAACTAGAGTTATAGGAAGTTATGAGCTGCCTGATATGGGTTCTGGGTACCAAACTCAGGTCCTCTGCAAGAGCACTGTGTAGTCTAAACCGCCATGCCATCTCTCTAGCCCTTTCCAAACATTTTTTTTCAAGTACGTGCTAAAACAATTTTAAACTATTGTATTCCTTTTACATAGATTAAAGTTGACATCTAAATGCTTCATCCTTGGTTTGAAACTTTATTTTTGTTAGGAGTTATAAAAGATTAAGCATTTCATAAGATGAAATAAGATGAGGAGTAGCTATAATTATAATAAATATTTCATGAGCTGGTTTGATAAAATAAGTTTTAATTACTGAATAATACAAAGTGACTCTGAAGAAATTATGTAAAAAAGTCTATCATCATAGCCTGTAGTGCTTCAGTCTTTCTAAATTTAGAGCATCTCAATGTGGGTCATACGTCATCCTTGACAGATATACGCACAAGCCTGGGAAAGACAGGAAGCCCTGAGGGTGAAGTTGCCTTGATGAATCATTAAAGAACCCCCCAGAAACCAACATATTCATCTCTCTTTGGACTGAAGGAGGTTTTTATAACCCAGAACAAGGTTCTGCGGTGAGATTATAGTGGGTGTGGAGGGCACGGGAGCTTTTAGGAAATGATTGTGGAAATCAGTACTTTGGGAATGAAGACTCTGGAAACGGAGTTCCTTTAAAAACATCTGTGAACATTTGTGCCCTCCAGAGGTCTGCAGACCCTTAGGTGTACTTTCTCCCCAGTCTGAAGACAGCTGATGAAGGAAGACGGAAGCTGGACTTGGCACCTAGATGCTTACAGTTTCAACTGAAACTTGCCTTGGTGCCGTGGGGCCAGACAGAGTGGCCCTGTCAGCATCACTAAGCTTGCCCTCCTTGGCTCACTCATTTATTGGGAGTGGAAAGCGGCAAACATGGGGCTACCTTCTCAGGGGACTTGGGAAGGATCAGCAGAGGGAATTCTAGTCCTTTAGTGTTTTTTCCTCCAACCCTGCTCTCCTCCCTGTCAGCCTCTCCCCTCCCACCCAATGACTTCAGGTTGAACAGAGGTGAGTGTAGAGAATCACTGTTCACTAGAACATGGCACAGGGCTGGATCAGTGGCCAGGGCTCCAAAGAACTTAGGTCTGGTGAGAGCATACTTGCCACACACAGACTATGCTGTCAGACTCAAGGGTTGCTCATAAGATATAACCTCATGTAGCCCAAATTGCTCTTTAAAGTCCTTGAAGTTAGCCATGAAAATGGCCTCCAAAGTTTTTTTAGGTACCACATTGGAGACCAAAGTGCCATCTGTCAAAACCTCCCACACACAGTCTACTTTTTTCTTCTGCCCAGTTTCTTTAGTTGAGTAGCTTAGTTTTGCATCTAAGAGCCATCTTGTAACAATATATTCCTTTAAACCTGAGAATCGTGCTTGCTACATGAGGGTAGAGGGGAGGCCTGCCCTCATAACAGCCTTGAAACTAAGAGAAAAGAGCATTTGTGTATTGATGGGCAGAATCCTGTGAGCACTTGCATTTCCACCTAGAAACCTTCCCTTGCCCCGTGCTTGGCCCAACAATTTCTGTTGAATTATGTGTTTGCATCTGGGTATGGCCCTTGTCTTCTTCTTTCTTTCATATTCTTTGGTCATCTCCAGAAGGTAGCAGGTGCTGATTGGCTGCTGTTCCATTCTGTGCTAAGCAATCACACATCTTTCAGACAGGACTTAGCACAAAGACCCCTCAGCCTCACCCCACTAGTTAAAACCCATACCCCTGTCTACTTGCAGAATCATAAAAGATACTGATAACAAGGAAGGCAGCACATTTTGTCCACTTCTTTCAACACAAGACACTGACAATGCCAGGAAGTGGCAAAAGAGGCAGCATTTTGATACCTAAAGGTCAAATGAGTGTCTGAATGGCTGTCTACCCTAGAAAAAGGCAAAAAGGACTCAGAGAGCCACAGCAGCTCTGTGAATTGAGAGGGAAGATCAATGAGTTGAATCTCAGAAAGTGAAGGCACTTCCACTGACAAGATCTTGACACTACTCAGTAGAAGACACTTAAGGCTTCAATGTGTCCTCTCTCATTTTTTTGCCTTGGGGTGACATCTAAAACATCAATTAATGACTTCTATAACATGTGCTTAATTTGCCTATAATTGTCATAAAGGAAAGCAATTGCCTGCCATGAGCATAGTTGGTTTAATAGTCTTCAGGAATAGCATTCACCCATTCCATCATGCTGACTTTGGTGGCTATTGCTTATCACTTGTCAGAAACGGATTCCACATTAGCATTGCCTCAAGGTAATTCACGTGGCTGATTCTCTTCTCCATCATAGCTTCTTCACTAAACCTTTACTGGCCATTTCCTAAAGGCCCTTCAGAAGGGCACACTGAAGCATGCACTCAGTGGGGTCCCCCTTGGTCAGATACCTAAATAGTTATGCAGATTCCTTGCAAGGAGGAAACAAGGACAAACGAGCCAGAGAGCAGCTGTAGACGATGTCCACTTCTCGGAGGAATCATATTTCTGATCCAACAGTGCTAACAACCACCTTTTGTTAATTTTAATGATAAAGCAACTGATGTTATATTATCCCAGACACTATATTTTACTTCAAGTGCCTATGCCTAAGCTATCAGGATGTCATTTATCCAAGAAGAAGAAAGACTGGTGCTTCCCTCCATAACTCAACCCAGACCTTCGGTATCTCTCTAGGCAACAAAACACATTTGTTCTCAGGTAAGAAGGTTCAAGTACCACCACCTTGGTATCCTCTGTCCTGGAATTATCAGCTGGTCAGTGGAGTCTCTGCTCATGCATTATCAGAGTCTGGCTATTTCATAACTGTATTCAGATGCCTAAGTCCTTGCTCACAGCTTTGTTTGCACTATACCCTCCCATATCCACTCTTCTTTCAAGAGCACATACTGGGTCACTTAATATCTGCCCATCATCCTCTTTATTTACCATGCTATGTTGTTTTTTGAATTCCAATAGCCCACCAAGTTGCCTGGTTCCATGGTACCTATTTCTGCCTTGGAGCTGTTCATATGCTAAGATGGCCCTGCCTTGCAATAGTAGGGGCTCCATTAATGGTAGAGCTTGTGTGTAACACTAGGCCCAGAACTGGAGAGAGAATGCTTTTTAGCCTCCAAATATGTAACTTGTGAGCCCATTCAGAGCTCCTGCTCAGCCTCACTTTCCAGTCTAGAATAATCACATCCCCTGGTCATGCTGACCAAGGTGGCCCTTGGAGATTCCATTCTAGAGTGCTAGCTAGCAACCACCTGAGTTGGCTCTACCACTCAAGGTATGATCACACTGAAAATCAAATTTGGGAGGCCCTGAAATAACAGAGAGGCTGGGATCACAAAGTGGACCAGAATATCATCAACATAAATTCATTCTCTCTCTCTCTCTCTCTCTCTCTCTCTCTCTCTCTCTCTCTCTCTCTGATTCCTCAGACAAATGAAAAATTCCAAAATAAATACATTCTCTCTCTCTCTCTCTCTCTCTCTCTCTCTCTCTCTCTCTCTCTCTCTCTGATTCCTCAGACAAATGAAAAATTGCTGTTTATTCATTCTCTAGCATTTGACCACTGTGTTCATTGTTTTCAGTCCTGCAATTCCTTGCTCTTGCTGAAACAAACGACTTTTAGTTGTCACATGCTGCCAGGGGTAGAAGAGTCATCATTTCATTGTTGATTCAGCAAAGGTTTATTGACTATCTCTTATACACCAGTGAGCAAAACAGACCTGGTCCTCATGGGGGCCACATTCTATAAAGGAGAGAGAACGTGGGTAACAGACAATATACATGGGTAATAATAGCATTATCTAATACCCTGGGAGGTAAATGAGTGCTAAGAAAAAGGAACCTGCAGGGGGTTACATGGTGACATGGTAAGAGAATAAGGGTCAGCAAACCACCTCAAGCCTCATGAGTCATAGACACAGTTCAACCTGAGACCTCTTTCACACATGGAAGCACCATTCTCGTCAGCATCAAGGTGATTTTTCAAGTAGGTGCTAGAAGCCTGGTGAAGCTCATGGATGGAAGTAGAAGGGATCTTGGAAAGAAAATTCTGGGACATTTTAGAAAGTATTTGTACTAGTGTCCCAGGATAGCTATAGTAACATACCACAGAACATTACTGTTCTGGAAACTGAAAATTCAAACCCAGTGAGTTTATTCCTTCGAAAATCTGAAGAATCCTTCTTCACTTTTTCCTAGCTTCTGGTGGCTGCCGCAGTCTTCTGCTCTCCTTGGCTCACAGCTGCATGACTCCAATGTCTTCACTGTCAGCTGGCATTCTCCACATGGATCCTGTGTCTTCTTATAAGGGTACCAGCTTTATTGGACCAGGGGGCCCACTCTGCTCCAGTATGGCTTCATCTTAAGAACTTATGTCTGCAATGATGTTATTTCCTAATAGTATCACACTTTAAAGTCTCTTTTCTAGGAGATGGATTTGGGAGAAGTGGAGTGGGTAACCACAGAAAGGTGTGCCTGGAGAGCCAGCAGTGCCACAGGGGACAAGTATGGGGATAGCTGCATAATCCTTTGAAAGTGGAAATACTTTCAGAAATCATGCAATACTGAGCTCAAGAGCCTGAGTCAGGAAGACAGCAAGGGTCTTGCAGCATCAAGAGTGAAAGATCAGGGGGAAGAGTGGGCATGAATGAGGAAACAGGCGGCTGAGGGAAGGGGTGCCATCTGTGTCCCAGGAGACATGTGGCCAGGCAGAGGCACAAGAGAGGGCATGAAGCCACAGGCACAATGTAGGAAACCTGGTCACTGTAGATTTTAGAGCCCATTAAGCAACTTCTCATGAGACTAGATGGCAGTGACTGTTCTGCCCAGCAAGCTCATGGTCTTGCTTCATTTTTGTTTAAAGGAGAGAAGAGTACATGGGAGGAGCTCAGGGTTGTGGCATTTTGAGCCTAGTCCCCTGAGCTGAGGACTTGAGATGCAGCTTGACACGCCAGCCAGGGGGCTGGCAGAACTCCCTGGAGGGCCTGCTCAAAAGCTGCCTGGCTTTTCCTCACAGGAGAAACAGTTACAGCTCCCAGTTTGCTCAGATCTGGAAGGAAACAGTGTCTTGCCACCCCTGCCATTAGAATTAGGGCCATTCTGCTAATCTACGCCTAGGGAATTGCTGTGAGAATTCCTTCTCTTGGGGACATCTATGAGATGTCAATAGTTGCTGCAAGCAGGCACAGCAGATCTGATAGCAGATCTATAGCTATTTTGCTCAGAGCACTGCATTCTGTAACAGAGATGCAGCCAGAATTCCAGCAGAGAGTAAGCTGGGGTAGGAGGCGAGGATTTTTCATAAAGCAGGAGGGTTTTTTTAGGTTTCCAGTGAGTGTTGGTGATGGACACTTCAGGAAGCAATCATCACATAAATTTGGAAACCTCAGAGTAGGGGTTTCCTGTACTTTCTTTATCATACCTACTGTATGCAACCAGTTGCCAACTCTTTGCCCTAGTGCCTTCTCAGTCTTTAGTTGGCCATCCTCTCCTTCCTATCTACTCTGTACCACCTGATGCAAGGCAGCACCCCAACAATTGTAATAGCCCCTAATAGTCTCCCTGAATGGGTTCCCACAGCAGCCTTGAAGCATCCTTTAAGTGTGCCAATGTAATCTTTTCCTATAGCCTTTCAGTTGCTTCCCATTGCCCACCATGTATCCCATGCTCTTCCTGCCTCCTCTCTGTCCGTCTTGAGACACAGGTTAAGTTCCTTGGCCACACTCCAGCTGCTCTGCTTGTCCAAGGCTCTCCATACAAGCTGACCTTTCAGTTGGGAGCTTTGATCTCCCAATTCATTACTGGGTTGCTGATGCATTTAGATGTTTATCTTCAAGGCCAGTTCTGGGGCAGGAAGGTTTTGGATTCCATCTCCTGCTTCTAGCCAAGCTATGTTCTCTTTACATGTGTCTATAGTATTTTGCCCATCTTCTTCAAATATTCAGCAGAACTGGAAACTTTTGGTTTTGTTTCTTTCCCATTAAAGTTTAAGGTGAAAAAGATATTTTGTCCGCATTGCTCCCATGCCATCCCAGCTGCTTATCACCATGCCTGGCGCATAGTCAGGCAGTGCTGACGAAGGCTGATTGCTGCCTGTCTGCTGGAACTATAGTTGAGGCTCTCAAACGTGTGGTTCAGCAGCTAAGAGTGTATCTGCGCTCACATTGGGTGACTTTCAGCTGCCTGTAACTCCAGTTCCAGGGGCTCCAAAACCCTGTTTCTGGCCTCCATGGACACTGCACCTGTTCAAATCTATACTTACACACATAATTAGAAAAAAAAATCTTGAAAGTATTTTAAAAGAATGTAGTTGCCTTGAGAGCCAACTTGGCCTCTTGAGCTTCTACAGAGCATCATACTTGTCCAGTTCCTGCTGGAGGGAAAGGAACATCAGAAACACAGTTGTAGACAAAAGCCCAGTCCAATACCTTACAGAGAGAAAGTGACTTATAGAATTCACAACATTCCCTTGCAAGCAGATTTGTTTCTTAATATTTATTCTGAAATGTTTGTGTGACTCAAAGACGCAGATGATTTGAAACAGAAAGGGTTGAGAAACCCTTAAGCAAGGCTGGAGCCATTTCCTGTTCACCAACCATTAAATCCAGGGAGAGCAAGGGCATCCTTGTCCTTGAGATACACTGGAAGGTTCTTAGGTCTGCAAATCAGCACTACCCACTGGGCTTCAGGTGGCAGACACTATGGCTCTGACGCCCAGGAATTAGGAACCACATGAAGGCTTGGGGGTGAGGAGGTAGGAACCTGTGCTTCCTTACACTGCTAAGGACCTAGGCTTTTGGAGCAGCTCAGCTTCCTGGAAGGAGATACAGCCATAGCGAGGCACACTTTCTCCCTTTATACAAGGCTGTGCCTGGAGCCTTCCACTGGAGGCATGAAAGCCTCTCTTGTCTCAAAGTCACCTATACCCTAAATCTCATTTTCATGTGTTCCTGTGTTTGGAAAACCAACCAGTCGATTCATTTTGGTGTTAGGAATGAAATGGCTGAGACTGCTCTGTCAAGGAGGCGAGTACAGCTTCACGGCCTCCTCCAGGTGGGCTTGGCCTCTGTGGGTGAGGCTGCGGGCAGCCAGGAGACAGGAAACATGAGGGGAGTTTGTCAGAAGTGTATGGGTTGGCAGGATCTGTGGGCTAGTTTGAATTTAGATCATGTGACATAGAGCAGCCCATCTCTCTACGGCTGTCCTTTGGTGACATGACACTGGTGGCGTGAACCTAGAGGATGCTCATGGGTTCCCCAGCCCACAGGCTGCAGGACCAGGAGGCAACTTGTACTCTGATTTTCTCAGGGACTGAGCTTGGGAACTGGCTCCTAATGCACTCCTTGCCTCCTGATGTGCTCCCTGCCTCCCGATTTGCCCCCTGCCTCTTAATGTGCCTCTTGCCTTCAGAGCCAGTCCTCACTCTTGTCAGTGCCCTGGAGGCAGCTTTTTAGTAGCTCTAAGGGCCCGCATCAGAACTTCTCAAACCTCCCCACTGAAGCATCCCTGACAAGAGCGAATACACGCCCCAAGCAGCACATGGGAAATGTCTTTTAAGTCCCTTGTTCTATCTTAAAAATTCATGTGAATTTTGCATCTGAAGCCATAATATATTCATGCTTGTTTTAATACAAATATATTATTTCCTTCAAATATTCAAATAAAATGTACAGTTCAAGAAAGCTGCCAGCAGAGTGGGGGCTGGGTGGCAAGGAAACAGGAGAGCTTAGCCCTTCACATGAGAAGGCTTGGTTAATGCTCTCCTCACACAGTCCTTTAGCTAGAGACCTTTTGTTAGTGGAAATGTATTTATTGTAAAACAACTAAGGCATTTTCAGTCTTTATAAAGCATTATGTGAACATCCCTCAAAAGTTGCCTCCCACAGAGAAGCCCTGGTGAGGAATGTCTGCATTACCTTTGTTCTTGCCGGCCTTGCTCAATTTGACCACCTCTGTCCCCTGCACTCTGGGAGGCATGTCTCCAGTATGTGGCCACTTGCAGATACTGTCCCTACACAGAGTGGTAGCCTCCTACCCAGATTCCATGTTGCTAATTTACGTGTAAGCTTTGTCTTGAACTCAGCTCTGTCAGAAGCTGAGAGAAATCAAGGCGACTCTGATCTCGTAAGGCCAGTAGTTCTGGTCTTCCTTTTAAAAGTAGCTGAGGTCCTGGCTTAATCTCATGGGGCATTTTATTTTATTGTCGGACGCAGCCATGTGTTGGTAGCCAGATGCTTAGGAATCTGTTTTCATAAAGAAAGGAAGCCATGAGGACATCAATTCAGAGCCAGGTTGGGGGACAGATGGAGGTGGACTTTGCAGTGTCTGTTCTCCACCTTGTAGATGAGAGGGTGTATTATAAAGAAGCTGCAGAGAGAAGGTCAGTGAGATTTGCAATAGGGACTTAGGAGACCTAAGTCCAGAGGATGTAAGGTTAGAATGAAGGCCTTTGTCTTATGTTTGCAGGGTAAATAGCATCCCAAGGAGGAGTCAGTGCCTCCAGAGGTCCTGACTAAAGCAGCCTCAAGTGACTTCTTGGGTAGCCAGCCATGGTCAGCAGCAAGGAGTTCAGGCAGAATATACTAAAGAGAATGTTCTTTTACACAGAGGAGACTTCAGAAGTGTTAAGAGGTGGGACTGAAAGGTGTTACAAAGGCATAGGCAAGGAGCCAGTACAATTTAATGCTCATATTTATGTGGCCTAACAAATATTTGCATCCTGGGAAGGCTTTAGCTTATAGGAAAATTCCATCAACCAAGTATTTGATCATGGGATCTTTTCTGCACCTGTATGTTTCTAAAAACAAAACAAAACAACAACAACACTAGTTGGAACTTGCTCAGCGTATCAAATGAAACTCCCCCTTCAAAGTAGTGTTCCTGCGTTCTAAACTGCTCAGAATATTTTCAGACTCTCCTGTGGGAGCTGACTTCAGAGCTGTTCTATGGGTCATGCTTGGGAGTCAGCAGGTTTAATCACCCAACTTACTCTTCAGCTTTGCCTTTGAATAATTTTTGTTTGATTCCAAAGATAAATCCTCTGTCAAATAAGTATGCTCTTTCACCAACCCCGCTTCCCTGTAGACCGTGAATTTCTTGAGCTGCTGGAGTACGTCTGGTTTATCTTTGACTATCCAAGCCCTGACCAGCTGCCTCAGAGATGGTTCTGTTTCTGTGGTGGCCCGCTCTCCTCTACAGGACTATTTTACAGCTACTGAAGACCCAAAGTGTCAAAACGTTTGCCTTCTCAGATGGCTTTGAGTATTGAACAGTGAAAACGTATTCCAGATTATTCTAAATCTTTTTGTTTTTTTTACATTTTTCTTAAAATCTTTTTTTGATTCACTTATTTTTATTTTCTGTGTCTGACTGTTTGGCTTTCATGTGTATATATACACCCATGCATGCAGTGCCCATCGAGGCAAGAAGAGGGTATTGGATCCCCTGGAATGGGAGTTACAGATGGTTATGAGCTGCCATGTGGGTACTGGGAACTGAACCCTAGTTCTTTACAAGAGCAGCCAGTGCTCTCAACTGTTGAGTCATCTCTCCAGTCCCAATTATTATAAATCTTCATCCACCAAAATTCATGGTAGATGTATCTGTGGAGCCATTTTGCTTTGTTTGCTCATGTCACAGAGAAGAGTCTGTCAACCTTTTCCCTGTATTACCTTTGCATGGGGCGGGCCGGGGCATAGAGTGAAAAGCACACAGAACAGAGAGCTGACTCTTGAGGACTGATTATTAGTCATTTATTATCGTTCAAACATGGTCCAGCTGCTTTGGCTTACACAAGCTGGGCTGAGAAATTTTACTAGATAGTACTCTCACATGGTAGTTACAATAATGTGTGTAAAAGAAGTTTGTTTTAATTCTAAAGAAGAAAATCAGATTACATAAAAAAAAAATTAGTATCTGAAATAGGGATTCAAGCTGACTGATGATTCAATACATTCGAGTGTCCCCAAGGAATGCCCACTGCTTCCTTCTCCTCCTCTGAGCTGGTCCATGGAGGGAGCTTCACTTGTTCACGTGTCCCTCTCCCAGGCCAGACATCACTTAGGTCTTGTAAAGATCTTTCAGGAGACTCTCAGCCTCTAGTTGAAATGTGGTCTGTAGCCATCTCCCCACTGCTGCCACACATTTCCTCTCTTGCTGTCCTCATTATGCCTCAAAGATTACATTCAGATCCTGTGATAGACTAGGCCAGCTCTGCCCATCTTATGAAGAGGGAGCTGTTAGCTTGCATAACTGAAAAGTCCAGGGGTAGTAGGCTTGGCACAGGTGTCACTTGACTTGGCTTCTCAAATGGCTTCTCTCATGTTTTGCCTTGGTCCTTCTTGTGTTGGCTCCCCACCGCCTCAAAGGTAAAAGGACCTTCAGGTGTCATAACTCCCAAAGTCATCAGAAACTTAGACTCCATTTCTTAAGTTCTGGGATGAAATGCTATGCTCTGGCCCTCCTTAGCCCAGGTTGTTTTCTGGTGTCCATTCCTCTATGTCAAACAAGTGCAGAATATAGAAGCCACTTGCAGTAAAGATGGTTTGACGCCAGCACTGACTGCTTGCAATGGTCTGAAAGAGTGAGTTCTAGGTTCTCTTTAGAGGTGACTCCCAGAACTCGGCAGAACTGATCTGCAGTGGGCATCTATCACTTAGCAAAGAAGGAATCAGGAAGTTTCCATGGCAATGACTAGATTCAAGACCACGGACCATATTTGTGATTCAAAGATTTAGATGCCAGAAAGTTCATGGAAGGCTGGTTGCCATCAAACTGCCTCTCAAACCCAAGACATAGTCAAGCCCATATTGAACGGCTGCCATGGTCACATCATCACAGAATCAGGTGATGAAACATCTTCACGTGAAACAGAAATGCATAAGTCTTCGAGAAATCATCTCACATTTGCCTTTTAAATCAAAGTGGAACATTTGGGGCAGAGCACTAGGAAAGGGTAGTTTCTGTTTGCATGACTTTTGAAGCAGTGCAGCACAAAATGATGTGCTAGAAAGAAACTTCAAGCTGGACAGGTGGCATATGCCTTTAAACCCAGCACTTGGGGGGCAGAGGTAGGTGGATCTCTGTGAGATGGAGGGCAGCCTGGTCTACATAGTGAATGCTAGGCCAGCTGGGACTACAGGGAGACCCTGTCTCAAAAAGACAAAAAAGAAACTTCAAAGTATCTGGGGATTAGTCCATGATGGGAGAAGGTTGGGAGGATGCAAGATGTTCCTTGTCCAGGTCTTGGATCACACTCTCAGCTCCTGGGATCGGGAAAAGATCAAATCCAAGTCAAAATGAC
The DNA here is from genome assembly GCF_000622305.1 of Nannospalax galili. Lineage (NCBI taxonomy): Eukaryota > Metazoa > Chordata > Mammalia > Rodentia > Spalacidae > Nannospalax > Nannospalax galili. The sequence continues at coordinate 3,565,898 of NW_008360320.1, forward strand.
TGGGTTATCATGAACCAGATTTGAGCTGAACAGAGCTGATAGCAGCATTACAAATGCCTCCTTCACCTCACCCGGAGCCTAAGGGTGAGGTGAAGTCAATCATCTAGAAGGAAATCTAATACAGAAGTTACACTGTTATTGGAAGGAGAGGTAGCAAGTGCTGTGTGCCAAAAAGCAGGAACTGTACCCTACACAATGCTTTGTTGTTCCTAAGTAACTGCACCTACATTATTCCACTTAATTCTCATGAAAACCCTATGAAGGAGAAAAATCAAACACTATTATTCCCATTTTTCAAATGAAGAAGTCCAGACTTAGAGGTTAAATTAGTTACTTTTCTGTTGCTGTGATAAACACCATGATAAAAAGCAGTTAATAGAAGAAAGAGTTTATTTTGGCTTATGGTTCCAGAAGATAAAAGTCCATCATGGAAGGGAGGTGTGGCAGCAGGAGAACTCATATCTTCAGTCACAAACAGGAAGCAGAGGGAGCAAACAGCAAGTGGGGTGTGCTGGATAGCTTTAGTTGTCAACTTGACACACCTAGATAGAGAGAGGGGCCTCCACTGGGGAATTGCCTCCATTGGACTGGCCTGTGGCCATGTCTGTGAGGCATTTTCTTTATTGTTGAATACTGTGGGAGGCCCACTGTGGGCAGTGTCACCTCTGATCAGGTTATTCTGTATTGTCTAAGAAAGCAGGCTGAGCATGGGCCAGGGGAGCAAGCCAGTAAGCAGCATTCCTCCATGGTCTGTGCTCCAGCTCCTGCCTCCAGGTTCCTGCCCTCAGTTCCTACCTTGGGGTCCCTCAGTGCAGAACTGTGACCCGGGAGATGTAAGCTGAATAAACCCTTTCCTCCCCAAGTTGGTATTGGTCAGAGTGTTTTGTCACAGCAATTGAAAACAAACTAGAATGTGGGGTGAGGCTATAAACTGTCAAAGCACACCTCCAGTGATGTGTACCTCCTGAAGGTTTTGTGACCTCCCCCAAACAGCACCACCAACTGAGGACCAAGTCTTCAAATACTCATTCAAACCACCACAGAGTTCAAGAGGTGGCCCAAGTAGATCCCTTGTCCCACTTAGATTCAGTTGGTCAGGTCCTGGCTCAAATCCTGTTCTCTTGGGCAGGATCAGGCTGTAGGAAGACTTCTTTCTGGAACAAAGGTACCAGGCCTCACCTGTCTTGTGCTGGTGAATTTTCCTACTTCCTGGTTGCTAAGGCCACACTGGAGCAGGAGGAGCCCTGAGGAATCTTGTCCTTAGAGTGGAGACAAGAAGCATGGATAAACATGGGGGCACTCTGCTCTTGATTCATCTGGTCTTTATCTGAAGAATGGATCAGGGGTTTCATGTTTGCTTGCTTGTTTGCTTAATGTTGAATGTTCTAAGGTGCCATAATAGCATTGTAATTATCTAAATTTAGGGCACAGGCCCACTTTTCTCCTAAACAGCAATATTTTTAGCATTAGCTATTCCCACATAAATGCAAAATCTTCTTTGATAATAGATCAAAACATATGCCTCCTCCTAGCCTTCCTTGTGGCTGCAAAATGACTGGGTTATCATGAGCCAGATTTGAGCTGAACAGAGCTGATAGCAGCATTACAAATGCCTCCTGGGGTTAGCACTCAAGAAGCAAGAGTCTCCCATCTCTCTCCTTGTAGCCTAGGGTTGCTGCAGTGATGGAGATCTCCAGCCTGTGCTGAAGGGCACCTGAGAGCACTACACCTTGATGAACGGGACTTGCCTCAGGCAACATGAAACTAGAGGCCAGTTCTTAGGAAAGAGGAGGAAGGTCAGGGCCTGGAAGTTCTGCCTGGAGGTCTGACCCTGCCCCACTGCTGGTGTCGCCACCATGTAGGACAAGGGGCCAAACATGCTTGGGACCATGGAACAGCTTTCATTTTGTGTGTGTGCTTGGGTCAACTTGCTCCCAGGATCAATTTCACCCTGCTGTGGAGAAGGGTTTTGTGAGGTCTGGCCAGAATGGGTGAGTCAGTCCCTTATCATGCCCACACTATTCCTACTCTGGCCTTTGCAACATTCCACGTCGCCAATTGCTTGGGTCTTTTCATCCTGTTGCTTCATCTTACCAAGAGAATCCTTCTGCTGAGTTGAATTGTGTCCTTCTAGTGTTCATATGTGAAGTCCTAACCTCTCAAACCTAAGAATATGATTGCATTTGGATATAGGATCTTTAAAGAGGTGATTAAGGTTAAGTGAGATCATGAGCTGGCTGTAATCTGGTATGACTGATGTTATAAGAAGAGATTAGGACACAGACCTACCCAGAGGGAAGAGCATATAAAGACAGCCATGCATTCTGATGATTCAGAAGCAACAGCCCTCTGACCTCTTGGTCTCAGACTTCCAGCCCCTAGAACTGTGAGAAAATACATTTTTGTCATTGAACCACCTAGTCTGTAGTACTTTGCAGCTGTAGCCTCGGCAGACTAATACGTCTTCCCTCCAGATCAACTGCAAGTGTGACTTCCTTGATTCTGTTCCCCAGGCCCCTTAATAGAAGCTGATGGTGGTATGGGGCTGCCTCAAGCAGGTGAGTGTTGGGGGACTTTCTCAGTCACCTTGGAGTCATCCAGCCCCTATCCCTCACTCCTTTCTCATTCTTCTGGGGCCAAGGATATGTAAAGGCTTTGAAGCTGCTTCTGCTGTGGATGATAGAGAGGAGGGGCCTACATGTACCATGTGCTCACCTCCTTCCTCCCCTCCATTCTAGTCAATTGACTCACCAAACATTTTGATTCCATTTCTTCTCTGCTTCTGAGGTTTATTCCAGTGGGTCTGGCCTTGAATCCCCTCAGGGGACTGGCTGAAAATTTTGGAGATATTAGTCTAAACTACCAGTTGCTCAGTCGAGGTTCGGCAGCCAGCCACGGCTTTGGGCTCTCCAGGTTGACATGGAGGGCCCTTCCTTTCTTTTCTTTTCTCCTATTTTCTTCCTGTATCAGCTGTAGCGTTAACTGGGTGAGGGAAAGTACAGATGGTCCAGGGAACCCATGGCAGTTCACTGACTGACTTGCCCTACCTATCTGACACCTAGCAAGGGCTCACTGCCCTAGGCCATAGCACTGAGTTTTTCCCAAACAGGAAGAGCTTTATTGTGCCAGCCCAACACCATAGGCAGCTCAAATTTCTTTCCTCATTGGTCCCAGTGGAAGAATTTAAGAGGCCTGCCAGGGTACTTGGAAAGGCAGATTGACTGGCTATGTATGGATGCCTTGGAGGGACAGGCTGTGTGTCATATGCTGGTCCAGATAAGACTCACAGACTATCCTTGTCCACCCCATAGCTGTTACTGTTACCCTTCTTTCTAATTTGGGTCTAGGAGGCCCTGGTCTCCTTCCTCAGGTTAAGCTCATCAGAGCTTTTCACTTTCTTCTGTTTTCAAGGTCATTTATTTTGTTTGTTTTTGTTTTGCTGGAAAGCAATCCCAGGGCCTTGTGCATGCTAGGCAAGTGCTCAACTACATCCCCAGTGCTACATCCTCAAGGCTGGATCCTAGGGTACAGATTAGGTCCTAGGATTCTGTGCCCATGTCCAGAAAAAAGTACATTTTCCTGAGCAGGAAAGTCCCTCCTTCATGCTTGGGTTTCATACCTAGATGGAAGGACTGCTTCTTCCCTCCAGAGGAAACCCTCAGATTTAGGCTCTCAAAAAGAGAACTCTTTTCCAGCTCCCAGAGCAAGCCCGGCCTGAGGCCTCCTTATTGTCATTCTAGACATCACCTCTGCAATGGGTCACCAGGAGATGGCCTAACATCTTCCTGCTGGTGGATGAGAAGGATGTTTTTGTGCTGCCCCTAGCAGGTAGATGAGCTGGGCTGGGCACTCAGGACTGGATCTTGGTCTGCTAAGCACAGGAAAAGTGCCAGGCCCAGGCCACTCCACCACCTAGGTCCTGCTAACACCTCGTGCTGCAACCTCCCCCCCCCCCCCCCCCCCCCCCAGACAAACGCCCCGCCCCCCGCCCCCCCCCCCCCCAAGTCCTCGCCACACCCCCGCCTTCACCCCCCCCCCCCCCCCCACTCCCAGCTTCCTGAGTTGATCAGGACCCAAGCTTCTGCTCTCCTGTGGCCAGCAGAACCCACAGCTATCTTTATGTGCACAGTCCTAGGCAGAGCATACTTCTGGGCAGGGCACAAACTGAGTGGGCTTTGGCATCATATGGTTTCAGGTTCGAATCCTTCCTCCCATACTTAGGCGCTCAGTTAATCTTTGTCAGGTTGTTGGCACTGAGCCACTGTGAACCTTGTTCCTTCCTTTGAAGTAGGTGTGAAATCAAGGCCCTGGACCAGGATCTGGGCTCCATGCCAGCTCTGCCACTCACACGCCCTCCTGGGCTGTGGGAAGTCACAGACAGTCCCCTTTTTGTAATAATATTCCTTCTACTTCGGTGGTTGTGGACTCAAATGAGATGATGCGTGCAAGGGTTTAGCTCAGCCCCTGCCGCTCTGCCCCTGACCTGACCCTATCATTATGACTGCTGAAAGGGCTCACAGACCTGGCACACAGTCAGCACTAAACAAATACTGGTTTAGCAAACATGCGAGCTGTGCTGGAGGCTAAGTTCCTATCTGGCTCTAAGCATGCTGCTCATCAGCGTTGCACTGTTTGGCAAGGGACAGTGAGTCTGTAAGGGTCCTGATTCCCACTCTTTAGGGCCTGAGAAGCCAATGGGTAGCAAGAGTCTGATCTCGTAGAAGGGGGGAAGGGTCTTGCCAACTCTGCCTCAGCTGCTTTCTGACCATGGTATCCACGTAGGCGGTCAGATAGCATGGGCGTTCAGATAGCAGCACTGCCCTGCCTAAGCTAGTCTGGTAGCAGGACACAGTCCTGGACTAAAAGCCAATGGGCAATGTGCCCTGGGCCTTGGACCTTGGGGTAGAGCAGGGCCTGCTGCCTGGTGCTCAGGGACCCCTCCTAGTACCTCTTCACCTGCCACATCCAGGTGGAGAGAAGCAGTCAGGAAACCTGGCTTGCTTGTGAGATCCAGAGCTCACTGAAGGAGACAATGTATTGGCAGAGGGGCTCACAGAGAGGCTCACAAAGAAGCTTGGAGGGGGCAGAATATTAAATTGGGTGCATCAACAGTGGCATGTCCACATCAACAAGAGCCCAGAGAGCAGCATGCCCTGTAGGACCATTTCCAGGGGGCTCTCCAGATGAGGGCACTGACTGGAAGGGGTCACACACACACACACACAGACACATGTAGACTGATAGTCAGATGCACATGGACATCCATGTACACTGACATGTTAGAAACACATGCACACAGAGATATACAGAGGTGCCTTCCTGCATACACACTGAGACATTCCTCCAGCCCCCCAATGATATACTGAGGGTAGAGTCAAGCTGTGCTGGTTAATTTTTTGTCAACTTGCTACAAACTAGAGTCATTTGGGAAGAGGAAAGCTCAGTTAAGGAACTTCCTCCATTGGATTGGCCTGTGAACGTTTTTTTGGTGAGGTATTTTCTTAATTGCTAATTGAATTGCTAATTGCTAATTGAAGAGGGCCAAGCCCACTGTGGCCAGTGCCATTTCTAGGCAGATGGGCCTGAGCTATAAAAGAAAGGTCACTGAGCAAGTCAGAGGAAGCAAGTAAGTAAGCAGCACTCCTCCGTGATCTCTCCTTCAGTTCCTGCCTCCATGTTTCTTCCTTGAGTTCCTCCCCTGATTTGTCCTGACTTCCCTCAGTGATTGACTGTGGCCTGGGAGCTATAAGATGAAATAAACCTTTTCCTCCCCAAGTTGGTTTTGGTCAGTGTTTTATCATAGCAACAGAGAGGTTTAAACTAAAACAGAGGTTCCGGGAGCTTCCTACAGCCCTTGATTGGGTGCATCAGACTAGCTGGACTGGGAAACTTGTGTCAGATGGGTTTTAAGCCTCGCCTCCATGATAGAGAGCTGGTGGCACTGTGTTTATGGGAAATCTGCACTTTTCTTGATCTCCTCAGACAGGGCTGAGGGGATGATCAATCCACCATACTTTAAGAGATGCTTCTTTAATGTCCAGTATTTCAGTCATGACTTTGGATAGAGAAACAAGGGAACTAGAGTGTCACTGTGGGCCAAAACGGCTGCTTTCTGTTCTGCTGTTCTAGAACAGCAGTGGGGTATGCAGGAAGAATGAACAAGAGGGTCCCAGTATAGAAGGGCAGCTGAGGACATGAAGCCCCCTCCTCCTCCTCCTCCTCCTCCTCCTCCTCC
>NW_008360320.1:3572270-3576031 GCF_000622305.1 Nannospalax galili
TCATCTTTGTGTGGGCAGCATATTAAACTAAACTATTTCTAAGGAAGCATAAGAAACTCTGCCATCAGTTAGCTGTGTGATCTCAGGCCAGTCTCTGTGCCTCCTGTTCCCATTTGTTGTATAGGGAATTGGACTCCACTGACTACCTCCCTGCACTGGAATTTGTTTTCCACGAAGTTCAAGAGTTCCCTCCCTGGGAAGTTCTTTGTCCCTGACACCAGGAGGAGAATCAGCAAGACCAAGAGACATGAGACCTGCTGATAAAGATACAAACTTGCACATTGACACCAAGCCAAGAAGTACCCAGATATACAAATGAACAACTAAATCTGGAAGGTCTGAAGTGCTTGGCCAGACAGACCTGCATTACCACAGGGTAGACAGAGGAGTGCTCAGTTTCGAGGGAGGTTTGGGGCGTGTTAATCAGAGAGAAGGCACCACTACTAAGGACGGTGGGACACCAAGCCTAAGTGGCACATCTATAATGCAACCTCTACACATAAGGCTCACGGAACATAGAGCAAGGGGTAAAAAAGACACTAATGCATCTCTCAATTCTCATCAATGAAGCTCTGTCATGCAACAGAGAGCCAGGAATGCAGAAGGTCACAAATGGCCAAAGTCTGGAGAGTAAGAGTCTGCAGAGTGTGGGGCCTTGGACAGGACTCCTATATTAAACCTCACCCACCCAGGGCTCAGATACCATTGTCGAACAGGGAGTGGAAAGATTGTAAAAGCCAGGGAGGAGGTGCATGACCATATGGAAATAGAGTCCTATAAGCTCCTGGGACCTCGCTCATATAAGCCTACAGCAATGGTGTCAGCATGCACGGGACCCATGCAAACTCAAGCAGACAAAAATCCAGCATAGAACTGTGGAAATAGACAACAATCCCCAATCTTAGTCGAAGAATTGTTGGCAACTGATTGCTGAGGAAGAGCTGATCTTCTTGAAGGGAGGGACTCTAGATAGTCTCTCTAGATTAGTTTGCTGCTAAATCTGGCTCTCAGGAACACTGGTAGTTTTTGATCCCAGGAGCCTAGAAAGCCAAACACTTGACAACCCTGGACAAGCCATGATGCAATTTGCTTGTGAGAATTGTATCCAATTGTCTGCATGGCTGTATATCATAGCTGAAGCTACAGCACGTTCCAGGGATGTTCTAGAGCACTGGAGGGAGGGGGCTGTGCAGGAGGAATGAGTTGGATATGGAGGGATGCAGGGTAAGGAGGCAGGAGGTGTCCAGGACAACACTGTCTCAACAATGGTTAATTAAACTTATTACCAAACAAATAATACTTACACACACATCAAAAGGTCACTGTAGCTTGTTGACAGCAAGGAAAGGAAGATATGGAAGGATTGATGTCTAGGCAGGAACCAGGGGGTGTACAAGTTCAGCTGGAGCCTGTAGTGGTAGAGGGAGTCTGTGCACACAAGTAGACACATTTAGTAAATGTGTGAATGAGTGTGAGATAGAAATGGAGAGGCCATGGCCTTCTTAAGACAAGGCTGACCTGCTCGCAGGTGTGTTGCTCATCACAGTCCCTGCTATGAGCGCCTCAGAATGAAGGAGTAACTGTGCATGACAAATGAGGGTGAAGAGGGAGGGAGGGCAAGAAAACTGAGAGGGCAGGTCCAGCTCCTCTGCTGCATTTCCTCCTCTGTAACAGAACATGAGTGGCTGTGCCTTGCTGGTGTGCTGTGAGAGGCAATCAAGATGAGGAGTGGGTCAGCACCTGGAAGTCCACAGGACCACACAGGTGTCTTTAGTGGTCCAAACAGGATATATATTTTCTCCTTCAGATTATCTCTGCACTAAGGAGAAAAATGGTGTTCTTGAAACGGATGGCAAGCTCAAGTGAGTTGGCTAGAAGAGTTGTGGATATCTGGTTGTTCATGTCCTTAGTTCTGAGTACATCCAATGCTTTGAAGCTGCTCCATTTGGAGAGGGGCCCAAAACAAGGGGTGTCTGCTCTGCATGTAGGAGGAATGCTTTGGGACAGAGCTTGAGTGTGACACTGCCCAAACAAGTTAGGAGAATTTTGCCTTTATTTAATGCTAGAGATTGAACCTTGGGCCCTATTCTTGCAGATATGTGGACACTCCCTGTTCCCTGGGCCACGTTCCAATGGCCTCTGTGACATCTGTTGCCTTCAGAACTGTAAATTAGGAGTTTATGACTCAGGGAGAGTTCTCTCCCGGTACAGTCTTCTTATTCTAGCAGCGAGGCCGCTGCTCACACACCTGGAGCTCCCTTCGGAATCCCCACCCACTACGGTGTGGAAGAACCTTGGTCATTTGCAGGTCTTTATCATGCACGTTATGTTTAGGAAAGTCATTTAGGGGCAAGTCTGGTGAAGGAAGTGGATAATTTAGCTGGAGTTATTTGGGGTCAGATACAGGAATGACCATAAGCTCCTTCCCCTCTTGGGGCTCTGCAGCTTCTGTCAGAGATGCTTAGAAGAGGCATGGCCTCATTGAAACAAAAGGAGTATCCTGAGGTGCCCATTCACAGCATGCTGGACTGCATTTCCTATGTGTGACAGTGCTGTTACCCATTGTTACCCCAGGTACAGCACACTGTTGGCTGCCTCTCACTTGCTTCCTTGCTAATCATAGCAAATTATTCAACAAATATTTGTGAAGGGATTATTGTAAGCCAGGCACTGTCTTTTATGTTAGGGACACAGCGTTCCTGAAATGTAATTTACATACCATAGACTCCACCCATTTAGTATTCAATTAAGACATTTGGTGTGTATTCACAGAGTTACACATTCATCATCACAATCAACTTTAAAACACATTCATTCTCCTACAAAGAAACCCAATACCCCATTGCTATTCCCAGCCCTTCTTCCTACCTCTCAAAAGTCCTGAGCAACCATTTTCTGTCTCTGCTGATGAACCCAGTATGGACAACTCACATAAATGGAATCATACATTTTATAGTCCTTTGTGGCTTCTTTTTCTTATCACAACATCTCAATGTTATTTAATGGGCATTTAATTTCTTTTTATTGCTAAATAATATTCCATTTGGTTTCCACTGCTGGGCTTTTAGGGAAAATGCTGCTATGCCCATCCACGTAAAAGTCTGTCTTTTTTCACTGGAAAGGCAAGAACAAATGAAACCCAAACCTAGCAGAAGAGAAGAAATAACAAAAATCAGAGCAGAAATTAATGAAATAGAAACAAAGAAAACAATACAAAGTATCAATGAATCTAAGAGCTGGTTCTTTGAAAAGCTAAACAAGATAGACAGACCCTTAGCCCAGTTAACCAAAAGAAAGAAAGAGCAATTCCAATTCAACAAATTCAGAGATGAAAGGGGAAACATCACAACAGACACCCAAAAGATCCAGATAAATAAGGATCCAGATCCAGATCCAGATCCAGATCCAAATAAAATTCAAAAGATCCAAAAGATCCAGATCCAAATAAGATTTCCTTATTTCCAAAATAAGGAAATATTTTAAAAACCTATACACTATTAAATCTGAACATCTAAAAGAAATGGAGGGATATCTGAAATCATGGGACCCACCAAAGTTAAACCAAGAAGAGATCAACAGTTTGAACAGGCCCATAACATAAGGAAATTGAAACAGTAATACAAAGCCTCCCAACTAAAAAAACCCCAGGCCCAGATGGATTTACAGCAGAATTCTACTAAACATTTAAAGAAGACCTCTAACTAATAATGCTTAGATTATTCAAAACAATAGAAACAGAGGGAGAACTCCCAAATTCCTTC
>NW_008360320.1:3576289-3576393 GCF_000622305.1 Nannospalax galili
AGTCCTAGAAGGAATGGGACTGGGGGGAACATAATGCAACATAATTAAAACTATATACAACAAACCTACAGTCAACATCATTCTAAATGGAGAAAAACTGGAAG
>NW_008360320.1:3576575-3576750 GCF_000622305.1 Nannospalax galili
TAGAGACCAAAACTCCACCAAAAAACTCCTGGAACTGATCAACACTTGCAGTATAGTGGAAGATTATAAAATCAATCTACAAAAAATAAGTAGCCTTTCTATATACCAATAACAAGCAACTGGAGAAAGAATACTGGGAAATGCTCCCATTGGCAATTGCTGCAAAAAAAAAATA
>NW_008360320.1:3577030-3579642 GCF_000622305.1 Nannospalax galili
ATGCAACGCTGGAGGGATTACTACACCAGATCTCAAAGTATACTACAGAGCTATAGTCATAAGCGCAGCATAGTACTGGAACAAAAATAGACACACAGATCAATGGAACGTCATTGAAGATCCAACCCGAGTACATGCAATGTCAGCCACCTGATGTTTGACAAAGGTGCCAAGAACACACAATGGAGGAAAGACAGCATCTTCAACAAATGGTGCTGGCAAAATTGGATCTCCACCTGTAGAAGAATGAAACTAGATCCTTATCTTTCACCCTGCACAGAAGCCAGTTCCAAATGGATCAAAGACCTCAATGTGAAACTGGAAACCCTGAAACCATTAGAAGAAACTTTGGCAGTAACTTACAAAATATAGGTGTAGGAAATGATTTTCTAAATTGGACAGAAGTTGCTCAGGAATAAAGGTCAAGAATCAACAAATGGGACCTCATTAAACTAAAAAGCTTCTGTGCATCAAAAGAAGCAACCAAGGAAATGAAGAGAAAACCTACGGAGTGGGAGAAAATCTTCACCAGTGACACATCTGACAGAGGTTTAACATCCAGAGTATATTACAAACTGTAAAAACAAAGAATCAAGAATGGAAGTAACCAAATTAATCCAATTAAAGGATGGGCTAAGGAGCTGAACACAGAGTTCTCAAAGGAATAAATAGAGATGGCTAAGAAACATCTCAAAAAGTGCTCAATATCATCAGTAATTAAGGAAATGCAAATTAAAACCACCCTAAGGTATCACCTTACCCCAATCAGACTGGCTAGTATCAAGAGAACAAATGATACCAAATGGTGGTGAGGATGTGGAGAAAGAGGAACACTCATTCACTGCTGGTGGGATTGCAAACTTGTGCAACCTCTATGGAAAACAGCGTGGAGAACTCTAAAAATGAACCTACCATATGACCCAGTTATACCACTCCTTGGTATATACCCAAAGAACTCATCCTATTGTAGAGACACTTGTACAACCATATTTGTTGCTGCTCTTTTCACAATAGCTAAGAGATGGAAGCAACCTAAATGCCCCTCAACTAATGAGTGGTTAATAAAAATGTGGTATATTTGCACAATGGAATTCTATTCAGCAGTAAAGAAAGATGAAATAATGAAATTTTCAGGTAAATGGATGGATCTAGAAACTGTTATACTAAGTGAAGTAACAGACTCTGAAAAACCAACGACATATGTTCTCCCTCATATGTGGATCCTAGCACCAAATCCTTTTAAATTCCAGGTCCTTTTAATAAGATGATGCTGTACAGCAGTCCCTTCTGCATGAAATAACTACCATCATCACAGCTTCAGCTGAGCCTGATGCTAAACATTATGACAATTGGGCTTGTTGACAGTTGTGCTCATTCATTAAAGGAGGGCTAAGCAGGTCATTGGACCCTTCCCGGAGTGTCTAGCCACTCTTCCCAGCCAACTGTATGTAATTTGACCCTAATCACACATAGCTTCTTGGATTTGGGGGGTTAAAGTATACAATCTGGGGAAGGCTAGGAAGAGAAGGCATGACCCATGCTGAGTAAAGGTTTCCAGTGTGCAGACCCTCAGGTCATACATACACCTCAGCAACCCCTCAGTTACCTCAGTAAGTAAGCTCAAAAAATTCATTGGTTCCCCAGTAAAACTTTAATCAAACATTGGCTTGACACTAGAACCTTAAAAGGGAATAAGCATTGCTTAGCATCCCCAGGAAAAGAAGTCTCACAACAGATATAAAATTTATTTGTTAATGCTATTATGTCTCATAATTATTTTTAGAAAAAGAAAGAAAAGAATATGAGAATGTAAAAGATGTTAAAAGGATATGGGAATGGAGATATTTTCCAAAATAGAAAAAATGAGAAAGCCTAAGCAAGTGATGAAGGTCTGTGTAGGTTTGTTTTGATATATAAAGGATGAGACAAAAATGATATACACATAATCTTAAAATTTCTAAGGTCATAGTTTAGTCAGCTAGTTTAAGGAACAAAATATATATCTAGTCAAGGCTTATCTGAGAATATTTGGTTTTTCACCCAAGCCTTATCTACGTAGTACATGATAATTAAAAGTACCAGACTGGTAGAACTAACCTCATTGGATGTTTAAGAGCCATAGTTTGAGGCCCATAGTAATGTGTTCAGAGGGACTTAAAAGGCAGTTCTTGTCCCTTGCCCTCCAAGGTTGAATAAGTTCCAGGGGACTATGGAACATCTATCAAAATGTCCTTTAACTGTAGTGAGTCACCTGTCCTCTTGTTCAGGGAGGCCATGGAGACTCCACAAGATAGACTTGAACCAGTGTCCAGTCTACGAAGAGGAGGGTCAACTCAGAGGAAACATCTCATTCATGCTTCCAAGTGAAGCCAGACATGGCCAAGCAGGACCTTTGACTTATCTTCACATAGATGGAACTGGTAAAAGAAAGGAGCCAGGAGCTCCTCCCAAGCCCATGTGACCCCTGAGGAACAGATCCTCAAATGACCTTAAGTGTAAAAATAAATTGGTTTATTTGGGCCAACTGTATGGTCTTAAACACCCAAAAGGAAAGTATAACCAAAGAGTAAAGTCATCAGTATATTTCTTTAAGAGTTCAAGGGATTACACTT
>NW_008360320.1:3579751-3618289 GCF_000622305.1 Nannospalax galili
ATTCCAACTGGTTTGCCAGGTACAAACTGAATTTTGTCTCTTCATCTAGGTATATGACTCCTTTTATATGCTGAAACATTCCATTTGCCTATAATTTGTTAATGATATCTGAATCCATGTGATGTGTGATACTAATCTTTACCTGTCTCTTTCATAAATTGTTGATCATTCTTTCTACACTATCTGAGAATTCTCAAGTAGAGCCATCTGTTTCTAGAGCAATTTTTCTGAGAAACTTCTTTTTGAAGATTGCCCTGTTCTGACTTTTATCTAGAACCCTGTGTAGAACTTGTAATGCTAATTATTCTTGCCTTTATTTCTCCTTCACATCTCCTACTCATGATTCAAGGACTTTCTTTTCCCCTTAGAGATAAGAGTTATGCAATTTGGGAGTCTTTTAGATAGACCCACTGAAGGAGTACTCCAATTGCCTTACCCTGTGTCCCCGTTCGGCATGGAAGAAGCTAGAGCGGTCTGCATCCCAATTCCTATCTGCAAGTTGGGAAACCTCTTCAGAGGATGGTGTGATAAGAATAGGAGGTAGGAATTGACTAGGCAGTTAGGGTAAAAAGACCCCAAAGAAAAGTAGCCAGTTTCTTGGTTAAAAGTCAAAATGTCCTTGAGCCTCTTAGCAACATATTTTGTTCCAAAGGCCAAAAATGTTGAAAGTATTTGGGAGCTTTTATCTAATCCTTAAAAGATTTTAGGGTTAACTCTTCAGAGGGGGAAAGTTACAGTAGCCAAAAAGCCCCATAAGAATAAATAAAGAAAAAAAAGAAGTCTGGTTTTTGTTTTTTTTTTTTGTCTTTTTGAGACAGGGTCTTCCTGCTGGCCCAGAACTCACTTTGTAGACCAGTCTGGCCTTGAACTCACAGAGATCTGCCTGCCTCTGCCTCCCAAGTGCTGGAACTAAAGGTATGCCTCACCATGCCCGGCCTAAAAGTCTGTCTTTTAAAAAATTTCTTTATTTTCATTTTATATGTATGAGTGTTTTGCCTGCATGTATGTGCACCAGATACATATAGTGCCTGCAAAGGCTGGAAGAAGGCATTGGCTCCCCTGGAACTGGAGTTACAGGCAGTTGTGAGCCACCACGTGAAAGCTGGGAACCAAACCCCAAATCTCTGAAAGCGTAGCAAATGCTCTTTACTGCTCAGCCATTCCTCAAGCCCCACATATTAGTCTTTCTGTAGACATGTTTTCAGTACCTTTGGGTGTGTACCTCAAAGAGCAATTGCTGAATTATACAGAAACACTGTGTTTAATCATTTAAGTAATGGCCCAATTGTTTTCCAAAGCAGTTGCTCCATTACAAATGCCCAGCTGTACTGTAGAAGGCTCCAGCTTCTCGATCCGCTCATCAGTGTTTGCCAGTGTGTATACAGGTTTACTACTGTCATTACTACTGCTGTAGTCCTGCTACTGTGTATGAGGTAGTTTCCCATTGTGGTTTTGATTTGCTTTTCCCTGGGAGCTGATGGTGTTGAACACATTTTCATGTATTTATTGCTATTGGCTCACCTTTCAACTCTGTTTACTTTGCCCATTTTTGGTGAGTTATGTTGACTTTTCCTTCTGAGATTGTTCTCTTCTCTCTCTCTCTCTCTCTCTCTCTCTCTCTCTCTCTCTCTCTCTCTCATTGAGGACTGAACTCGGGGTTTTGTGCATGTTAGGTAAATGTTCTGCCACTGAGCAGATGTTCAGCTATGTCCCCAGCCCTCTTTTTTATTTTTCTGTTTGGTTTCTTTTATTCTTTGAGAACAGGTCTCATGTAGCTGGGACTTGCCTTGAACATGCTATGCAGCTGAGAATGACCTTGAGTTCCTGGAGTTCCTGATCTCCTGCCTTCAAGTGCTAGGATTATGGACATGCCCACCATGTGCTGTGATTTGAATATAAAATGTCCTCCATAGGCTCATGTGTTTGAACACTTGGTCTCTGGCTAGTGGTGCCATTTTGGGAGGTTATGGAACCTTTGGATCCTTTCTGAAGGAAGTACCTCACGGCGGGGAGGACTTTGAGATTTTATAGTCTTTCTTGCCCCACTTGATGTTCTCTTTCTGCTTCCTCAGTGTGGACACAGTGTGACCAGCCAGACTTCCACTCCTGCAGCCATGCCTTCCCTGCCTTTTGCCATGTCTTCCTCAGCATGATGGACTCTGGAACTGTGAGCTAGCACAAACCTTTTCTCCTTTAGGTTATTTTTGTCAGGGTATTTAAGCATGTCATTAGAAAAGAAATTAATACACCATACCTAGCTTATCTTTTTATATTTTAAATTTTGAAATAGGGTTGCTCTAATTTGTCCAACCTGGCTGGCCTTAAAGTCACTCAAGCTGGCCTTAAACTTTCAATCCTCCTGCCTCCCTGGAATTACAGGTCTGTGTTCCTAGGCCCTGCACAACCTTTCTGCGTGGGCTATAAGTAGCTGTCTTCTTACTGTGTCCTCTGTCAGCACACACTCCTAGTATCTTTGTATTTTATAAAGATAACAGTCCTATGGATTATAGATCTACTCTTTGGGTTTCATTTAACCTTAATATCTTTCTTAGAGGTTCCAAATATAGACACATTGGTTACTAGGACTTCAACATATGCATTTTGGGGGACACAATTCAATCTGTACTATTTTGGTTCTATTGGTTACTTCTCTCATTGTTGAGACCAAATACCTGACAAGCAGCAACTTAAGAACTCACTTTGGCTCACATTTTAAGGGGATACAGTCTATCATGATAAGGAAGGTGTGGTGGTGGTAGGTGGCTCAGTGGCTATGGGTGGCTCTGTGGTAGCGAGTGCATGCAGCTGGTGCTTTGTTCACTTAGCAGACTGGGAAGCAGAGAGAGATGAACACTGGTGCTCCTCTGGCTTTCTCCTTTCACTACAATTTATTCAGTAGTAGATGGGATGCTGCCACCCATTTTCAGGGCTTGTGTTCCCTTCTCAGTTAGTCCTCTCTGGAAAATCTTCCACAGACATAATCAGAGGTATCTCTCACTATGCTCTGGGCATTTCTTAATCCAAACAAGTCAAAATAGGACATCTGAGGGAGTTAAGATTTTCTGAATTTTATGCAACACAGCCACAGATAAGACCTGTGCAGTAATGAGGATTTTTAGAGAGGATTCTGGAAGCAGGGCTGGGCCAGGAAGCTGCAGCAGTGTGTGGGTTGAAGATGTTGGTAGCCTGAACAAAACCAATGGCAATGGAGAGAAGGGTGAAATGCCAGGAGTGGAAGTGGGCATACAGGGGGTAGAAGTTGGGGAGGGGGACCTGGTGAACAGAGTTACTTTCCCTGGAAGGACTGGAGGAAGGCTCGGGGCATGTTCTCAGGTAGCTGGTAAGGGTTAGGAGTGGAGGTGCTATGGGGCAGATGGGAAGAGAAATAAGAACCCAATGAACCCAACAGCAAGAAGGCTGGGGGTGAGCTTGGTGCTCTTGGCTTCAGTGGAGGGCACCATGTAAGCTCAGGAAGCCGGTGCTGCTCAGTGTTCCTCCACAAGGGAGCACAAGCAAGATCAAGACTTCCGTACTTGCCAAGAATAAATGATATGCCAAGGAACTTGCAATGCAGTCAAGAAAAGAGCAAGAAATTATGACACGTAAACACAGAAAGAGCACTTAGAACACGAACTGAAACGGGGAGGCAGAGATGACAAGTGTCACATTTTCAGAACGTGAACCAGGAGAACAAAGAGTTGAAGACAGTTTAGTTTCTTTCTTCCTCGTTCTTTCACAGGGAGAGCAACACCTTGGCCTGAGACTGAAAAAGGCTAATGAAGAGGAGCAGGAGGCACCTGGAGGGGAGGAAGGCACCAGGAGGAGCCGGAGAGTAGTTGTGAGTCTTGGGAGGCGAGTAACCCTCACCTGCTGCTTCCACCTTCCCGGTGCTGAATGTGCCACTTGTGCAAGGAGGGGAAACTTCCCCTGGCCTGTGTCCTGTGCTGACCTTTGCAGATGGGTGGTGGTTTGGGGACAGAGAGTTGAGACAGCTCTGGAACTCAGTCCTTCCTATAATCTAAGTGGTTCAGCCCTCTGCAACTCCTTGTTTCTTCTTTGTAAGATTTGTTTTGGAGAAAAATGTCTTATGGTTTGAAAAAGAAAAGGAAAGAAGAAAACCCCACAAACCTAGGGTGGCTGGCCTGTTTTTTTCAGGTTAAGGAAGCCCAGAGTCAGCGCTCATCTTGCTTTTTTTGATTGGCTCACTGGGCGAATGGCCTGATGCTTTCAAAGATATGTTCTGAACTGGAATAAAAAAAGTTACAGAGAAATTTCCCTTGAGCCAAATTTTGATCAGTACTATTGGTGCTGGCCAAAAAGCAAACAAGCAAGAGGAAAGAAGGAGGTGGGTGAAGCTGCTTCACTTCAAGCACCTGCAGCTGGGACACAGACTGAAAGCTGATGTTTGCAGATGTGAAGCAACAGGGAGGACCTGATTTCTGGTGATTCATGTCACTGCCTTCAGGGTTTTATGTAGACTTGGAAGCCTGCCTCTCCTGGGCATGCAGCTGCCACTGAGCAGCCCTCCAGACCCCAAAGAGGGAAGGAATAAAAGTGTGAGGGCCCTTGGGCCAGCTTTACTTGTGGCACCAAGCTCTTCAGCCTGCTAGGTGCCTGTCTCCTTGTCTTAGTCAGATGGGCTGCCTTAACAAAATGCCCTAGATTGGTTGCTTAAGCAATGTTTATTTTTCAATTCTAGAGGCTAGATACCCAAGAGCAAGGATGGTGGGATCTCCTGACCTCTCTCCTTGGCTTGCAGATGGCCCACTTCTTGCTGTGTCTTATCATCCCTCCTGTGTGCATACATTCCTGGTTTCTCTTCCCCTTCCTATAAGGACAGCAGTCCTATTGGATTAGAACCCTGCTCATCACTTCACTTAACACTGATCACTTCCTCAAAGGCCCTATATGCAGTCACACTGGGGAGTCAAGACTCAAAAATCAGTCCGCAGTTCCTTCTTAACTCTCTGAGGTGGGGGTGCTCTAGGTGAAAGCTACCTCTCATATATCTCCTCATGTGTTCCCTGAATTGGGTCAGTGACTCAATAGCCCTGGCCCTGGCTAGGAATGCATCAGCAAAGAGACTTGTTTTCTATTCTGTAGGCTGAGATCTGAATCCAGCTAAGGTAAGGAAAGTATCCTTATATCATATGATACTTGCAGACCTCCCTGCCCTTAGGAGATTGTGGTCAACCTTGGCCAAACTAATTCTGTGACCACTGTACAATGGCACAGTATGTTGCTTCTTAAAACTCTCATGCAGGTCCTTCCCCAAGAACTGCCCAGGACAGCAGAAGCTGTCTCCCTGAACAGATGTAGCGGCTTTTCCATGAGACACAGCCCACAAAAGCACCGCACTTGTGCCTCCATTTGGATCAGTCAGGAGTACCAGCCCAACTCACACTCCCATGGATCTGGCTGAAGCCTCTGAGGCCATTTCTGTCTCTGCTCAGTTGGGCCATCCTCACTCCCCACAGGTGTTTACCTGTGAGCAGTCCCTGATAAACTTCCTGTACTCAGCCTCCTTTAGAGATTGCCTCTGGAAATATCTTTGGAAAAACTTGATTCAACACCAGCTTGCCTACCAGGGAGCACCCCGCCATAGTGAGCTGTATCTCCCTTCTATGTTTTATCATCCTCAGTTTATTGACAGAAAAACTAAGGCTCAAAAAGGAGGCAGCATGACCCTCCCACCCTCAGCTCTACTGGTTCAGCCAAGTGGGAAGGCGCAGTCACTAGAGTGTTTAACTCCCAGGGGGTTTGGTTAGTGGATTTACTGTGTGGCAACATGATGCCTAAGGGACGAAATTAAGCCAGATATTCCTAGCTACGGAAGAAGAGAAATCCCTCCTAACCAGCACATTCCTTTGTATTGAAGATAGTCTGTACAATCAACAATGTTTTTTTCCCTTTTGACAGTACTTGAAGTACTAAAGTCAGGACTCTGTTAGACGTGTGCTTTACCAACGGTTCTTTTTCTAATACCTTTAGCGTCTCCTTCTTGGATGGCTCAATTCTCAAGTTTCTCAACCCATTTGCTGGGGCTCTTTTGATTGCCATTTAGCATAATGAACTCCAATTGACCGGATCTAGGGAAAACCCAGGGAACTGACTGCCTGAGTTTAGGAGGCACTGCGTACCAGGTGGCTTCAGGAAACACCTCTCTTTCCTGGGAATTGCCTGGTGGCTGAGGACTGAGGAACCAGCCTATTTAGTTTATTTTGTGACTTTCCTTTGAGTTAACTTGGCTCTGGTAACATGTGTACGGAGGCCTCATTGTTGTCATCTCATAGAATTATCATGAAAATAAAGGAGCCATTTATTAATGTAGAATAGAATTGTTAAAATTTACTAAGGGCATAAGTAAGTTATGTGCTGTTACCCCTTACTCCTGGCTTCTGACTTTTGTCATTGCCTGGAACTTGTGATATTCCTGCTTTATCCTTCTGGATACTCTGATTACAGATGCGTGTTTCCAGTTCCAGCTTTCAGCTGTTTGCCTTTTCTCTCTGTTCCAGCTATTTCCCGTGGTCCTTATGGCTGAAGCATGAACATGGCCCTGCAATAGGCACTTTATTCTCACTGACTTGTCAGCTCAAGGATCCATTGCTGAAGAGACTTTTATTTGTGCCTCCTGGTTCAGGGTTCCTACGAGAAGGAACTTGATTATTCCCTATTTATCATTCTGTGGATCAGTCAAGGGAACAGGTTAGTCCTCCTCAAATCAGGCCTTGACTCAGCTCAGTTATGCTAGACTGGGAGAGGATCAGGTCCCTCTGTACTCAGTAGTACTTGGGGGTGAGTAAAGCCTGACCAGGGAGCTTGAGGACTGCACAGCCTCCCATCCCGTGCTTGTGTCATCAGCCTGCAACACCACTGCATTTCTCTACCTTTCCCGTGTGGCGGCTTCACTCCTCACACACCTCATGTGCCAAGTAGAAGAGCAATCTCTTGTAATGGTTTTGCTTTCCTCTCCGCCCTCCACCCCTTGCATCTGACTGCCTCTCTAGACACCCCCCTGGAACTAGCTCCTTGAACGTCTCTTCATTTCCTGTAAACAATATTGAGAACTCACTCCTTTACCTATTTGAACTCCATGAACCAGTGAGCTCTCATGTATACTTTTTTTTTTTTTTTTTTTTTGGTGCTTGGTAAATAGTCATAGGTTCTCAATGCTACATTCCTCAAATTTTCCACTTCTGAACAAATTCTCAGGTGTGCTGTATGGTAAGCTTCTAGAGGACAGTGATCAGACAGGATTGCTTAAGGGATTATGGACAGAGACAGGCTGAATCATGGTGTCCATATTTCTATAGAGTTGAGGGGTCCAGTTTGAGTTATGAGTCTATGAAGACTGTAACTTTTCCATGAAAAGGGGTCAAAAGCTCTGTCCCTTTTGGATCTGCGAATGTTCATCTCTGAAGGAAAAGTACAATCACCTTCGGAAGGTGACAGTGGTAGAGACAGGAAGCTACAAAAACCACAGTATGAGGGCCACAGCCTTGTGAGTTTGATGGAGGAAATCAAAACATTTTATAGAGAGCAGTCAACACTTAGTGTTTAGTGGCTATGCTCCTCCCCCACACCCACCCTACCAACTAGGAATCTGTGGCAAGGGGTAGCAGGTGACATGGGCCAACAACAGCAAACCAAAAGTTGAACCAGATTGGATCAGTGCCTTGCCCTTAATGAGACAGGTTGTTGTTACACTGCCCTTAGGAGAAGTCAGAGATAATCCATGAGGCTCCCTGTCAAGCACAAAGAATAAATCTCCCTTGTTCTTACTACAGTGCTACCTTAGTCTCAACAGAGGTTGGATTTGGTTTCATAGGCTCATGTGAGGAATTCTCTTTTGTTTTGCTTTGTTTTTTCTAGCTAGGGTCTCACTCTGTAGCCCAAGCGGTGCTGAACTAACAAACTTTTGCCTTAGTTTCCCAAGTGCTGAGACTATAGGTGTGAGCCACCACACCTCACTAAGGAAGTCTTGGATATTTGGATTGAATGAGACCTACCTTCCTATTAGATTCTTGGTATCCAGAGAGGGCAAAAGAAGGTGAAGAAGGCCTCCATGAAATTTAGTTATAGAGGTGCATTTCTATGTGTCTGTGGTACAAAGCACAATACTCAGTAACACATGCTTGATGAAGGAGACTCATTATTCCTGGAATAGACTGGGCCTAATGCGGGTTGCAAGGATGAACAGTCTTCAGCTGGGACTGAAACTAAATGAATTTGATCACTCTGGTGGGAACATAAACTACCTGTTACAGGGCACTATTTAAGAACTCAGAAGTGAGTTTCCTCTCTATCAGCACAGCCTGATTCTGTGCCATTCTTGATCTAAAACTTGGCCTTGAAACTAGCTGTAACAAGAAATTCAATTACAGCAAATCCATGGTGACTTTTTTGCAGTTTCACTGAAGACTTTCAGAGGCCTGAGGAGAGTTCATGTTGCACAGTACAAGGCATCTTGTAAGTCTCTTCACAGAAATAAATTTTTTTTTTTAAGAAAAGTCTCTTCTTCCTAAATCCCTTCTTGATTCTCTGATGGAAGGGGAGGGGTGTGATGGTATCAAGGGAAGGGATGTACCTCCTGCTCATCCTTCTTACACTCTCTAACTCCTTGCTCCAGGAAACTCCCTCCTTCCCTCCAACCTGATTATGGAGGTTCCCTTTTACCCTATATGCTAGTCAGCTTTTCGTCACTATAACAAAATTCCTGACATAATAACTTATAGAGAAAAGGTCAATTTTGGCTCATAACTTTTGAGGTTCAGTCCATGGTCAGCTGTGCCTGTAAACTGTGACCTATGGTGAGGCAGCACATGTATAAAATCACTTACCTCATGTTGAAAAGAAAAAGAAATTAAAAGAGGGAGTGGGTGTTCCCACTGTCCCCTTTGAAAGCACACCTCCAATGACCTAAGAACTTCCCACTAGTCTTGAGCTCCAGTCTCTTCCACCTCCCAACAACATCACCCTGGAGACAAAAACTTTAGTACTTGGGGGAACACTTTAAACCTAAGCTATAGTACCTCACTAAGTGGTTATCACAGTGTCTTTCCTTCAACACCAAACTCCTCCCTACCAAAGCCTTTACAATAATAGTCACTAAGAAGATACTTTTCTCTATTATGAACTGTACAAATACCTTCTGTGTGTGAGGTTGAATACAGTGTTATGGTTGTGTATAGTGTTATGTATCTGGATATTAACTTTGACAGATCCATTTCAGGATTTTACTTTAATGTATATAAAAGTAGATAGAGC
Organism: Nannospalax galili; assembly: GCF_000622305.1. Classification (NCBI taxonomy): domain Eukaryota; kingdom Metazoa; phylum Chordata; class Mammalia; order Rodentia; family Spalacidae; genus Nannospalax; species Nannospalax galili. The sequence goes on from NW_008360320.1 coordinate 3,589,022, forward strand.
CACTGAAATTTATTAATAGACCAAAGAAACATCAGAGTTTTAATGTAGTGTGTAGTTACTTGGACTCTGATCTCCCCAGGTTTCAATCTACTACTTTCTAACTGGGTGACATGGGCAAATTACCTAAAGTCTTTAGATTTTTGATAAAAAGAGAATAAGAGTTGTGCTCCATTTTACTAGAAAATTTAGTAATTATTTTTATCTTAGTAGTACTTAAATCAGCAAAGAGATTGTTTTATAATCACCTTAAATTTGGGGGTGATTTTTTTTTATATGTATGACTGTTTGCCTGTATATATGTAAGTGCACCTGGGCACACAGAGTCCTGGAGAGGGCATTGGATTCCCTGGAATTAGAATTACAGATGGTTGTTAGCTGCCATGTGGGTGCTGGGAACTGAACCCTGGTCTTCTGCAAGAGCAGCCAGTGCTTTTAACTGCTGAGCCATCCCTCCAGCCCCCATATGATCACAGATTTTGTTAAAATCTTCTGCTGTGGTTTTAAATGGGCCTGAAGATTTTTGTTATTCTATTAAGAGATGGAGTTGAATTCTCATCTAGATGATGGGCTGGCTGCAGGGTTCTGCTTCTAACCACAAGTTGGCAGCACTAACAACATGGCATGAGACTGGGCTGTCAAGGCAATACTACTCGCATCTATGTCTTCCTTCAGAGCATTTGTCCTTGGAACCCAGACATTGCTGGGAGAAAGCACACACCACCGAGACTACACGAAAGCTTTCTAGCCAACAGTGCCAGTTCAAGTGTAGGAGTCATTCAGTATGGAGGCTGGAGAGATGGCTCAGTGGGTAAGAACACTGGCTACTCTTGCAGAAGATCTGGGTTTGAATCCCAGCACCCACATGGCAGCTGACAACCATCTGTAACTCCAGTTCCATGAGACCTGACACCCTCTTCTGATCTCAGTGGGTATTGCATAACATGGGTGCACTTACACATAAGCAGGCAATACATTCATACATATAAAATAAAAAATATAAAATACTTTAGTAATAAGAGTCATTCAGTGTAAGAGTCATGTGACTCCTCAAGTATGGTCTGACTGCCTGAGACTCCAGTGACTGCCACCCCACTGAGCCAGGGATGGGGTGTACAAGTCATGTGGTCCCAGCAGATCAACTTACATTTCTGTTTCTTGTTGATTCTGATCCCAAAGATGGATGAACATTGTAGCTGAAGTTTTGGGTCATCATCAAAGTGGCCTTGGTGTGAGGTATGCTGACAGGTGTACCTCCTTTCTTTTCCCTGGGATGGAACATCTGGGCCCTACTTCCCTACTACACTTGCCACAACTGTCAGGTTTCCTGGAATTGTTTTGATTTCATGGGGATGTAAAAATTCTGGCTAAGGAAATTTTAGACTGTAGTGACTAGTGAGGGTTTTTGGTGTACATACGACATTATCATTTTGCCTCAGATTTTTGCCTCCTGTTATGCTTTATAGTAAAAGAAACTGGAAAATCCATTCTGAGGGAGATAATGCCCTGTATATGCAGAAATTGGATTGTTTGGGGCTGGAGAGAAAGCTCAGTGGTTAAGAGAACTGATTGTTCTTGCTCTTACAGAGGACCCAGGTTTGGTTCCAGAACCCACATGGTGCCTTACAACCATCCATAACTCCAGTTCCAGGGGATCTGATACCCTCTTCTGGCCTCCACTGGCATTGCATACACACAGTGCACTTACATACATGCAGGCAATACATTCATACACATAAAATAAAAATAAAAAAATTTAGGGCAGGAGAGATGGCTCAGCAGTTAAGAACACTGAATGTTCTTGCAGAAGACCCAGGTTCAAATCCCAGCACCCACATGGCAGCTAACAACTGTCCATAACTCCAGTTCCAGGGGATCTGACAGCTTCTTCTGTCCTCCGTGGGCATTGCTTGACATGGGTACACTTACCTACATGCAGACAGTACATGCATACACATAAAATAATAATAATAATAAGTTAAAAAATTAAAAAGTTGGATTGTTCCTTGTTGACCCCATCTGTTGAATTCAGTCCAACAAAATGTACAATGTGAAGTGGAAGGGGGTGAGGACCTACAGCTGATGACAACAAAGCTTCCGACTGTGCTGTCAATCCACTAGTAGGCAGACCTTAACAACGATCAGCACAGAAAGCCCTAGCAGAAGTCTTCTTAGTAGGCAAGGATGGACACAACATGTGAATGCTGGCTCTTTAATAGAACCTTGAAGTACTCACCTGAAAGGAGCACCATTGTCTCCCTGGGCCCCTTAGGCAGTGAGTCATGAATGTATTGAGTTGCGTGTATAATCGGGATGAAGCTGAAACTATACGTACACTATAGCCTTCTGACTTAACTTTATACCCTAAGTTTTAAATGTAGCTCTGTCACACTCTGTACTGTGTGCTGGTCATTTCCCAGGCTTTAATTTTGGAGGTCAATGTTATTGTGATTCAGTCTCTCAGAAGGCAGTTGGATTTATATCTTGTGATCAGAGGAGCAAAATTCTCTGTGGACATTTTCTTAGGAAGATAGGAAAAATCATCACCCTGAAACTATGCCCAAGGCAACTTCTCTAAAACAAAATGATGCTTTATAGAATCATCACATTTTTTTAGCATTAGTTATTTGGCATCTATCTTTGATCTTATGAAAGTAGCACAAGGTAGTCAAATTCACCATTCCATGCTAGAACAGTGTAATCACTTGCACTTACCTGTTTTAGAACATTTGAAGTGAAAAGAGAAGGACTATGTTGGGGAGAGGACCAGAAAATGAGGGGAAGGGAAGAAGGGAAGGTGACTGTGAACATAGTACATTGATATACATATGGAAAAAATGTCATAAAGAAACCTATTTTATTTTCTTAGTAAAAATCTAAAAAGGAAAATCAATAAAAACTATTCCATTGTCTTCCTGTGTTGTACCTGCCTGGGAGTGTTGTCAGCCAAGGTCCGCTCCTGTTTATTCTCTGGGCTGTTGTCTCTCCCTCTCCTTACACTACATTTCTGACTTACTTTGGTTGCTAGAGGGCCCACCTTGGCACTTCCTTCTTGATTTTTCTTTGTTCCTGACAGCAATGTATGGACTCCTACTGTCCTAAGTCACTCACTGAACCCCGTTCCTCAATATTTAAGCTTCTCAGTGTACAAAGCCCTTCATAATGCACAGCTGGGCTTGGGGCTTGCCAGTGTACTGTGGTCACTGTCTGCAGTAATCTTTTCTGCACTGAACAGGAGCTCTTGAAGAGCCCTTTTCACTCTATTTCAGATATGCTGATATGTCAATGTTTGTGAAGGAATGAAGAACAAGCAAAGAACATCACTCGGAAACCTTGGTGTCCACGGAAGCATGGAAAGGTACCAGATTGCTGCCTCACATGTTCATTGTTTACCTGGTGTGTTCTTTAGGTTTAGAAAACTCTGGGTTCAGACTAAAGCTTCTCAGGAGAAAATTCCTCAGGGTGGAAGTCTAGGCTCACTAGGAAATAGTTATCTTTATGCCTTGAAAAGATTTTTGATCCCTAGGCCTGAATACTTTCTGATTTCTTTTGTATAGTGTTTGCTCCGCACCTTCGTGTGCAAGCTCACATGGATCTCATAACAACTCTAGGTGCTAGTTGAGGTACAGATGAGTAAACAAGTTCAGAGAAGCCAAGGCACTTGCCAAATGTCACACAGCCAACAGCAGAACTAGAGCAAGAATCCAGTTCAACTCCTTTCCCACAACACTATGACCTTATGAGTTAATGTCTATGTTCCTCTGGTATCTGTCGAGAGCTTCAGGACTATCCTGAGGCTGGGTGTACACTGAGTACACACGTAGTACACAATCTAGGGTGATTGCCTTTTTATGAGCCGGAAGTTCTATAGTGGTTTTCGTCTGTTCTTTCACTCCTTCCTTCCATAGGAGTGCTGGACTGTGGCAATTGTATACTGGACAGGCAACTCACCTGAGCATGTGACAGAACCAGGCAGTGGCCTGACTCAGATGTGATATATTTCTACATATTCTTTGAGTTTATAGAAAGAGCAAGGTTATTCTCAAGCCAAATATTTCATGTTAACAGATTTTCAGGAATTAGCTTCTTTCTTTTGTATTTATATCACCATTTATGTAGCACTAAGCATGCAAAGTTGAGTAAGAGAAATTGAGTCTCTCTCCTAGGGAACCTGCTTTGATGGTTTGCTTCTGTTGCTGACTCATAGGAGCATCACATAACCTTTAAGTATTTGCTTCTTCGATTAATGATCCTGCAAGTCGCATACACATAGTCCCAGTGTGACGCAACATAGTCTGTTGAAGTGAGGAAGAGGAATGAAAAGCCATCGTTGACTTATCTCAGTGCCTCCTAATTCTGATTTTGTGTATTACTAAAACATAACAGTAGTATAACGCGCGCGCATGCACACACACACACACACATACCGTATGCCTTAAATTTTATTTATTTTTATTTTTGGTCTTTTTGAGACAGGATCTTCCAGTAGCCCCAGCTGGTCTGGAACTCACAGAGATCTGCCTCTGCCTCCTGAGTGCTGGGATTAAAGGCATGCGCCACCATGCCCTGCATTCAATTTTATTTTTATTTTATTGATAGGAATTCCTGGTTTAACAGGGTGGAGACTGTTGCCTTAGAAAAAGGAAAGCTATCCAGGCATGGTGGCACACACCTGTAATCCCAGTAGAATAGAGACAGGAAGACCTGGAGTTCCACCAGCCTAGGCTACACAGAGAAATCTGGTCTTAACACCACCACTGACAGAAAGGAAATCTCTGCTCTGGGGCCCTCCTTTCTATTTTTTCCTTTGCTCAGAAGTCCATGAACTAGCCATAGCAATTGCTGAGCATGATCTCTGACTGCTCTCAAAGGCACAATGCTTATTTTACTCCTTTCCAGGATGCCTCAGCCCTTTTGGGATCTGTGATCCGTGATCATCTGGGAAGAGCTAGGAAGTCAAGACAAGGGAGGAGTGAGAGCCCCAGCGGTCACTGAGGCTGGCCCACACAGATGGCAGTCATGCTTTCCAGTTCTTGTATGCTTGTTTCCCAGCTCCCATGAAACTGTTTCCCATTCTTTGCCAGATAGACCTGGGCAGTTAGAATCAACCTGAAATGAAAAGCTCTGGCCTCCATTGTTATTTTGAAATTTGAAGGAACTTACCGATTCAGAATGATCACCATCTGATTGAAAAAGGGGTCAAAACCTGCAAAGATTTCTGAAGTCTATCCTCCTGATCAGAAAGGCCACTGAAGATGAACTTGGCTGAGAAAGCTATGCTGGGAGGGACTTGACCATAATCCAAGGCCCAAAGCCTTGGGCAACCCATTATGTACCCACATGCAGCCTTCCTCATGTCCTGGTGGCACAGATGCCTGCCTGGGAGTGGGTGACAGGTTATTCCTGTTTACCACTGGTGACCACTGATGTGCCTAAGTCCTCACAGTAGGCATAGTGCTTAGATATGAACTCCAAATTAGGAAATACATAATAATCCCCAGTAGCACTTAAAAGTGCTGCCACTTTACCTGTCCTTTCTTCCATTTTAAAAGCACCTGAAGATCTTTTTCATGTTCCTGCTAGCTTTTTGGGTACAGCTAATCCTAGGATAGTTCTGAACCCACTCCAACTCACATCTTCTCAACCCTTGTATTTGGATCTTGCAGGAACTTTTTGACTTGCTTGGTTACAATCTTGATTATTCATGTTTAAATCAGAGAAGAAAAACAACACATGGTTAAATGTGAAGAGCAAGAGCCTACAAAGTGGCTACCCCCCCCCAGACGACCGATTCTTTAAGATATGTGAGGGCTGTGTCACATCTACATGAATTTGGGTAAGACTCATTTTTTTGAGGTAGCTTCTAATTTCATCACGATTTTTCAGGTGACAAAACTAAGGGACCTGGAGGGCCACTTGTGTGAGGTCACATATCTCCAGCAAAACTGGATTTATACCCTGGAGTCTGGCTGTCGGGAGGATCTTTTTAGTGATTCATCCTATGACACAGAGCCATTCAGTGTTAAAGTACCAAAGATCTCAAATTTCGGTCTCTCAAATCAAATACAATTTCACCTGCCCTAAGCTCTGTTATCGCAGGCTGTTTACATGTTGGATGCCTAGCTACTTATTTGTAGCACTGTTCTCACCCCGAGGCTAAGGGTTAGAGCTTCTCAAATTCTACATAATTCTGACTCTGTCCTGGTTACCACAACCAACTCAAGTAACTTCTTGGAGAAATAAATTTCTCTATTAGTTTGTTGGGAAATAGTTTTGTTTGCCCATTTTGTATCATCATGAACAAAACACACCAGCCAAGTAGATCCAGACACCTGGGGCTGGGAAGAAGAACTAGAAAAGTCCCTGGACAGGAGAACTTGTCCTCTCTTAGAGGCTTTCCAGGCAGACACAGCACTCTAGACAACACTTGTATCTGATGACCCTGTCACTGACAGGAGGTCCCTTAGGTTAATAAAAAAATTTCATACTGCAGTTTCATAGTGCTTGGCATTAAGAATTTTATCTGTGTTATGTCCTCTAATTCTTTTTTAAAATTTTATTATTTTTATTTTATGTGTGTGTATTGCCTGCATGGAGGTAAGTGCACCCGTGTCGTGCAATGCTCACAGAGGTCAGAAGAGGCTGTCAGATCCCCTGGGACTGGAGTTACTGACAGTTGTTAGTTGCCATGTGGGTGCTAGGATTCGAACCCGGGTCTCCTGCAAGAACAACCAGTGTTCTTAACTGCTGAGCCATCTCTCCAGTCCCTGTCCTCTAATTCTTAACCCTACAAGGCAAGTGCCATTGTTATCTTTCAGATGAAACACTTGCCCAAAGTCAAACAACTAGTTAGTATCACAACTAGAGTTTTTTTTTGTTCGTTTTTGGTTTTTGAAACAGAGTTTCCCTTTAGCCTCAGTTAGCCTGGAACTTGCCATGTAGACCAGGCTGGCCTCCATCTCAGAAATCTGCCTGTCTCTGCCTTCTGAGCACTAGGATTAAAGATGTGTGCCACCACTCCAGACCCACAAGTAGATTTGAATGCACAGCCATCAGGACTCTCCAGGGCCCAGTTTGTAGGTATTATAATGGACTTCCTCCAATGAGGGTGCATTTCCTGTGTAGAGTGCCCTGTGTTTCAGGGAAAGGCTATTTACTAGCGTATGTACCATAGGATTGGATACCTCTTATTGTTTTGTTTTTTGTTATTGCCTGTTTTTAAAAAAGCCAGTATTGGCTTTGAAAAGCCCCTAAATTCACTGTTCATTGAGTACAAAAGGTGACTAATTTGTGGATGAGATGTTTGCAGAACAAGTACAAAAATCACAGGCTGAAATGGGTGATGAAAGGTTGTGTGTTTTCCCCTGCTGTGAGGGGAGATCCAGTAGCCAGATGGCCTGTCCTGGGCCCTGACTACCTTCCGTCCTGCTTTCCAGTCCTTCCATAATCCTCAGTGCTCACCTTGTGCCTTTAGCATCTTGCCCATGGCAGCTTCTTGTTTCCCAGGAGAGCACACAGGCAGGTGTTCACTCCAGAGGCCTATACTTGACCTACACCTTACCTGTACATTCTGGTTAGCAGGCTTTGCTTCCTATCACTTTAGCAAAATGCTCTTGGATTTAAAACCTCCCAATCTTTGATTATTAAAACAGAAACACTTCTGTTTTCCTATTTGTGAAAGGAAAGAATGAAAAAATAAGAATAATGATGTAGGTAAAAACTGTGGCATGCTAAACAGTATCTCTTCATGACTTAGAGACTAAGTATCCTTTGTCCAGAATTCTTGGGCTATGCGGTCTTTTAGATTTTGAGCTGTTTTGGATTTTAGAATATTTGCATATATATAATGAGGTATCTTGGGAATTGGACCCAAATATAATTGTTTTACATATACCTTATACACATAAGCTGAGGTAATTTAATAAAACATTTTAGTGCAGCTGCCGTTTGACTCCAAGTCATTGTATGAAATCAGGTGTGGAATTTTCCACTTGAGACATTATATTTGCTGGTTTTTAACACCACAGCCACAATAAAATTTCTAAAACACAAACCAGGTCATATGACCCTTGAAAGTCTACCATAGTTCCTTACCACTGCAAGGTACAAAGTCTTGGCAAGACTCCCCTCCAAGCCTTAACACATGCTGTTCCACTGTCTCCGTATACCTCCTCCACACTCCCATGTGCCATGCACTATCTTTTGCCTAATTCTGATTCATCTTTCACTAATATTCCTTTAAGCCCTCATCCCCATAAAATAATGTTAACAGATGTGATGTGTTCCCATGTCTTGTCCCTTATCATTATTTATCATGCTTACATCTTTGTCTGTCCTCTCCATCAGTTCCATCAGGGCAGAGAATAGGCCTGTCTTACTTACCAGAATCTCCATTGCTTGACACAGGGTGTCACACACACTGGCACTCAGTAAAGATCTATTAACAGAATAGATATAGTGATGATACCTCTGAGATCTTCTGAACTGCTTCTGTCAGAATTGTTGAGAAGATAACCAAGAACTACTGATAACTTGAACAAGGCAGCTATAGAGAACACACATGTAACATGGTTCCCATAGGCAAACTCCTCACTTACCCCAAGGTAGGCAGCTCCACACCCACCTGGAAGCCTTCCACTCCTCAAAGCTCCTTGTATTACTTTCAGTGGGCTATCAGTCTTCTTGTAGATTCTGAGCTTCGTGTATTTAGAATACTCTTCTAAGTCAGTACCTCAGATATAATTATTTTGGGTCTCATGATCTAACAACTATCTCCAACCTGTGGCCCAGTGGCCAAATGTGCCCCAGGATAGCTATAAATGCAATCCAACAGATATGTGGATGTCAGTGTCATGCTGCAATGTCAAGTGTTAGACATCCCTAAAAAGTATCAAATTCAAAGTGAAGCTGATGCTAATGTATTCATTTCTTGAACCATGGGCTAAGAACACTCCTTTAGCTGTTTCTAGAATCAGTTTCCTGTTGATTCTATCATGCATATCTGTCCATATTCTACACAGATATATGCTCCCTAAGTGACTCAATTTAGCTGGTGTTTTTCAAATTCCGTTTTGAACCTCACCTGCAGGCAACTTTTTGGAGTCACTTGTTTCCCATGACTTGGGACAGGGTGCTGCTGGCCCCTAGAGGGTTGAGGTCGGGAATGTTGTAAAACATCTTAGAATGTACAGGGTAGTACTTTCAATAAAAAAATGACCTGGCCCAAAATGTCACTGGTACGGAGGCTGAGAAGCCACGTGTAAAGGCAACACTTGGTAGCTCCTTGGGCTCACAAGAAGTAAGCCCTATTTATTGATGGCTTTCTAAGACTTATGGGAACCAAGCAGAAAAGAATAAGTTGAAAAGCAGTAACAAGGCCGGCTCTTCCCCCGCTTAATATTTGAAAGAAAGATTTATAGCCTGTCTCTCAGATAGAAAAACTGCCTTTGGGAGTTTTTCTCGGTGGATCCCTGACACAGATCCTTAACTCTCCTACAGAAAGCTCTCATAATACAAGGGATTTAGCATAGAGTTGAACAGTCTTGGGTATAAGAATGGGGTCTTGGTGAAATCAGAACTGTATTTGTTTCTCACAATGAAACATTTTCTTTTTCTAACAGTATAGCCACCTGGACAAAAATATCCATTTGAAATGCAAGTGAAATGCAAATTCTCCCCTTCTACACAGATAATCAGTATATTTATACTTAATCCATGAAGGCATGATATTACAAAACACAACTCTATATTATGAAGCCATATGGCATCAAATTTTCCAATTTATAGACAACTTTATATTTACATAACAAATTATTAAATCAACCATTTTTCAGGTTTATAAAAGGTCACTGAGGTACACACACAGTGTGTATAAAAGCACATAAGGCTGATCATACATATTTACAGTAGATACAAATTATCTTTTCATATTTGAAGATAATACTTTTCATATATATATTTTTTTCTGTATCAGACTCCCCCGTTAGCAGGATTTCCCATGCTTGAGCTGTTTATTGCTTTTTGGCTCACTGATTTAAAACTCATTTCTGGGCTGTTTACACATATGAATTACTAATGTCCTTATTTCTTTGGCTAATGCAAATGTGACAGAGTGAATGAAGGAAAAAGAAACCAATTCAATATTATAGCTATGGCTGGTTGATATCTTTTGTTTATCTCTTCCAAGTGGATCAAGTAATGCAAAATGTTTTTTATATATTACACTGAAAAACCTTGATCTTGCATTGTATCATTTGGGCAGAAATGGTCAAAGTAAAAAAGATAATAGATTTTCAGTAAGGTCTAGAGTCTTACTGAAAACTTCTTTTCAGGAAGGGCAGTGCCACCAACATTGTAAGCATCTTACCAGATTTTAAAATCCTAATGCAAAACTGAATGTGACTTACAAGGGAACACTTCAAATTGCATGGACAATCACCAAGGTTAGCAGCAATGTGCTATTACGCTCTGAAATGAAAAACAGCTCATGTGGTAAGAGAATCTTCCTAAAACTTACAGAAAGTAAGGCTTCTGCTCCTTCCATAATTCTGCAGTGTTGTATTCAAGTAAGAACACCAGTTTACTTTAAAAATAGACACAGTAGAACGCCAAGTCAAGGTCTCAATAAATGACTAAATGTGGCTGATGATATCAGGAGGGATGAGTGCTCTTCAAGCATTTCATTCATAATGTGACTGAAAAGTATATACCAAAATGTTTCTTTAAATAGATGAAAAAATAAAAAGACCCTGGACTGCTTGTAATGCCACAAACAGGACAAACCACAAAAGAGCTTCTTGATGAATTTCTACTCATCTGAAACAATCTTTAAAACTTACTCGGATGTGTAGCTTATTCCCCTTGTGCTTTCTAGAACTGTTTAGAGACAGGAATGCATTGCATTTTCTTGCTGGCAGGGACTGTTGTGTTCTTTAAAGGAAAAAAGAAAACTTTTACTCTATTTCTATTCTTTTTTTCTTTTAAAAAGGATAGTTTAGGGAATAAAAATTTTACTAATTAGAAAGGTTATCCTTCATTTAAAGATGATTTGGCTTCAATAAAGAGAAAGAAAAGGCTCTATGGGCAGAACTGAAGTATAAATGGACCAATTTTTTAAAAAAAATTATAAAGTAGGTGAAACATTTAAAAAATGTTATAGCACTGCATGACCTAAAATACTGACATTATTTACATTTGTTGCTTACACAAAACTGTGTAACTATAAAGAGAGAGGAGAAAGCCCTATGTGGTGTGAGAACTCCACCCAGCACCCACAGCAAATCCATGAGCCACGGTGAAGTCAGGGCAGAAACATGCTTTAAAGCATATGTAGTGGAGAATTGCAAATGAAATTCGCTCAAAATACCCCTAAAGAAAGGCGTGGCTGACAGTCTGAAGATGAAGGGCAAAGGCTAAAAACATCTTGTGTACAGCGACATATAACACATGCAGACACACTGAATACACAAACACGTGCATCTATCTGTGAAGAAACACAACTAGGAACACAAAACAGGAGAAAAGCAGGTTGATGCAAAAGAACATTAACGGCTTAAACACACTGAACAGATCAACTTGTGACGAAAACATGTCTACTAAACTACACAAAAGATCATTTTATGTGAGTGCATGAAGGACTGGGCAGCTGTAGAACCCTAGCTCCAGTGTCTACCTCCAAGGTCCAGAAAGAGGAAATGAACATACTCCCTGAAGGAAGTGCTCCTGCAGCAAACCACTTGTATTCTGCCAGGCTCGAAGATGGGATGGAACAGAAGAGATAGAGGCACACAGATCTGGGAGAAAAACTCGGAATTTTGCGATCAAAAGTGAGCCTGGGTGATATGCTCTGTGCTGTGGCCCCAAGAAACCAACTTGAAGCTGTTCTCTTTTTTTTCCTGAGTTGCTGGAACTCTGCCACATGGTAGGATTGAGGATATTAACAGTAAAGTTGGGAAGGTGGTGATATCTAGGAGTCCAGAGCCTGTCAGGGTACAATCTCCCATAAGCCAAACACTGGGCAACAGTGCAAGCCCCAGACTGGAAACCGGCAGTGCTTTCTGGGGGCTTGGGGATGGAGGCTAGTGGTTCCAAGAAAGAGGGACAGTGGATCCCTTCTTTTAACAATCTTGAATTGCCATGGCTTGAAACTTCACCAACTGCCTGGGGGGACAGGATATGCTATATCACCACGGGAACTGCGAAAGAAGATGGAAAATACACTGTGCTGATTTCCTTGCACTTTACAATGGCTCAAAGTTTTAGGCTTGTATATTTGTAAGGTATTTTTTCTTACATGTTTCACATTTTTTCTTACCTAATATAATATAAATAATTTGGTTAGTAGACTTAACCTGCATATTCCAGCCACATTTTATATATATATAAAAGAATCTTTGAATGGTATAAATAATTCTTTAAATAAAATAAATCTGATATGTTACATAATACTGATAAAAATTACCATTGCTACTAGTTTTGTAAGACACCTTCACTTTTGGGTAAATTGACGCTGATGGATGCATATGAATTTTGTTTTGATGATTTGTACTTATTTTTGCCACTACAAAACAAATGAACAAAAAACCACAGCTAAACTGTAAATCACTCTTACTTCTGTTAACGTTTTCTTTTTAAAATTTTATTATTTTAATTTTATGTGTACGAGTGTATTGCTTGCATGTAGGTAGGTGCACCCGTGTAGTGCAGTGCCTGTGGAGGTCAGAAGAGGGCATTGGATCCCCTGGAACTGGAGTTATGGACGATTGTTACCCACCATGTGGGTGCTGGGAATCAAACCCCGGTCCTCTGCAAGAGCAGCCGGTGTTCTTAACCACTGAGCCATTTCTCCAGTCCCATGTTAATGTTTTCAAAGTTTGGCTTCTGCCTCCATGTGTGGAAGTGGAAGGTTTGCCTTGTCAGATACTATTTGTAGAAAAACTTTGATTCTGAGCATCATTGGTGGTGAGCTATCTAGTTCTATAGGTGGCTATCAAATATTAACTACATAAACAGTTGAGTAAAATAGTTCATCTAAGTTGTTTTTGAAATATAAAACCTATTTGAAAACTTAGGTTTTTTGTTTTTTCGTTGTTTTTTTTAAATGCCCTAAAGGGGACAGCTATATCACCTTCTCCAAGGCTGAGGGAACATGAAGAGGCAGTGAAAAAAATGTAAGAACCAGAGGATGGAGAGCTATGCAGCAAAAAGACAGATGTTTTCTGGACATGACATAGCCATTGCACACATGAACTCACTACAGCTGTGGTTCAAGACTAGGCCCCTCAACATTTCATCATGGATATGGGAGGGGCCCTCGAGGCCTCACCCGTCTCCAAGGAACTACTGGGAGTTAATGGTTGTTGGGGGAGGGTGTGCCATTTTTCAGTGGTTAGCCACTGTTAAGTCGTCCTTGCTGCAGTAAATAACCTCACACCTATGCTCTGGTAAGAAACTCCAATTAAACCCAGTGGATCACATATGAAAAGAAGACATGAAAGTGGGAGGGGGATTTGTTGGGCAGAAGGGTTTCAGTGGGAAAGGGAAATGGAGGATGAAAATAACTAAAATTCATTATTTAAATGTACAAAACTGTCAAACAAACAACAAATGCAACCAATGGTTGCACTAACTGAATTCTTAATTTAGGCCTGTGAGTCCTCATCCCTTTAGAAGTCTGCAAGGTTGCAAGTTCCTAGACATCCAAATTGAGTCCAGTGCTTCCAGGCAAGGATTATCCTAAATAGATAATATAAATGGACACTCAGTGGTGTGCAGTGTATGCCATAGTTGGATATTACATCATCATGCCTTTTCTCTGCTGTTAAATACAAAAACAGCATCTTTTACATTATCATAGAAAAGCATTTAGGTTGTATTTTTATTTATCACTTTACACTGGTAGTCTCTGGTAGGTGTACTCCATAGAAACCAAAGAGTTTTGTACACTATTTCTTTGTACAATAAAAGATAAAGTGTGCATTAGGTATGCTTGTACATGACAATATTGTACAATATTTACATTTCTAATATCGCCATGAAATTCTGTATTTTCTATATACAACGTTGAAAATTCTTCAGAAACATTTGGACTATTTCTTATAATCACAATTTTAGTATTATAGAAAAAGTTTCTCAGCAATCTCTTGACCATTTATCACTCTCATCATACAGGGATTTTGATTGGTTTTTTTCAACATTCATTATCCTTCCTGATCAAAACAGTTTTCCATTACTATTCCTTTTAGCACGCTGTGGTGGTGATAGCTATCTGCCATACTTCAAATACTGATATAACAGTGGCCATATCAATACCTATATACAGATGTATCTGTGCATGCTCCTTTGATAAACACTGCATGTTAGTGGAGCAGTCTCTGTTATCTGGAGATCTTCCTCCTCTTGGGTTTGGGGGGCCTCATTTGTCGGTCACCCTGTGGGATTTGGTGAACCTGGAAATAAGATGAGAAAAAACAATAAGGAAGGTTGAAATCACGAACACCATTTGACTTCTGACAGAGAAATGGGGTAGGGAACAGAGTCTGGCTTCACTTCAGTCATTGATATTCTAAAGCACTTAAAAGTTTTATGAAGACCTGATTTTGCTCACCATCAGTATAAGGGATGAGCAACAGTAGAAACTGAGAGTAACACTCTGCAGGCTCCACTCAACAGTGGAGCACAGGGATGAACTGGAGAAATGTATTTGCTATCCCCATTGTCCATTTCAGACAAAAACAAAGCCGTTCCAGCCAGAGTCCCCTGGATAAACAATCTCACTGTGGCCTGGAAAGTCAGGTAACTGAATACCAAACATGATTTCTTTTTCACCTTATCACCCTACTTATAAATATGTGGTGTGAAAAATCAGGCCAAGGATGTTTATGAGAAGAATCATCAGGAAAACAGAACACCACTATAATCCATTGGCAGGTCTGAGCTTGTGTAAGCTGGGAAGAACAATTAATATAATTCATTGTTATATACTCATGCAGGAATCTGCAGCACTTAAGTCTGTGTATTAGACTGAGCAGGGGTTGAGTAGTACCAGAGTGTTCAAAAATGGATATATTTTAATGGCAGAAGGGAAATAATCAGGTCCCCCAAATTATGACATAGCAACTGATGGGAAGGAACAAAGTAAGATCCAGAAAAGCAGGGTGAACCCATGGCAGTAGCCAAAGAGAAATTTAAAAACTAGCATTTAGACACAAATCCACTGGTATTTTTCAATTTCCATGGAATGGTATAACTACTGTACCACAGCCTGTTTCAACCTGTGTCAACATGTTGACACAGAATTAGAACGATCAGTTCTTGAGATCCAGCACAAGCTGGCTTAATTATGTGTTTTTTTTTTTTCTGTTGTTGTTTGTTTTCCTTTTTGAGACAGGGTCTCCCTGGAGCCACAGCTGGCCTAGAACTTGCTAAGTAGACCAGGCTGGCCTTGAACTCAGAAAGATTTGCCTGCCTCTGCCTCCTAGGTGCTGGGATTAAAGGCGTGCACCATCATGCCTTGTTAATTATGTGTTTTTAAAGTAATGTTTAAGGGTTTGGGGTTGTAAGCACTTGCTTACATGAGCCTTAATTAGCACTGAGAAAAAAGAAAAAAAATAGACAGCAGCAAAGGTTAATTGTCTTTAGTCAAAGACAAAAATAAATAAAAAAAAATAGTATCTAAGGTGCCTGAGGGATGGCTCAGTGGTTAAAAGAGCATACTACTCTTGCAGAGAACCCAAGTTCAGTTCCCTGCACCCAAGTCAGGTGGCACACAATTGCCTGAAACTCCAGCTCTACGAGCTTCTCAAACTACCTCTTCTTCCAAATCCTCTGCACATATTTTAAATCTTATTTATTATTTACTTATTTTAATTTTATGTGTATGAGTATATTGCCTGTATGTATAGAAGTGCATGAACCTTGTGTAGTACTGGTGGAAGACAGAAGAGGGCATTGGATCCCTGGAACTGGAGTTACAGACAGTTGTTAGCTGCCATGTGGGTGCTGAGATTCAAACTCAGGTCTTCTTCAAGAGCAGCCAGTACTCTTAACTGTTGAGCCATCTCTCCAGCCCCTCTATACATATTTTTAAAGCAAGTACAGTTGAAAGCCATAAATGAAGGGGGTTGTATAATTGAGGAAAGAAGTCCTTTTTCGGGGGATGAGGTTGAGACAGGATCTCCCTGTAGCCATGGCTGGTCTGGAACTCACTATGTATCCTGGGCTGCCCAGATCTCACAGAGATCTGCCTACCTCTGTCTCCCAAGTGCTGGGATTAAAGGCGTGTGCCACCAAGGCCAGCTGAGAAGTCTTCACAACAGCAAATTAATAATCCATGGACCAAATGTGGTCTGAAAAGGTATTTTATTGAGCTCTGTAGTAGTTTAATAATTTGTGTGCATGCTTTAATATTTTTCACATAATTGCAAAGATGAGAAATTTTACTTTTGTGTTCTTAGAATTGGGGAGACCTGGCAACCCTGCTGGAGCATGAAGGAGGAAGTACTTCTGAAGAACTCAGGCCCAGGGTGGCCTGTTACTCTCCAATGCCTATTGGCCACAAAGGTTGAACACCCCAAGACAGAGAGTAATGAGATGAGGGCCAAACCCATATTTTCTTTTTCTTGAGAAGGCATATTGTATAATGCATTTCCCAACCCACTTGAGTTAAGAAGGCCATATAACAGGACCAGGTCAATGGAAAGTCAGAGGTGCTAAGTTTCTGGCCTGCGCCCATAGAAGCTCTGCTGACAGTTCTCTGTGTATTCTCTTTTTTCACTACTGAGCAAGATGCAAAGGATATATGGAGCACTCCAAGGTCCTGAGGAATGGTGGGCACTAAAGAGAAAAATGGAGGTCTATGAATAACTGGGTGGAATAATTCTCCTCATTCAGTACCAGAAACAAGTGACTATGGTCTTTGCTGTTGAGTTTCTAAGACAGGGAGTAGGAGACACCTTACACTAACATCTTTGTTAGCAAGTTTCAATTCTAGAATTGCTGCTGTTTTCATACCATATTCAGTTTATTTACAGATCTTATTTGCCTGACCCTGAAGATACTGAGTATATGACCCTTGGTCTAGACCTTTCCTATATGTTGGTAAGACCATTTGGTGTCTTAGGGTCTCAGTTCATCCCGTGAAATGATAGGCTGGAGTGAACGTTGCACTGCTGAATATTTTGGTAAGAGTCATGGCCACCGCTGTGTGTAGTCAAATGTGGAAAGCTGTGGCTTGAGCTTCTATGGCTGCTTACATCTTAAATAAATATTATGTAGGAAAACAAAAGTTACTTATCTCAGGAAAAAAAAGACAGCTAATATTGCTAGGCTGATTTTTCTAAAATAATTTTTCTGATATAAGTCCTTCTTCCTAGCTTAGTAGTTTAGTATTACTATGTGAGTTGCTTGAGGTTTTACCAAAAAAAGAGTTTTAATAAAATATATTTTTAAAGAAATTCAATATAATGAAAAATAAGTTAACTTACAGTCCCAGACATTTTGTCCAATTCACTCATGGCCTCGTGAATAGCAGCTTCTAAATGGTTATTTAGCTTCCCACTTCTGGAATCAATGAAACACGCCAGATTAACAAATTAAAGAAACAAAATATCTCCGTTTAATTCCCTAATCAGGAAACAAAAGCATCAATTCCAACAGAGAAAGCCAATTTATATTCACATTTGGAAAATTCAGTCACAAAATATCAATCTGGAGTTCTCACCACTGAACACTAATGACCAAAGCCACTGCACCACTAAAAACATTAACTCATGAAGCTCTTTCCACCTTCTACGTGCTCCTTCCACATTTTGGTGATTTCGGAAGAACTTGGGCGAGGACTCTGCACACTAATGCAGTCAGTGCTTCCTGCCAGAATTCAGCCTGCCTCATGCTGTCTCTCCTGTGGCCGCTTCTCAGCTGCAGAGAGAAGGGCGGAGGGGCTGAACTGCAGGCTCTGGCCGCTAGGGAGCTCCCTCCGCTGTTGGGAGCGTCCTGGCTGCGGAATTGAGCAAGGAAAAGCTGCAATTCTGGTGCGCTTTCTAGGTGAGAAACAGCTTATTACCTCGCCACACCCACACTCCGAGCTCGGAGCCTGGTCCACCACATTTCTCGCTAAACTGAAAGGAGACTTTCAACAGCTACTGAACGGTCGCAGGCTCCTAGCTCCTCGGATCCTTGATCTTCACTCAGCATTCCATAATAGGTTGTCGTGGATAACATACCACACATCTGCCATTTTTGAAATTTATACGGAGGAAGCTGCTGTACCAACTAGTACAATCTGGCAAATTGCCCTTCTCTGTGGTTACCACCCCTTGCCTATTCTGGCTTTTCCTCTTATAAATAATTACTCCCAAACCTGAATACTGAAATAGTCAATCTGTTGCATTTATCCTGCCAGGACAATTACTAGGCAAGCTGCAGAAGCCAACTTTTCCACAGCAGGCTATCAGCATGGCTTTCCAAGAGTTAACTCCTATCTCGGCATCTACATGGAAGCTGGAATCTACAGCTGTGGGAGATCGTGACTCACAGTCTCATTTAGTTTGGCTTAACATAGTGTTTAAAAACACTTTAACCGGCAGAATGCCTTTAGATAAGTCTTTCAGCTTACCACAGCCCTCGCTAGGCTTTAGCTGAAATGCACCGTGACTTGACAATTCATATATTTTGTTTCTCTCTATACCTTACAGAACTCGGAGTTTTCCACCTTTGAGCATTTCATGTCTAGAACACTATAGATGCTGCATACATTTGTTAAATGCATTTGTTCAAAGTGAGCATGGATGGTCTTACGTTTTGGAAAAAAAAAGGTACATTTAAGTCAGTTCAATTGAAAGGAAAGATTAGTATATTAACAGTAACCAAGGACAATATCAACACAATTCCTTCCACCTTTTGTTGGCCTTATAATCTGGCCTTTGGCTTTTTTTTTTTTTCCTTAATTTTAAAAAAGCTAAAAATGCAGAGAAGTTCATAGAATAAAACAATAACCCAACATATCCATTCCCCAGAACAAACTGTTAATAAATTACATGTTCTTATTACATCTTTTTATTAAAATAAATCTGGCATTTCCATTTGTCTACTATTTCAGTCACATCCTCTCCCATATGCCTCCCAACTTCTAGTTTGTTCTTATGTTTTATATAACATCCATGAATACAGCCTAGTATTGTTTCGTGCATTTTTAATAAGCAAAAGTTGTCATGATATACACATCATCTCTCCCCACTATTATTATTATTATTATTATTATTAATTTGAGGCGAAGGCTTGCCATGTAGCCCAGGCTAGCCTGGAGCTCATAATTCTCTTGCCTCTGGCCCTTTGTGCTGGAATTGAAGGCATACGCCACCACATCAGGATTCTCTTACTGTTACTTCTAAGCACTGCTCAAGTAGACATGGCTTTTATTCTTTTTGCCTAATGTACAGCCTTTTATCATATATACTGTCTGTCATTGTTTCAAAGAGCTCTGATCATCCTATTGTTCTCCAGTGAGGAGTTTGCTAATTCTGATGCTGAGTGGCTGGGAAGGAACTCACAACAAGGACCCTGGGGCCAGCTGTGTTTGGATAAGGTTGGGCTGCACGGACAAACTGCCCAACAATATCACACCTTCTGTAGTGCATTAAGTACGCTTATAGCTCTTATGTATTTTGATTATAGGATCTTAAGGATTTAAAATGGGCTGTACCTAGAAAGTTCTAAATAACTAAAATGAAGATAAAATGTACAATAAAAATATTCATCAGATTGGGGACACAAATTAGACTTGATAGGCCTTAAAAGTAATTAATAACAGAGGACATGAAACCAAGTGAGGGGAGTAAGGAGGGTATGGATAGGGGAGGGGGTCTGAATGTGATCAAAATACAGTGTATGAAATTCTCAAAAATGTAATAGGAATATTTTTAAAATATCCACCAGAGTACCTTGGCTTTCTCTCCTTGACTCTTTTTGTTTCATTTTGTTTTTGAGATAGGGTCTTCCTGTCCCAGCTGGCTACTGACTGTGTAGACCAGGCTGAGCTTGATCTCATAGAGATCTTCCTGTCTTTGCCTCCCAAGTGCTGGGATTAAAGGCCTGCACCACCACACCCAGCTCCCCTTGAATCTTTTTTTAAAATCACATTAATTTATTTGGGGGGGAACACATGCCACAGTGCATGCTTTCTTCCTACCATGTGGGTCAGATTCAGGTGGGCATCACAAGCACCTTTAGCTGCTGAGCCATATTGCTAGACCTTCCTTGAATTTTAGTAATAAAAGTAGTTACTATTTATTGAAAAATTTCCACACACTAAGAATTAAGTTAAATCTTTATATATTATCTCATTTAATCTTTATTGCAATCTTATGAAGTAGGTATTATAACAACTGTATATAAAGCTGTGACTTTTTAGGCATAAAGAGTAAAATCAATGATAATTATGTAATTAAGAAAATGCTGATTTAACTACAAATGACTTTTCAAAGCAAGAGTCATAAAATTTTTCCTAAGAAAAATAAAATAACATTATCATGAAAGTACAGAAGTGATTTAATAACATTACTTACTGAATACAGTGTTAGAACTTTAGGAAATTTGTCTTATTGTTCAGAAAATTATTTAAAATGTTTGTTTAAAAAATATGCAATACAGGCCAGTGAAATGATTCAGTGGGTAAGCCTGACAACCAAAATTCAATCCCTGGGACGTACTTGGTGAAAGAAGAGAACTGATAACCACAAGCTGTCCTTTGATCACCACACACTTGCTATGGCACATGCATGCCCACATATACACACAAATAAATAAATATAATAAAACTTTTAAATGCATTAATGTAGATGAAATAGCTTAATGTGATGCTTTGTCTATAGTAAGCTTAAATATAACGGAGAAATGAGACTTTATTTGGAAAGAAGATATATAGGAAGAAGATAAATATATAGAAGTGGAGCATGAAATTATTTAATGACATCAGGAGAATCAAGAAGTAAAACAATAAGGGCGTGGTGGTGCACACCTTTAACCCCAGCACTCGGAGGCAGAGGCAGATAGATCTCTGGGAGTTCGAGGCCAGCCTGGACTACACAGTGAGTTCCAGGCCGGCCAGCTGGGTCTACAGGGAGACCCTATCTCAAAAAGATTAAAAAAAAAAAAAGGAAGTAAAACAGACTGTCTCATGTCCAATCTGCAGACCAATTTTCCCACTATGTGTGTCAGGAAAAATGAACTTAAAGAGGAAGAGAAATTTCCGTGAGTTCATAAAATGAACAATTAGTCAAATTTTAGTTTTCCAGTCCTGAGGGCTTCCCTGTGGAGTTTCTACTAGTATTTTTTATTCCCTGCTGACATTTAATAATAAACATTTTTACTAATGGACACTCTAAACCCTACTTGATTAAGCAATAGATGTTCATATAATCATATTTCTAGCTATTAATGGAGATAATTGCCACTTCTCATCTCCACTGACTATATTGTCACACATCATCTTTATCTTCACTAATTAAAAAGAAAAAAATGCCAGGTACAGAAATGTGAATGATACAGATGTCAGAGGGAGCTGAGAAATTGCACATCACTCTATAAGATGTGACTCATTTCAGGCCGAACAAAACAAATCTGAATGAGACCTGAAAGTCAAGAACTGTTCTCTGAAAATATAATCCATAAGAAAGTATGAAAACTCAAGACAAAAAGAAACTGAGTAGTATTTCTTGGTTTTTAAAAATTGTTTGAGAAAGCCAGGCATGGCGGCACACACCTTTAGTACCAGCACTTGGGAGGCAGAGGCAGGCGGATCTCTGTGAGTTCAAGGCCAGCCTGGTCTACATAGTTTCAGGCCAGCTGGGGATACAGGGAGACCCTGTCTCAAAAGACCAAAAAAAAAAAAATTGTTTGAAAGTTTCACACACACATGCATTTTGATCAAATTCAGCCCCTTTTTCCTTCCCTGCAATTTCTACCCTGTCTTCTCTACCATGTTTTCCTCCAGCTTCTCAACTTCATGCACTATTTTTTTTTTAATCTACTGAGTCCACTAAGTGTTGCCTGTATGTGCATGGGTATAGGACCATCTACTGGAGCACGGGTATAGGACCATCTACTGGAGCACGGGTATAGGACCATCTACTGGGGCACGGGTATAGGACCATCTACTGGAGCATGGGTATAGGACCATCTTCTGGAACATGGGTATAGGACCATCTACTGGAGCATGGGTAGCCTCTTAGGGGCCAAATCCCTGAAAAAGCCCACTCCTCACCCCACCCCCACTCCCTGCAGTTACTAGTTGCCAATAGCTCCTTAGCTAGGAGTGGAACTTGATGAGCCATCACCCATGCTAGGGTTTGGCTGGTGTGATCCTGTACAGGTCTCATGCATGCAGCCATAGCTGCTATGAGTCTGGAAAATACTGTTTTACTGCAGATACCCACTACCTTTGGCTCTTACAATTTTTCTGGCCCCTCTTCCATGATGGTCCCTGAGCCTTGAGGGAGGTGTCCCATTTACACTCTTATTCTCTGCATGCTGACCAGTTGCTCTGTATTAATCACTGTGTACTGTAAAAGGAAGCTTCCCTGATGAGAGTTGGGAGATGTATCACTCTATGTGCATAAAGATAAGAACTTAGGGGGCAGTTTATTACTATGTCCATGTAGCAGAATAATAGTGTTAGAGTCTCCCTTAGGGCCTATGGCCTAGCCAGCCATGGGTTTTTGGCCTAGTTAGTGTTATTAGGCATAAGTTCTATATTGTGGATCAGGCCTTAACTCCAAGCAGAAAGCAGTTGTAATTCCCATAATATTCATGCCACTATTACACCAGTGGATATTATTTTGCCTGGCCAGTCATTATTATCGCTGACAGGGTTCACAGCTGGGTAAGACTGTTGGTTATTTTCCCCCCAGTAGCATGCATAGCACCTTCTAGCCAGATAGTCAGTAGGGATGAAGCTTCCAGGTTGGTATCAGTTTGATTTCTTTCTATTCCATGACTCAAGTATCTGGTGGCATTTCCTGATTTTAAAGTGAAAGTGTTCCTGGTTTATTTTTTTATCACTTACCATTTTCTAGCTTTATAAGCATCAAATGACCAAAAGAATTTGTACACATAGAAGATTCAATCCATTTTTAATTAAAAATACTAACATCTGAAAACTATGGGATTTTTTTCTTTAGTTGAGCTACTTCTGCTTTTAAGGACAAAATTATCCTGAGTGATGTGTTAAATAAATGTTACTAATTCTTATGTGATTAGGGTATAATAATGCCAGTTTAAAGATACTCATTTTTTATATGGTAGTTTAAGATATTAATGATTAAAATGACCACACAATTGCCTAAACATTTAATATGGTAATAGAATGCCTCAGTTAGCAAAATAGTACATTTTTTAAAACTTTCATCTTATTTTCCAAGTTCTATGTGTAAGGCTCGGAGAGATTAAGCAACATACCTAGGGGCGTACAGTTATGAAAGCAGAAATATGGTTTGAACCCAGATTAAGAGTCAACCTTTTACCCTCTTGTTCTAAACAACACTTTCCTTTTTCAGATGTTTCCTCTATTATTCTTAGTCCACAAAAATGCTTAAATCCTTGTCACTGTTTGAATGTGAACTGCCCCCCACAGGCTCAGTGTTTGAACACTTGGTCTCAAGCTGGTGGTGCTATTTGAGAAGGTTGTTAAACCTTTAGGAAGTGGAGGCTTGCTGGAGGAAGTGGGTCACTGGGTCAAGCCTTGAGATTTTATAGCCTGGCTCCGTTTTCTGTTGATTTGCTCTACTTCCTGAGTGCAGATGCAATGTGACCAGTCAGCTTTCTGTACCTGCCACCGTGCCTTCCCTGCCTGTTGCCATGTTATTCCCACCATGGCAGACTGTATTCCTCTGGAATTGTAAGCCAAAGTAAAATTTTCCTTCCTTAAGTTGCTTTTGTCAGGATATTTTATCATAGCAATGAGAAAGTAACTAAGATGGTCATCTTAAAAATCTATTGTGGTTTTCTAGGAAATTTTCACATTAAGAGTTGAAAGGAGAGTGTACACCTGCTATCTCCTCTCTCTACTTTCTTATTTTATTCCCTCATCCATGAGCACTTTGTATACTACCACAGGACTGGAAACTAGTCTCCCTGTGGTCAGAATGGCCTACAAATTGCCCAATACAAAGGTGAATTCTCATTTCTTGTTTTACTGAACCTCTGTTGATTGTTTAACCCCCCTTCCCCAGTACATTTTCAATCTTTGTCTCTCTCTGTCTCTGTTTCTCTCACCATGCCCCTCTCTGAGACAGGTTTTCACTCTGTAGCCTGGGCTGGTATTGAACTCATGGTGATCCTATGCCTCAGATTCCAGGAGTGGAATTATAGGCCCAAGCCACCACTCCTAGCTTCAAGCTTTGCCTTCTCAGGTCCAACTCTCTTTTCTGGTTCTTCTGCTCTGTCCTGGTCATTCTTCTCATCTCCTTCATTCTGCTAAATGTCCAGGTTTTTCTTTATTCAATCTTTAGTCCACTATTCAGATTGGTCAGAGTGTCTCTGTTGTGATGGTAACTGTTTTTATATTGTCAAATACTATTCCTTCAGTTTTAGACATGTCAGCTACCTCACAGACACCCCAAAGAATACTCAGCAGTTCCTTCCATATTACTGTTCAGTTATTGTTTCCACTCTCCTTCCCAGTAAATAACAGTATGAAAAACAAAGCCGTGCTTTGCTACCTTTACTGTAGAGTTTCTTCTTTACCTCTCCAATCTCTATACTACATTTATGATTACTTATAAAGAACATTTCTTTAGGGGCTAGAGAGATGGCTCAGTGGTTGACAGCATTGGCTACTCTTGCAGAGGACATGGTTTTGGTTCCTAGCACCCACACGGCAGCTAACAACTGCCTGTAACTCCAATTCCAGGAGATCTGACACCCTCTTCTGACCTCCACAGGCATTGCATGACATGGGTGCACCTATATACTTTCAGGGAACAAACTCATACACATAAAATAAAAATAATAGATAAAATATTAAAAAAACATTAGGTAGCTCCCAAATAAATTCATCACAAACAGTAAACTAGCTTTAAAAAATGAAACAATTTTAAAATTTTGTATTACCCACTCCAGTGGATGGCCCCAAATCAAGAAGTATATGGACAGCACAAATTGGAGTTGATGGGATGGCCCCAAATCAAGAAGTATATGGACAGCACAAATTGGAGTTGATGGGTTATTAAATTAAGAAAATAAAGAACATGAAGTTGGGGGGGACAAGGAGGTAGGGCTGGATTCGGGATGAGTTTAGGGGAAGAATTAAGGTGAATTAAGGTGAATATGATCAAAATACACTATATGAAATTCTCAAAGAATTAATTAAAATGGGTATTTTTTAAAAAAGGGAAAAAACCGTGTGTTCCCCAATTACCTTTCAAAAACTGCTTAACTGAAAATACACGGAGGGAAATCCTAGTAACTTTAAGGCAGTGTTTGTAAATATCTAAAGGAATCATTTCAGTTTTGTGTTATGGACTGAATTTTGCACATAATCCAGGTAACTAGTATACCTCACTGGCAGAAACATTTTGAGGATCTTTTTCAATAAAGAATGGGTACTGCAGAGGATTCTTCAACAAGTGACTCACTACAAATGTGTGAGGAAGGTTTTCACAATTTCCCTCCTTTCCTCCAGCTCTTGTGTTATTTCAGTGGTCTGTCCTACTAACTGCAGGGGAAGAGCCACTTAGTGGGAGCAGAGGGACCTGGATCTCTGTGCTCCTACAGGGAAGTTACCCAATCATTCACAGCTCTCCCCACAACTTGT
Organism: Nannospalax galili; assembly: GCF_000622305.1. Lineage (NCBI taxonomy): Eukaryota > Metazoa > Chordata > Mammalia > Rodentia > Spalacidae > Nannospalax > Nannospalax galili. The sequence goes on from NW_008360320.1 coordinate 3,614,826, forward strand.
GTCAGCCTGCTGCCTTCCAAAGATACGGAACACAGGGACACAGGAGTTACCCCTGTGGCTGTCATATTCTTATGAGACAAGATGAAGAGCCTCCCCAAGATCTTGATTATTTCTAAGGTTTTGCTTCTGGGAAGAATTATTGAAAGACATCATAAAGGAAAGGAAAATGTCCATTAATAAATATTATGGATATGATTATTCAGGACTTTTATGCAAGGTATACTACTAATCCTATAAACTGATTTTTTAAAAAATGGTAATTGGTGCTGGTAAGTGATAGAGCATTTGCCTAGTATGCACAACACAGTGAGTTCTATCTCAGGCACTGAAAAAAATAAGATACAATAAAACAAAGCAAAAAAAAAATTAAAAAACTCAACAGTAACAACAATAAAAACCCAAACTCTAAGCCTATGTGTAAATGTGGGTGTGTATAAAGATCATTTTACAAATGAATAAAGATTAATATACAATTCTTTTTTAAACATTTATTTAATGTGTGTGCATGTGCACATGTGTACATACATGCCATGATGCATTTGTGAAGGTCAGAGGACAACTTGCAGAAGTTGGTTTTCTCCTTCTACCATGTGGCTTCAACTTGGTCTGTCAGGCTTGGTAGAAAGTACCTTTACTGACTGAGCCATCTCGCCAGCCCTAATATATAATTCTTGGTTGTTTGAAAATGTAGAACTGAACAGGTAACAGATTTTAAAATAATTCTCTATGCACATACACTGAAGCACATTTGTAGTTTTCTATCTTAATATGGAATAATAATGATTCATAAAACTCCCTTACAGCAAAATGGTTTCCAATATTACCTGCTTATTTTATTAATGTTATTCATGTTTTAGTCATAAAATAAAGATCTAAAAAAGCCTGAATAATAATTTAGGCTCAAAGCTCGATTTCTTGTTATAATTCCAAGAGAACTTACATTCAAGTCTATACTTGAATGATACTACAATGTGACCCATCTGCCAAAGTTTTTATGTATGTATTAACTGAGCTCCCTCACCCCCAGATTTGTACTGCAAATGACAGACTCACTAAACTTGTAGAGTTTACTTAGTTGCCATTAAAGAAAGAGTAATCATATTTTCTTTCCCACTAAATAAGGAGGGTAGAGATAGAGGCAGATGAAGAAGTAAATCCCACATAGGACGTAAACAAATTAGAAAGAAAATGCTTTTTTGGAATAGGCTATTCAAATTTGCCTTGTCTGTTATGGGCCCCTTGGGTGATAAATATTGAACAATACTTAGTTCACAGCATGGACCAAATCAGTGAAATTTCACAGTCCCTTAGAAGGAAAACCAATAAATCACAGCCTTGAAAAACGTTATGGAAAACCAAAGCACTTACTTTCTGTTCCTTTTCCGGACTCGGCTGTAGGCTTCTAAACCTTCTGTTAGTGTCTTCAACTTCTCGGGCTCCACCTGAGTGAAGGTATGAAGACCAAACCACATTACCCAGACCTGTAATTACTAAACATGGTTTTTATTATACCTTCTTGCTGGACAGCAGGTGTGGCACTAGGGAAGTGGAACCTTAACTTTTACTACCCTACAAATTTCTGTCCTTGATCAATTAGAGGCCAATTCTGGGGCTTTAAGCTGAAGCACCAGTGGAAATGAAAGCTTGGTTTTGAAGTTGTCAAGCATTTTGAAATTAATGTTTTTGGGGAAAAACCTAGAATTTATATAATCTGCAATTCACAAAACCATACAAATCACAAATTCTGGCCCACTTTCTTCACTGCCTTACACTCAGCAACTGCATGTTAGTACTCCATAGGGGAAAGGTGGTCAAGGAAGAGGGTGGGCTTGGAGTCAACAGGTTGGAACTGGAATCTTACCTTCTCATTACTTAGCATGAGTAAAACATTTAAACTTTCTAAGTCTCATTTTCCCCCTTTTGAAAGGCCAGTAATACCTACCTTCTAGTTAGATGTGCTGTGGGCATTAAAGTGAAATGCCATGTTGGACACAACACCTATCATGCAGGATGCATTAGGTTCCCCAGAGGCCAGGAAACAACAAGGCTAGAGACCATGCGCAGTCCTGCTGCTGTGAGAGGGAGGCGCTAAGGCCTTAAGGGCTTGTCCCTGCCCCTTTCCTACTATCACTGCACACCAGTGAAGCTGGCTTTCTCCACAGACCTGGCCACAAGGTGGGCTGGGTATTAGCATGTGTGGGTGTGTACCTAGCCCTCACCCACTCCCTCCCTCAAGAAAAACAAAAAAGAGGAAAACTTGTACATAACAAAATGCCTTGAGAAAACCTTGCTATTTGTATTGATCTGGAAAAAAATCAGTCTAAGTAAAAATAGTGTTGCTTGCTGCATAAATCCAGCTTTAAGGCAAAATACCCAAATGACCTCTTATCTGTCCACTCTTTATGACTGAGTCACATATAAAAATACTTGTATTCAAGGAAATCTTTGTTAACTTTTGTCTTCACATTTTGATGACATTCATGAATGTCATTTATAAATAATTTCTCTGTGATCTCTTCAAACTAGTTTACAGTGAGAATAGAATTGCACTGTCATGTCTGAATTCAGGCATTTCCAATTGTTCAGTGAAGTAACTGAAATATATTCCTTCTTGCAGCTTTATATTTGTCCTGAAGAATACAAATATCTCATTCGCCCACATTCATTAGGGATAGGCAATCCAATGTGTGCCAGAACAAGAGAAATCTTTGCTCCCATCACACTTCATAAATAAATGTTTCCTATGGACCAGAAAAGCTTAAGTAAGCTGAATGCATCCATGTGTTTAAAATAAAAAAGCGTTCCTATATATATTTTCACATTTCATGGCAAACTGAGGTTCTGTCTGGCATTCATTCTCAAGAAGGAAATATGTGAAATACTGTGCACACTACATTTATGTAATCAATAAATAAGTCCACCTTTTAAAATCTTTTGACAAAGTCTCACTATGTAGCCTATGCCTGGCTTCCACTTATTTTTATTTATTCTTGCCAATAGGAAGAAAACCCTCCTGCACATGAAGATCCATCCAGTCTCACTGTGGCAGTGAGAGACTGCACAAGAGTGATCAGGCCATGGAACTCATTTTCACAATAAAACAAAGCAAAAATAAATGATTACCCTGTTGACTGTAATTTTAAAAGCTTGTTAGGTCTAACTATATTTTTAAGTCCTCAATTTTTATTTTTAATTAAGTAAGGAATAAAGGGCAGTGAAAACATTTTTGTGCATTTTAATGCAAAAGACACTGTATTATCATTTGAAATGATATGAAAATTCTACAGACTAATTTTATTTTGTGGATAAGAGTAATACATGTAAGCAATATGGCCAGAATTGAACAGTTCTGACTCCAGAATATTCACTTTCTACCAAATTAACGCCAACATGTATTGAAATATGGAACCATTTTATATATATGAAAGCTATATGTAAAAACATTAAAGACATACACAGACACA
>NW_008360320.1:3618388-3620440 GCF_000622305.1 Nannospalax galili
AATTTTAAATTATTTTTAAAATACTTATTTAAAATTATTTACAATAAAATGTAGTGTACCAATATTAGGTGGTAACATGTCCAATCTTATCTTCAATTTTTTTTAATGCTTGAAAGGTTTTCCAGTGATTTTTTTTTTTAACTTTTGAACTTCTCACATACCATAGTTTCTTCATTTAAGTTTTCTGAAGCTTCAAGGTCCCGTCATAACAAACTATAGTGTTTATAAATGAGTCAATGGCCTTGATATAGAAAGTAATGACAGTGATTTCTCAAAATAAGGTACATACTACTGTGCATTTCTATGATAACATATATCCACAGCAAAGAGTTTATTTTGTATATGTAATATATGTGTATGTAAAATAGACATAAAGACTGTGCACCCCTTCTAGGGAAACACTGGTACACTTGTACAATTAAGAAACTCTTTAAAAGTACCCCTAAAAATATTATCAGAGAAGAACAAAAGACACTTAAATTCTCATCAAATGGAAATCATGTCTAATGATTTAATAATGATTCCCTTATAAATTAGTTAATGTGTAAATAAAAAACTACTGGGAAATCAATCATAAAAGATTAAACATACGCAAATTTTTTTTATAAAACTTACACTGAAGGAACAAATTACTTGAAGATACTTAATATTTTTACCTTAAGATTCTTGTATACTTATAATCCAGGATTTCCATAAAATATTTAATTCCCAGCTTATAAGAAACTGGTAAAGGAAGTCATAATTTATCTTTAGTCATAATCTGCCCACCTAGTCTCATTCTAGTAATAATGCTGCCACTAGTAATGGTCAGGATGGTACAATTCTTTATACATGCTTAAGAATTATAAAAAGCAATCCTCATAAAAATTCCAATGTAAATCTTCACAGAAATTGAAAAAGCAATTCTAAACTTAAAATGGAAGTATAAATTACTCTGAATAGTCAAAATAATCCTGAACAATAAAAACACTGCTGGAAGTATCACCATTCATGATTTCAAGTTATACTACAGAGGCATGGCAGTAAAAACAGCATGGCACTGCACAAAAACAGACACATCGATCAATGAAAGAGAACTGAGGACCCAAATATAAGCCAATATACCTATAGTCATCTAATTTTTGACAAAGATGCCAAAAAAATATATGCTGGCGAAAACACAGCATCTTTAACAAAGGGTTTTGGGAAAACTGGGTATCTTCAAGTAGAAGAATGAAACTCATCCTCCTCTCTTACCCTGCACACAAATCAATTCCAAATGAATCAAAGATCTCAATGTTAGATCTGAAACTGAAACTTCTATAAGAGTAGGAAGTATACTTCAGGATATAGGTTCAGGTGAGGACATTCTGAATAGGACTCCAGTCACCCAGGAAACAGGACCAACAATCAACAAATGGAACTTCATGAAATTAAAAAGTTTCTGTACTGCAGAGGAAGCTGTTAATCAACTGAGGAGGCAGTCATGAGAATGAGAAAAAAAGTCTCTGGCAGCTACATATATGACAGAGGATTACTGTTTAGAATATTTAAAGAACTCAACAAGCTAAAGACCAAGAAAGCAAACAACCCAATTAAAAAGTGGGCTACAGAACTGAACAGTGTTCTCAGAATAGAAAATAGAAATGGCTAAGAAATATTCTTGAAAGTGTTCACCTTCCTAAAAGAAAGGAGCCAGGAGCTCATCCCAAGCCCATGTGACCCCCAAGGACCAGATCCTCAAATGACCTGAAGTGTAAAAATAAATTGATTTATTTGGGCCAACTGTATGGTCTTAAATGCCCAAAAGGAAAGTAAAACCAAAGAGTAAAGTCAGTACTGCATTTCTTTAAGATTTCAAAGGATTACACTTTCCAGACATTAGGCTTAAGTCTATAGAAAAAGTTATTTAGACAATTATTTCTCACTGATGATTTTGTTCCTAACCAGAAAGTGCTGCTCAGATGTAAGACTTCAAATCTTGGTCTCCAATACTGTAGTGCCCACCTGTAGCTAAGGGAGACAACCAGCTATTGTTCTAAAATGATGGATAAATTTATTTTCTCCCCCTAT
>NW_008360320.1:3620588-3634359 GCF_000622305.1 Nannospalax galili
TTGAAAATTGCCCTGTTCTGACTTTTTTCTAGTTCCCTGTCTAGAACTTGTAATGCTAATTACTCTTACCTTTGCTTTTCCTTCACATCTCCTATTCATGATTCAAAGACTTTCTTTTCCTCCTTGAGATAAGAGTTATGCAATTTGAGAGTTTTTTAGATGGACCCATGGAAGGGGGTACTCCAATTGCCTCACCCTATGCCCCTGTTCAGCATGGAAGAAGCCAGAGTGGTCTGCATCCCTATTCCCTATTGGCAGTTTGGGTAACCTCTTCAGAGGATGGTGTGATAAGAATAGGAGGTAGGAATTGGCAAGGCAGTTAGGGTAAAAAGACCCCAAAGAAAAGTAGCCAGTTTCTTGGCTAAAAGTCAAAATGTCTTCGGGCATCTTAGCAACATACTTTGTTCCAAAGGCCAAAAATGTCGAAAATATTTGGGAGCGTTTATCTAATCCTTAAAAGATTTTAGGGTTCTTGGGCCTGTTAGCAACACACTGTTCCAAAGGCTAAAAATTTCAAAATGCAAAAATTATTTGGGAGCTTGTATCTAATCCTTAAAAGATTTTAAGGTTACCTCTTCAGAGAGGAGTTGGAGGGGAGGGAGTAGGCATGGATTTGATCAAAACACCTTATATGCATGTGTGAAATTCTCAATAAATTATTTATTTTTTAAAAAAGTGTTCACCTTCCTTAGCCATCAGAGAAATGCACATTAAAATACTGTGAGATTTCCTTTTTCTACAGTCAGAATGGCTAAGATTAAGAAAACAAAAGACAACAAATGCTGACAAGGATGTGGGCAATGAGGGAGCCTCATGTACTTGCACAGTTGATGGGAATGCAAACTGGCACAGCCACTATGGAAATCAGTGTGCCACTTCCTTAGAAAACTAGAAATAGGTCTGCCATATGACCCAGCTATACCATTCCTGAGCTTATACTCAAAGGACTCTATTTCCTACTACAGTGATACATGCTCATCCATGTCACAGCTACAGTATTCACAATAGCTAGGACATGAAGCAGCCTACATGTTCATCAATAGATGAATGGATAATGAAAATGTGTTAGACACCATGGAATTTTAATCAACTGAAAAGGAAAAAGATATTATGAAATCTGCAGGTAAATGGATGGAGGTGGAAAATATTATACTGAGTAAGGCAACCCAGACCTAGAGAGACAAACATGACATGTTCTCACTAACATGTGAACCAAATCTTTAGATTTGTGTATTTAACTTGGAGTACCTGTAGAATCTAGGAAACTGTAAATGGTCATTAACGATGAGGGGAAGACAGATCTTAAGGGAGGGAGGGACCATAAAACTCAGGCAATATGAAGGGGAAAGGGGGAATAATAGGAGGGAGGTTTAAGTGGGGAGAGGGATGGGAGGATAAAGCAGAGGAGGGTGTAGAGGAGGAATAGTAACACTAAGGATGTTTGCAAAGTTCACATGAAAATTGACTATAAGGTTGCACACATTCATCTTCCTATAGAAAGGTTGAATTGGAGCTACCCTTCACAAGGGATAATGCTCCTTCTAGAAGCCATAGGTTGTCAAATAAAAAGACTAATGCCAGGTGTGGGATATTTCCCCTCAAGTTGTTGGTCAGGGGTGTCTTGGAGACCCTCAAAAGAATACAGGCTACTGCCATTGCTTTCAGTTGCCCACCAGAAATTGATGGTATAACCCTATACACTCTTTGGTCACAGGACATGGAGAAATCAAGTTGGTACTGACCAGAAGTCTTCCTCTCTGATGGCTAGTTTTCATAGTATCAGAATGTTCTATGTAGGATGCTAGGAGGAAAAGTTATCAGCAGTCTTACCCAGCTTGAACCCTATAAGCTACAAATAAAAATTGGCATAAGATACGTCCATGGGTGCAATAGTAGCATAAATGTTATGGGGGAAACCAACTGCTCTCCAATTGAATTTAAGACCTTCTCCATGGAAAAAAACACGTGCCTGGTATTGTAAATCTCATCAAGAACCAATGGTTAGGGGAGTTCACAGGCCCCAGGAGTGAACCTACTACTATTAATGTGCCAAATGTACATATTTTCAAACTTCCCTCTAAATTTGTTTCTTTATACCCAGAGGTTAGTGCAGCTAAGTGAAGTTTCTTCATGCAGTAGATGGCAGTTAACATAGAAACTCACACACAGTCAAAGTTCAGAGAACAAGTGTCTATGAAATCCTCAGCCACAAATATCACCCCTTCCCCCAAGGCTCAGGGACCTTTACAGAAGAAGAAATGGAAAGATTGTAAGAGTCAGAAGTCATGGAGGACTGGACTGAAACAGTGTCTTTTGGACATGACAGGACCCCTATACTCACGAATTCACACCAGCTGTGGTTGCCTACACAAGATCAAGCCAGTCAATATTCTAGCCTGGAGTGGGGTCCCCACCCACAACAATTGATGGCTTCTGGGGTAGAGACAGTTTTCTTTAGCGATGTGGCCCCTGGTAGGTCGACCACACTCCAGTGAATGGCCCCATCTATCCCATGAATATATAGGCAACGGAAACTGGACTCAGTGGGCTGTTGGAAAGAAAGGGAGGGGGGTGTAGGTGGATCTGGGAGGAGCTACAGGAAGAAGTGGGGGTGAGTATGATCAAAATACACTGCATGCATGTATGAAATTCTCAAAGAATAAAAATATTTTATGAAAATTAAAGAATTAAAAAATATTTAGAATTCATATTTATTTATAATTTCCATATTACATTATGTACATATGATAAATATTGTTTGATTCTCAAAAGTCTTTCATTCATTCAAATTTTTAGATATAATTTTCCAATGTAAAATCTTACATTGTGTCCACTGGAATGAAATACATTTTCATAAAGCCAAACACTATTGTATGATGGGAAGAGTTTTTCTAAACAAAGTTGACTCTGCTTACTTACTCTGTTCACAAGGCATATACTAAATATTTGGTATTTGACTGGGGTCAGACAGTACAGTCTATAACAAGGAATAAAAATCTTTCAAAAAGCCACACTTACACTCTAAAATGAAGAATATTTATATTACATATTAGGAGACCCTGTGTCAATGATCCTAGATCACTTTAGTGTTAACCAGGGAACATATCAAAAATTACGACAGCACCACCTTTTGTGAATTATTTTCTTCTATTTAGTGCTTGAGCAAAGCTGTCACATAAAGGAAAAAGGATGGAGCCCAGCCACACCGCAGATTTCATAACAGAAATGAGACATTTATCTTCAAGTTCTCCACTCTATTTCTAGAGTATGCTGGGAGTGTGGGATAATGAAGTACACTATGCTTAGAGTTTGAAGGCCAAAGTTGGGGTCTGCCTGAATGGCCTGTGACTTGTGTCCTTAGCAATGCCTCTTCTCTGAGCTTCAGTTCTCTTCTCTGTAAAGTGAGAATAACAATACACATTGTGATGGGTTACTGAGATCTAAAAAGACCATGAATACAGAAGTGCTTCAAAGAAGCCTTTCCCAGAGTGCCACTAACAGTATGTAAAATTATCCTAAGTGGAATACTATCAAACTTTTAAACTTTTAAAAACATTATACAGTCATATAAATTTATGTTAAAACTACCTACATTTGATATATTAAGAATAAAGAAGTTGTGGGGCTGGAGAAATGGCTCAGGAGCACTAGTTTTTCTTGCAGAAGACCTGGGTTTGAATCCCAGCACCCACATGGCAACTAACAACAATCTGTAACTCCAGTTCCAGGGGATCTGATGTCCTCTTCTGTCCTCTATGGGCACGGCACAACATGGGTGCACTTATACACATGCAGGCATAACACTCATATACATAGAAATAAAAAATAAAAAAAAATAAAGAAGATGTGACTGGAGAAATGGCTCAGAGGTTAAGAACACTGGATGCTCTTGTAGGGGACCTGGGTTCAGTTCCCAGCACCCACATGGCAGCTAACACCATGCTTAACTTCAGTATCATGGGAGTTAATGACCTCTTCTGGCCTTCATGGGCATTAGGCATCCACATGGTGCACTCACATACATGCAGACCAAACATAATATAATATAAACATAAAATAAAAATTAACAAAATCTTTAAAAAATAATGAACTTATGTAAAATTTAAAAGTGTCCTAAATGGTGCTTAGTACATAAATGCACAATTGATATTTATTGACTGAATAAATAAGGATATCGAAAGGAAAAATTTAAATAAATAATAGTACAGACAATATATAGGGTTAGCTAGTCTGGGAAATACAGATCGGAAGCAACAAGCAAATATGAAGCATTTATTAGGTTCACTTTATAAAAAATTTATTAAATAGAATACTGAAATAATAATAAACACTTCAAAAATATCTTTAAACTGAAAAACTATGAACTTAGGTATAATATTTCAACATATTTGTGATAACTGAAATTAGTGACAAATAACTATTTAGGATAAAATGCTGACTTGTGATGGAAAGGATGAACAGCAACTGCACTGATAAGAAACCCCCTAAATGAATCCTGACACCACCAGCTTCCCATTATCACCATCTTAGCCAGTGGCACTCTGGGCAGCATTTTTGCTGTTTCTTCTCCTATTAAACTGGGATAGCAGTATTTTTAAGTGCTTACAGGATTATTAAGAGGAAGTCTATTCTAATGTGATAGCAAATTTCTTATTAAGCCATGAAACATAAGCCAAATAAAAGTTTTGAGCAAACCTGAATTTCGGGAAAAGTGTTCCATACATAGGAACATCACTAGTGGAATGAATCTGGGGTGGGTTTTCAGTTGACAAAGCCACACTCACCCGATTAAAAGTTCATGTCACAGAAGCATGTATTTGTCTGACTTGAAGTTTCATTATTCCTATCTAGGAAAGCTTCACTTAATAGCTTGTGAATTGGTGATCTATACTAATCTTAGTTATCTATGTGAGGAGGGATAAGCCTCTGACTCCTGTTCAGTTTTGCTCAGGGAAAATAAAGGTTCATGATATTCCACAGTTCACTAGAGCAAAGTTTATAGTCTTATCTGAGCTTTTCACTCAGTTTAGTATTTTTTTAATATTCACATCTTTGGTCTTAACTAGTTCTTTATTCTTATTTTCTTTCTAATTTGGATTAGGAACTAACATTGTAGGCCTAGATTTTATCTTTCTTATTGCTTCCAAATATATTTCTCCTTCCTTTCTTAGGAGATCCTGATGCTGGCAGAACATTGCTTGCCCCTGCCATACCACCGATCAAAATGTAGCCCGAACATTGTGGCTACTGATTGGGTATAGAGAAAGGGACTCATTTCAACAATGTTAAGAAAATAAGGAAAAATAAGTCAGGGGTGGTGGCCCACACCTTTAATCCCAGCACTGGGAGGCAGAGGCAGGTGGATCTCTATGAGTTTGAGGCCAGCCTGGTCTCCACAGCAAATCCAGGCCAGCTGGGGCTATAGGGAGACCCTGCCTCAAAAAGACCAAAAATAAAATAAAATAAAGAAAATAAGGCAAAATGAATACACAAAGAACAATTTTGACACAGAATCATAGTACCAAAAAATACAAATTAGGTAACACCTGCAATCAAGCACATGAAGAATGTTTTTTAAAAGTAAAATGTTCATCTAGTGATGAAGTTTGGTGGGGGAATGGTGGAGGTATGGATGGGGGAGGGGTTCTAAATTTGATTAAGAACTGTTGTATGAAATTACAAAAGCTCAATAAAAAAATGTAAAAAAAAAAAAAAAGTAAAATACTCAAATATTACAGGAGGCCACACCTCCCAAAGTGGGTTTCCAGGCTGAACTTCTTAAGTTCATCATCCTGGAACATGAAGGCAGCCATCTTTGGTTATGCAGCACACTGTAAAAAACCTCAGCACATGATGATGCTGAACTGAAATACAGAAACTGTGTTGCCCCGAGTGAATGAAGTTGTATAATGATGAGGTTGACAACTTTAATCAACTGTTCAGAGAGTTATTTTTACCACTATCTGCCAAACATAAGCATGAAGAAAAAGTCAAGTGTGAATCTAAGAAAAGGGTCCCACATACTGACCACATACTTTTGTAGTTTTCCTGGTTATCAGTGTCTCTCTACCTGTTCAAAAATAAATGTTTCATTGAAAAGAAAAATTTTGGCACCACTCTGGTAGTAACTATTTTCTTAAAGATCATAATACACACCAAATATAAGTGCAATGAGATATGAAGACCAAAGGGACAGAGTTTAAAAACAGTGAAAATGGGGCTGGGAGTGGTGGCACATGCCTTTAATCCCAGCACTTGGGAGGCAGAGACAGGCAGATCTCTGTGAGTTCAAGGCCAGCCTGGTCTACATAGTGAGTTCCAGGACAGCTGGGGCTACAAGGAGACCCTGTCTCAAAAAGACAAAAAAAAAAAAAAAAAAAAAAAAAACAAAAACAAAAACAAAAAAAAAAACAAAAGCAAAAAACCCAGTGAAAATGATCTATGCATAAAAATTAGTGTTTTGATTATAATTATCTGAGAAGTATTTTTAGGCTAGTTCATGTGTGATCAAAAGTGTCAGAGTGTCAGATAAGAGCTATATATCTGATTGAGGATTAATATCAAAATACACAAAGAATGAAAACAAAACTCAAAGAAAACAAACAACCCAATTAATGAGGGCTATAGATCTGAACAGACTTCTTAAAAGATGATCAATAAACACCTTTAAGAATGTTCAATATCATTATTCAAATGAAATGCAAATTAAAACTACTTTGAGATTCCATCTCACCCCAGTTAGAATGGTTATCATAGAGAAATGACAAAAAATGTTGGCAAGAATATGGGGACAGAAGAACCCTTATTCAATGAGGATACAAACTGGTGTGGACACTACGGAAAGTAGTGTGAAGATTCCTCAAAAAGCTAGAACTAGAACTACCATCTGACCCATCTCTTCCACTCCTGGGCATATACTCACAGTATTCTATATCCTATTACAGAGATACTTGCTCACCCATGCACATTGCTGTTCTGTTTGCAATAGCAAGGAAATAGGAACAGGCTAGATGTCTATCAATTGATAAACTGATAATGAAAATGTGATATATATATGTTATATATATATATATACACACACAATGGATTTTTACTCAGCTGTAAAAAAATGAAATAAGGAAATTTTCAGATAAATGGATAGGTAAAAATGATACTCGGTAAGGTAACCCAGGCCCAGAAAAAGAAACAGTACATGTCTTCATTCATTTGTAGATCATAGCTTTAAATCTCTAATTTAAAAAATTATCAAATTTTTGAGATTTTCATACAATATAATTTGATAGTATTTAGGCCTATAGAGTCTAATTTGCGTCCCCAAATGTGCTTCAGTATGGGTCCATCCACTGGAGCCTGGTTACCAAGAGTCCAATGCTTGAATGGGACTGTCTCTCTCTCTCCCAGCATCCAAGAGTTGCCAATAGTTCCTTAGGTTGGGTTGGGATTTCTTACCCACTTTCTCTCCCATGTCTATGCTGGGATTTTGTCTGGTTTGAGTTTCATGGGACTTGTGCATACTCTCACTGCTTCTGTGAATTCATATAAGTAAATGACTTGCTGTCTGGAAAACTATTTCCTTGTGGTCATCTACCACCTCTGGCTCTTATAACCTTTCTGCTCCCTGTTCCACACTGATCTCTGAACTTTTGGAGCCAAAAGTTTGATATAGGTGTCCCATTCAGGGATAAGCACTCTGCAGCCTCTTGTTCTGATAGGGAAACTCCCATGGTGAAAGTTGAGAGATGCATTAATCTATGGGCATAACAATAAGTTATTAGGAGTCAGTTTAATACTTATAACTCTTTAGTAGAAAACCAGAATTATGGGCTCCCCTATGCCCTGCAACCCATCTAGCCTCAGATTCCTAAATCTGATAATCAATGTCCGGTATGGGATCGATTCTATGAAGCGGACCTATGAACCTCCTCTCTTGAAGCTGTAGACCAAGGGGTCCATAGACCTTCAAACCATTGACCATTGCCACTTTTCTTGGTTACCTGCCAGTACTTGCTGGTAAGACCCAATTACTGAAGACACTATATACATGAGTGGTAGAACAAACAAGATCAAATCAACCTCGTGCTAACTTCAGGGCCTCATCTCTACTGGTTAGTTTTTGTAGTGCTGGAAGGTGCTATGCATGCTATCAGAATGAAAAATAATCATCAACATTTACTTAGTTGTGAATCCTAAGAATGACAACAACTGGCCTGGCAAGATAGGCCCACTGGTGCAATAGTGGCATGAATATTATGGGAGTAACCCACCACTCTCAACTCTTTAATCATGTGTGTTCATTGTAGAGTTCTTGTAGAAGCCAGGAAACTAGAAAGATGCCATTGGGAGGAGAGGGACAGCAGAACAGAGGTCATATGAGAGTAGAAGAGGAAATACTGAGGATGAAAAGGTTTAAACAGGGAAGGGATGGGGAGATAGGGTTGATAAGGGGGCAAGAGGATAGGTCAACAAATATGAAGGGGGTATGAAAAGCCATATGCAAAAACCTATAGTCTAGTCACCAAATTGAAAAATACATGAAATTGATGGCTCCTGGGAAGGGGAGTCAGTTTCTTTTAAGCGTGTGTAACTCTTGGCAGGTTAACCAGGGTCCTATGGATGGATCCATTCCAAAGGACATTTGGGGACAAAAATTGTACTCTGTAAGCATTTATCAAAATGTATTACATAAAATTCACAAAAATTCAATAAAAAATGAAAAAATATGTACTTTACTTTTTAAAAAGAGTTTGGAAGAGAAATATTCTGCATGGCTGGAGAAACCTCTTCCTGGAAGGTATGGGTTATTAAACAAAACCAAGGGCCTGGTGTGGGACACCTCCTTATGAGTTGTTGGTCAGGGAGGCCTCAGAAGCCCCCAAAACAATGCCAGACATTGCCATTCTTCTTGGTTGCCCACCAGAGCTAGATGACAAGACCCTACTGCTCAGGGCACCATATACCTTGGTTTCCTGATATAGAGAAATCAAGCTGGAACTGATCTGGAAGCTTCCTCCCTGACAGCTTTCATGGAGCCAGAAGGTACTATGCAGGATGTTGGAGAAGAATAGGCATCAGCCACCCTACCAAGGTGTGAATCCTATGAACTATGACACCAGCCTCCCAGACCAGATGTGTTCACTTGTAAAAAACTACCAGGGAAGTTATAGGGGTAATCAACTACTCTCTGATTGGATTTGAAGCCCACTTCACAGGAGGGAACCCATACCCGGTACTGTAAACCTGGTTGAAAAAAAAAATCCATGGCAAAGTGAAATCACAGGCCTTTTAGGGGAGCTGTTGTTTAGCTAATTGACATATGTCAAACTGCCTTCTAAATATTTATTTTTATACTCAGAGATGAATGCTACTTGTAGCATTAATCAGAGAAATTTCTCATTCCAATGAACAGTGGTGAGTGCAGACCCACAGCTGGACACAGTGACAGCTGAATGCTCACATCTAAATAAGATATTTATATCATTCCCTCGAAGGCTCAGGGAATACTGTGGAACAGGAGGTGGAAAGAATGTTAAGAGCTGGAAGATGGGGTAAAGAGTTGCAAAATGTCATCCTCAGGGTAGAACAGCCATTGCAATCATGAACTTACAGCAGCTGAGGATGGATCTGCACAGGGGTGGCCCATCAACAGCCAGGCACGGATAGAGAAAGGGCTCAGGGGCCCCTACCCCTCAATGCTGAACTATTTGCCATGGACAGATTCTTAGGGAGTGGAGGAATTATTGCATTTAGTTGTGAACCCACTGATGACCCCATCATGCTCCAACAGATAGCTCCAATCCAATGGTCACACAGAGGGCTCTGGTTAAACTAAACAGAAATTCATGAATCTAGGAAGGGCACTGGTAGGGAAGAGCAAGGGGAGACAAGAGAGGATGGGATGAGAGTAATCAGAATACATTATGCACAGACAAGTATGAACTTGTCAAAGAATTAACTTAATTTTTTTTTGTCTTTTTTTTGAGGCAGGGTCTCCCTGTAGCCCCAGCTGTGCTGGAACTCACTATGTAGACCAGGCTGGCCTGGAACTCACAGAGATCCAGCTGCCTCTGCCTCCCATGTGCTGGGATTAAAGGCGTGCACCATCACGCCCAATGAATTAACTTAATTTTTAAAAGTGTCAGCCAAAAATTATGAAATACATTTTTAAAATGAGCACTTTCCTAATTTTAAAATAACTACTGAGATAAATACATAGAGAAAACCACTTTCCCCAAGTTTAAAAATCTTAGGACACTATGACAGGTATGTGTGATGCCAGGAGTAGCCATTTTGCCTTCCAAGAATTCCCTAATGCCATGCCAAGATCTATCTGGTCTATCTCGTCACAAGTGTCTATCTGGTCACATGTGTCTATCTGGTCACAAGCAGTGGAGCACAGCAAGCTGAGGTCTTATCCTTAACCACTGTGCCACAAAAAAAGTTCATGATTCAGAAAGAAAGTTGCACAAGGATATTTAAAACACCTCTAACTACTTCACAGAACATACTTCATCACGAAGGGGCATAGGGAAAGCGGAAATGTGACTTTCTGCATAGTGTAATGCAAGGCACACAGCATGCTCCAGTGCTGTCACAGCTTTAGTGTTACAACAGGAATACACCCATGATTGAGGCCAACTTTATTTCACACACTGTAAAAAAATCTCTGCTACTTAGTATTGGTCAAGGGTTACAGATTGTAATACAGAGAAAGGAAGTCTGAGTTGACATGTTTGAGAAATAATTGAGGGAAGACAGACTCGGTTTCACTCCACAAACTTTTAATATGCTTCCAGGTAGAACTCTTTCCTGGAATCAACGGCCAATACTAGTTTAGGCTCAGATATGCAATTTGTATGCTATGTGATGAAGTTTAGAAAGAGTCACAAACTAGTTCATTTATTGAATATGTTCCCTTTGAGTCTCTCACCCTCAACCTGATTGGTAAATCTCTAGGCATAGGTAATAAACAATAACTAAGATCAATTACCTCATTCCATAATTACCAATTCCATAATGGTAGAGTCTAGTTAATAAATTGCTTTAAATGCAGAACAGGGGAAAAGGCTAATCTTTACTGGGCCTCTTTCATTTGCTTGGATGACCTACAATAATCTCATTTAATTCTTGAAACTCATTTTGAGTAGGAATTTATATTTTCACTTTGGGAGCCCAATCTCTTGGGGGATTAATATACATATGCAGGTCCACTTAAAGACCTGGAAGCCCTCAGATTAAGCTCCTATCAGGATGTCCAAAGCCAATGCTCTTTCCACAATATTCTGCTGTCTCTGCCTTAGCAAATTCTTTCAGAAACTGGACATATCAATCTAATTTTTAGTCATCTGCTACCTATTATATACCACCAAACATTAAAAATGCCTTTCTAGCTGGGTGTGGTGGCGCATGCCTTTAATCCCAGCACTTGGAAGGCAGAGGCAGGCAGATCTGAGTTCTAAAGCCCACCTGGTCTACATAGCGAGTTCCAGGACAGCTGGGGCTACAGGGAGACCCTGTCTCAAAAGGACCCCCCCCCCCAAAAAAAGACTTTCAACTAACCAAGTCATTTATTATAATGACTGGCAGAGACTGCTAAAACCAGCACTGGAGATAACAGAGTTCTCATCTGGACTGGAGACTGTTCATGTAACACGGCAACATGAGGTGCCCAGTTTGTTTTGGAATAGTGATCTATGATTATTATTTTTTCTACCTTGCCTGCTTCTAGAAAGAACTGGGAGTGGCTTTCTGAGAACACAGACAGTGACTGAAAAAAAGAAATGATATGGTGTGGGATGGAGATAGTGGTAATAAATCTCTTTTAAAACTCGAGTTAACAGACATTTTGTCTGGTGGGATCTGACAGATTCTTGGGTTAATTTACTTTGCTGGACATACAAATAGTGAGAAAGACAAGAGGCTTTAAAGTGATACTGTGTAAGAAAATTGCTTGACAAACTGTTTGTTTTGAGATAGTACAAAGATAAAACACCAGGGAAAATGGTCCTACCTTGAATGACAGTAAAGTAGAATGAGTAAGGTTTTAGTATAATAAACAAATTGTTTATGGAGTTAAGTCTCTTTTTCTTTAGACTTTATTAAAGTGCCAAGCATTATAGTGCATAGAAAGGAACCTAAGGTACTGCTTATTTTTCTAAAAGCAGAGCCTGTTTGTTTATGGTCAAGGCTTTATTTATTCAACATTACTGAACACCAAGGGGTTCTATGTAGAAAACTCTCATCATATTGGTTCACTCGGAAAAGAGGAAAAATTTAAAAACTGTTCTGTTAGAGATCTTTTCCAAGCAGATCATGCTTTGCTATACACAGATACTGAACATATTTTACTTTTCTCTTGATGTACCAGGGTCACTAGTATATCATACAGAAGCCACCTGGCTTGAAGTCCAGCAGATCTGTTTGAGAGATCACCTTTTTGGGTCTCATGAAAATGAGAAAAGTGGGCATCATTAAATAAAGAGAAGAAGTTCTTCATTGTTTTGTGAAGTACAAGAGGAAAATAAGTGTGGCAAAGTAGTACTTTGAATTTTTTTAAATGGGTCTGGAAAAGACCAGACATTTTCAAAATTGCTAGGTGCCCTAGAGCTTTATAGGCTGTTGTACTTTAAGATTTTTTAAATTACATTTATTGATGTGCTTTTGTTTGTATGTGTGTGGGCACACACATGTCACAGTATGTGTGTGGAGGTCAAAGACAACTTGTGGGAGTTGGTTCTCTGCTTTTATCATGTGGGTGTTGGGAATCGAACTCAGGTGGTCAGGCTTGGCAGCAAGTGCCTTGACCTGTCAAGCCATTTTGCCAGCCTTATACCTTGTTTTTTAATAGGAAATATTTCATGTATTATCATTACTATTTCATTGCATATTTTCAGATTTCACCTCATATATGCTTTAAATTATATATTTTGAATTACTAAAATACTTTTCATGTACCTTGATATCAAAGTTTTAACTTGAAAAAGTAAAATTATAATGACAGTCATTGAAAGGAGAAAATATTTTAATTTTTAAAAACAATTTCATACTCTATTGTAGGAAGAATCTGAAGTTTGAAAGTACTATTACTTTATAGTACTTTTATAAAAATGAGTTGCTGTTTTAAATGTAGCTAAATAAATGTTTATCAAAGTCTCAGATAACGGTCTTTTTCATTTTTAGAAGCAGTTTCAGGAATATTCAAGCACATATGAATCGGGAGATTCAGAGCAGTGTTTAATGTGAAATGTGTTGAAAAAGATATGATTTGGGGCTTGGGCAGATGACTCAACAGGTAAAACGCTTGTTTCCCAAGTATGATGACCTGAGGCTGGATCTCCACATGAAAGTGGGGCAGGCATGACCACCCACTTGAACCACTTGCAATCCCAGCAGACAGGGAGCCCCCAGGCAAGCATGCTAGCCAGATTTCTGGAAAGAGGAAGGCTCAGGTTCAGGGAGAGACCCTGCCTCATCATAAAAGGTAGAGAGCAACTGAGGAAGACACTTGCTGTCAACCTCTGGCCTCTAAAACCTCCACAGGCATATGCACACATATGTATAGGGTGTGTCCACACATATGCAAATATTCATATACACACATGCATATATCACACACATCCCTATGTTAAAAAGTACATGCTTTTATTCTCCTGAAGGTATACAAGGACATCTAGACACAGGCATAGGGCAGGAAGAATGTTTTGGGGAGGGGCACAGGCCTCCTTTAATTATTATTATTATTATTATTATTATTATTATTATTATTATTTTGTAA
>NW_008360320.1:3634554-3675700 GCF_000622305.1 Nannospalax galili
TGCAAAGCACTTCAGTGCCTCTATCTTGTATTTGTAGCAGTTCCATTTATATTGTAACTTCTGCTGTTTCTATTTAGTTCTTGCACAAACTGTCAAAAATATTTAGGTTTCTCAACTTAACAGATGCTTGGCTGGCCTCAGAAAATATCAAGAACAAAACATTTTTTGAATAGCAGTATGGAACTCATTTTCTTATCAAAAGTAGAAGCATTAGGCCCAGAGTGTATCCTGACAGGTATATATTAGGCATTATAAACAAGGGTTTAAGGACCTCTTGGCCCTTTGGAGAAAGACAGTACTCTTATTGTGCTGGCAAAACTGCTTTTGGTTTCCTCCCATTAAACCTAAGTGCCAGTGGAGATCTGAACAGAGTTGAAATCACTTTTCACAGTACTCTCTTTAAAAGAACAGTGTACACCTGTAAGAATAAATTTTGTTACCTCAGAAGACACACACACACACACACACACACACACACACAAAACCAAAATCCAAACAACGCCCCCAAATCCTCTATTTCTTCATTACATGAAGGAATTGGGCATAATTTTCTCTTTTTGGTCAGATATAAATGTTTCTATTTACTTTAAATATTCTCTATATTTTTTGCAGACAATTTTACCATTTTCAAGGGGGGAAGGTCAAAAAACCCCTACTAATTTCCTCTAAGTTGAACAGCAGTTTCATGGAGAAATTTTCACTTAATTTCTATGATCAGATTGTGTTAAGTAGAAACAGACAGGTTTAAACATTTCCACATGTTATAAAGGCCCAAAACTTTCCCTGAAAGCAATACTACTCTGAACTCTGACATTACAGGCTACTTCCTGTAATGAATGTGGCTCCACCCAGATTTTACCAACTCCCCAGCTTTGTAAATCACACATACACACATGAAAGAGAGCTGCCCCTCAGCACATCCCACCCCCTGGGAGCACTCTACCCGTGCCATAGTCCTGAACTTCAACCAGCTACCATATTTTTCCCAGTCATTCACACTTGCTTTCCTTCTTTGTTTATGGTAATGAACTAGGTAAATATAGAGGAGGAAGGCAGAGCTGACAAAATTCTAGTAATTGGTTCTTGTGTTAGAGGCACCCTAACCTGGTGGGATCTATAAGTGTTTCATAACTCACCCCTTGTCAATACGACATTTTGGTGACTATAACCATCCCCTCTTCATTTTATGCTCCAGAAGCTCGTGAGAACTCAATGAGTCATGAAGAATCTTAAATTCAAATCCAAAGAATCCAAAGTGATGATAACAAAAAAGAATAATTGATATTTGAACAAAGGTTAGTATTTGACAATGGATAAAGATTGGTATACCTTCCCTTCCTCGGGGCTTTGTTGACATGAATTGTGAACGTCGTCTTCTCTTACTAATTTTCCAGGCCAGGAAGTCAGTCCTTTGATTTGGCCCCAGACCAAGTCGCCAACGTTGAACGTCCTTGGTCTATAATGTATCAATTCATGTGAAGAGGGGGAGTCTGGATTCCTTAGGTCATCTTCACTACTAATGCTTTTAGCGTCTGAGGGGCTAGGCACACACCCGTTAATGCTTTTGGCATTAAAGTCTCCATTGTAATGGATGTAGTCTTTGACCAGAGAGCTTTCCAAACTATTGGAGGAACTTGGAGACTGCTCCTCTAGGACTAGGTCTTGTTTTGCAGTACTTAGCAGCTCTCCAAATCCCCGACTCGACTGTCGAGGTCTATTTCCATTTATGTGTGCACATCTTTCCACGGTGTTCTCTAGTCTCTCCTTAAAACTCATCATAGTTCTTTTGTAGTTATTATACCTGAAATTTTCCTCCAGAATTTTATCCCCTTGACAGTTCCTTGGTGGTAACAGTATTGGGTGCTGTTCCCCGGACAGAAATGGCAGTGTAGAGACATTGTTGGGCCTTTCATGACAAGGACTACTGTGGATATGGCCTGGATGATCTACAAATTCCTCATATTTCCACCTGTTTAGCTCCCCTCTGGGACTTTGCTCCCCATCCCATTGTTTTTTGGCTGTGTGGCAACTTGCTGACTTGAAGTACTCAAACCCATCTCCTTCATTTGAGTTTTTCCTGTGGTCTAGGTTCTTCGGCAGCCGAGCTCCTCTTGCATTCCTCAGCCTGCCGTCGTGATCCATTCCTCCCATGTTCTGCCCATGAATGACTGCACTGACAGCACTGGACAGATTTAATGGGTCACCAATAGAGGCAGTGAAGGCACTCATGGCACTCAGAGCTGGAATAGGGCTGATCTGAGTCGTACTGTTGACAGCCGTGGTGATGACAACCTGCATCCCTTTGCTGGCTGCATCCACAACTGCTTTGTAAATGGCATCTACGGAGGTGTCACCTGGGCCACCCATAACCAGGCCATCCTTCACCTGCTGACCAAGAGATGGGTCAATCCTCGGCTGCAACTCACAAGGTGGATCTTGGAAAGGTGGGAGTGCAGTGTTGGGGTTCTCAGGAAGTGCTGTGAGACCTGGCTGAGTGCTTATTCTCTTATTTAGAAGAGCTGCATCTTCTTGCATTCTCACCTTAAATAAATAGGAGAGAGAGAGAGAGAGAGAGAGAGAGATTAAAGACTCAAAGAAAAATATGTTAATTTTAATATTTACCAAAAGACAAACAACTAACAAGGAAGAAAGTAAAAAGAACAGGAATAAAAAAATGAGAAAGGAAGTCACTGTGTACAGAAAACCTTACATAGTGATTACATATATTTGGGTAATTTCTCTGGCTGAAACCATTCAACAGACCAGTTTTTTGTACTTAGCATTGCCAAACAGTCTCTAGAAGCATTAAACTTGAGGTAGTTTGTACACGAGAGATTTCTAAGCAGTGATACCGCATACTTAGTCAAAGGTCTTTGAAAAGCGATTTCGGTTACAGATAGCCAAAGAACCAGGATTTGGAAATGATTTCTAACTCACTGATGTTTACACTAAACTAAGTGAAATAGAAGATAAATAAAAAATAAGTTCCTTTCCAGAGCCAGGGGCTCCTCCCAAGCCCATCTGACCCCTGAGAAACAGATCCTCAAATGACCTTAAGAGTGAAAATAAATTGGTTTATTTGGGCCAACTGTATGGTCTTAAACACCCAAAAGGAAAGTATAACCAAAGAGTAAAGTCATCAGTATACTTCTTTAAGAGTTCAAGGGATTACACTTCCCAGACATAAGGCTTAAGTCCATATAAAATGTTATTTAGACAATTATTTCTCATTGATGATTTTGTTTCTAAGAAGAAAGTGTTGCTCAGACTTCAAATCTTGGTCTGCAATACTGTAGTGCCCACCTGTAGCTAAGGGAGGCAACCGCTATTGTTCTAAAATGATGGATCAATTTGTTTTCTCCCCCCATCTAGAAGCCTTTGAGAGGGAACTGGCACTGATTCTAACCACTCCAACAGCTATCAAAATGTCAAGGTGCCTGAAAGCAAATCCTGAATCCATCATTCTAGAGTCCAGCCTTGCCAGACAAAAGAAAAATGAGGAGGAACCCAATGGAGGGATGCTTTTGGAAGCTCTCATCAAGAAATTCCAAAGGACTGTGATATGAACATTTGAAATTTGCTGTTTCAATTTTTCAATGGTGCCCTGTCTAGAACTTGTAATGCTAACTACTTTTGCTTTTACTTCTCCTTCACATCTCCTAGTCATCAGTTAAGGACTTTCTTTTCTCCTTACAGATAAGAGTTATGCAATTTGGGATAGACCCACTGAAGGGGTGCCCCAATTGTCTCACTCTGCATCCCTGTTCAGCATGGAAGAAGCCAGAGCAGTCTGCATCCTTATTCCCTATCGGCAACTTGGGTAACCTCTTTGGGGGATGGTGTGATAAGAATAGGAGGAAGGAATTGGCAAGGCAGTTAGGGTAAAAAGGCCCCAAAGAAAAGTAGCCAGTTTCTTGGCTAAAAATCAAAAGGTCCTTGGGCCTCTTAGCAACATATTTTGTTCCAAAGGCCAAAAATGTCAAAAGTATTTGGGAGCTCTTATCTAATCCCTAAAGATTTTAGGGATACCTCTTGGGAGGGGGGAGATGTTAGAGCATCAAAAAGCTCCATTAAAAAAAAAGAAAGAGTACATGAAGTTGTTCAGGAAAAAGTGATGGAAGTGGTGGAGGCAAGGGAGTGGGCATGGATTTGATCAAAACATCTTATATACATGTATATAATTCTCAGTAAATTTTTTTAAAAGTTAAAAAAATTGCAGGTCAGCAAGGGCTACCTAGTGAGATCCTGTCTCAAATATAAAGATAGAAAGATAGACAGACAGACAGATGTTCTGGAACACTGGAAGTAAACCAAGTTGTATAGCACCATTGTGATCTCCTCACAGACATGGTAAGAAAGTTTCTTTCATGACATCTATGAGAGAGTGGAAAATTATAGGCCTGAGATCCAGAACAGAAAACTAGCTGAAGGCATGAAAGACTCTATACTGGTGTTAATTAACAACTTGACAGAATCACCCGAGAGATGGACCTCTGTGCATGTCTGTCAGGGATTATCTTGATTTCATTAACTGAGGTGGGAGACCCATCCACTGAAGGTGGCGCTGTTTCTTGGATGGGGTCCTGGACTCTATAAGAGGGGGTAAGGCTCTTCATGCATTTGTTGTTCTCTGCTTCCTGAATACGTATGCAATGTGACCAAGTGCTTCAAGCTCCTGCTGCCTTGACTTCCCTGTCATGATAGATTACACCCTTGAACTGTGAGGTAGAATAAACTTTTATACCTTGAAAAAAAAAAGTTCCTTTCCTAACAATACAATGTTTTGATATGACATAAGTATTTAATTGTATTTCTTATTGTGTACATGCATGATGTGTGTGGGTGCATGCACTATGCATATATGTGGAGGTCATGGGGCAATTTTGGGAGTTGGTTCTTTCCTCCCACCTTTATGTGGGTTCTGTGGATTGAATTCAGGTTGCCAGGCTCTGCGGCAAGTGCCTTTATCTGCTAAACCACCTCGCTGGTGCTACACAATGTTTTGAAGACTTCAAATGGAATAGTGATCTCTGTTCATCCTTATCAGGCTACTGGCTGAAGGCCATTTCCACACTGCCAAAAGAGGACAATGGCAGCTACAGAGTGACTATTCTCAGGAAGATGGAAGGGAGGGAATACTTCCCTTTAGAATTTCAGCACAGGAAGCATGACTGCAGTTTGAAAAAAAATCCCTCAGGTTTTTCTAATTTCATTAATACCATCTAAGAACTGCTGCTTTGTGATACTTCGGATCCCTCTGTCCTGCAATGATAATTCCTGGGTTCCTCTGCCCCCAGTCATCACTCTCTTCTAGTCTCTATGTCTCTATATACTTCCTCACTTGACCAGAACCTGGGAGCCAACAGCATACCAACTACTCCTTTGCTATTATTCCCTTGTCTACACTTGTCAGATAAAAATCTCAGTCTTGGATCATTTTAACTGACTGTCTCGTCTCTATCCACAGGAAGGCGCCAAGTATTTTATGACTAGGAATTTGTGGTTCCAACCTGTACTAGCGCCTGCTGCTATTCTTCACTCCTGTGATCTTCTATTCAGGTATCATTTTATCCACAACTACTCAACTCTTCCTCTATTTCAAGCTATTGCCATACCAGCTCCCATCCTCTTCTTGGTAGATGGCCCTACTTAACAGAGAAAATGGAGCTGATGGTAAGAATTCTCAGTCTTTTGCTGATATTTTATGCTCCCCAATAGAATTCTCCCCATTTCTCAGCAATTATGCCTGTCCTGTTTCCCCTCTGCTCTCTGCAGGTAAGCTCTCATCTAGGCTGAGAAGAAGGAGTACAAAGTCAAGGCTAACCTGGACTATACAGTAAGACCTGGATTAAAAAAATAATATATATTTTGAAAGTCTGTTATCTTCTTATATTAATCTACTGTTGTTCTTTCTATATACATCTTTAGACTATTATGCATTCATTTCTTTGTAGAAATAGAAGACTGTGTAGCCTAAGCCAGGAAAATAGGATTACTAAGGTTGAGGGAAGTAGGTATTAATCCAAAGAGAAATGTGAAGTACAAAAGGGTTTATAAGGGCAAAATTATCAATTTTTACTCACAACTCCCAAATGACTATTGCTTCAGGCAAAATAAAATCACCTTTATACAAACCTTTGGAATGCCTGATGATCCTCGGCATGAAGAGATGACAGTAAATAAACTGGAAGTGCACATTACCTACTTTTTTACCTCCTCCCCCCCAAATTAAATATTTCAATAAACCCAGACATTGTTTTCAACTGAAGTGACCTATGGAAGGAAAGTACCTGAAAGTTCTGAAACAGACAAGCCATGGGAGTAGGGTTAGCTGGGCAAGGAATGGTGGCGTGTCCTTGAAAGGCCTGGAGACTCTGGTGTCCCTGGAGAAGGTGCTGCTGTTGCTGATTTGGAGGGAACATCTGATTGTTGTTTAACAGCGACTGTAGATGAGTCAGTTGATGATTATTCAAAGAATTGTTTATTGATGACATATCACCTACAGTTTTAAAAAACATAAAGTATAAGTCAATGTAATTCTTCAGAGATGCTAAGGCTATCTTTGTACCTGAGAATTCGTCAAACAAAAACTAAAAGCTGAACTTACATGGGCAATTTGTTCATTTTTTTCAGTCTTATATAGTCTTATTATTGTATTATCTTGCATAATCAGCTTTTTACTTTAAATCATGTAAAGACTATTTAGTCTTTAATGTTGAGCTTTAGAGTTAAATGATTCCCCTATTTATTAGAACACCTACAGTTAAAGGCTGAAAACTTTCCTTAGCAACCATAAGTAATTAACCAGATGAATATAATGAGTGGGTATGATCTAGTCTCATTTACAAAATTTCAATCTTAAGCAACAGTCAGGAATAAACATTACCAAATAAAATTAAAAATATTCATTTTGCTTTGGAGTAAAATGTTGTCACCTAAAATTAAAATTATAAAGAAAGCCAATAATACAAAAGAATTCAATGCTATAGTTATTATAAACACTAATTTAATTCATGACATCAATGGATATCATTAATAACTAAGTTTATATTTAAAATTCAAACTTGTTTGAAATTGTTGAAATTATTTTGTGAACAATGTCATATAAATTGGTTTGTAACCTGTACCATATAAATCTATAATGTTTTTTAGGTTATTTAACAACAATGATTTTAAGAGCAGATAAAACTATGCTGGAAATTTCCATAAAATACAGAAATCTGAACAATTAATTTCATAACACCGCCCTTGACATCATCATGTACACTCATCTGTATTCTTGGCTTTACGGACTCTTTCTGCACTTCGTGTCATGGTTACCTGTGCCCGTCATTAAATATACTTGACATCATGCTTTAACTTCTGAAGGATAATCTACACTAAGGACTTATCTAGCATCGTCTCGAGGGACTGTTTCCCTGATCTTGGGCACACCGTAGCTCTGAATGGTTTGATGCCTGCTTTATGGACAAGTATTTAGTTTTGCTTATTAGGGTTCACCTGGAAAACACCTCCTCAAACTGTTCCCATCCACAGTGCAGCTGCTCATACCAACCCTGTGATGCCACACCAACTACAATTGAAATAAAAGTTCTTTTAGAGATGTGCCTTGCTCTATTATTTAAAAAGTAAGACTCTACTTGGCTTAAGAGAATGATAGGTAGGTTAGGTTTAGGCGGCATCAGAGTTAGAAGATAAGAGAAAGAGTTAAAGCAATATTTAGTAACGCTAGGGTACGGGAAAAGGAAAAGGTCATTTTCATATTTGCAAAGCGATAGTTTTGTGTGGGTGTTGTTATATTTAGTTCCTTAAACAAGCTGTGACATAAAACATTTTTAAAAATAGGTGACAAAATGGAGTTTTTAAAAAGGATAAAATAGAATTAGAAAAACTTTTCTTTAAAAAAAAATTTGTGAAGAATTTTAACTTACCAAGCAGACCTGTCCCCAGTAGAGGGTTAAGTAGCTGTGGCACCACAGAGTTACTGTTGAGTTTAGCTGGACCAGGTGTATTCCCAGCATTATTAGATATATTCAGCAATGTTTCTGCCATTGACACCACTGCTGTCCCACCAAGTGTTGAGACAGTCAGTGCTGCCACTGCTGATGATGTAGTGGTTGTGGTAGTGGTTGCCTGGGAGGAGGTTGCTATGGAAACCTCTGGATGATTAGCTGTGTTGGCCGATGCCGAGTTCAGGACACCTCCTACCAGCTGGGGATTCAAGGCCATTAATCCTGAGGCCCCAGTGACAGCTGGGAGGAACAGGGGGTTAAAAGTAGTGTCACTGCCTGTAAAGCTCGGTAAAGGGTTCCCCAGGGGGCTGGTTAAAAGGGTCTCAGCTCGGCTGTTGTCTGACTGATTGCTTGGCAAATGGTCTGGTGGGGCTGTCATCTGTGTTAATGAGGGTAAAGGGGTATTTTGCTGTTGCAAAAGATCTGAGATGGTCAGATTGAGAGACGGCAGGGGAAGCATGGCAGCTGCTTGGGCTTGGTTCTGAAGGAGGGCTGCTAACAGCTGAAAGTGAACAGGCTGTAATACCTGCCCATCCATGTCACCGGAGAGAAAAGCTAAAGCAGCGTTTATATTTGGGTTGAGAAAACCTAAAGGGTGGAGGTTGATCTCAGACTTGCCTTCTCCTGCTGAAGGCTGGAGGATATTTAATAGATTCTGGTTTAGGAGATGCTGTTGATTCACTGGCAAAGAGATAGGCAGAGAACTGAGGAGGCTGGGGTTCAAGGGGTGTGGAAGATGGCTGTTTGAAGTGCTGTTGGATGGAAAATGAAGTGCATGCTCCTGGCCAACAAAAGGAAAATCGCTCCCAATGGGCAGCTGACTCGGCAGTGGGTTTCCAGCTGCGGTGGTGACTATGACGCCATCTTGGAGGACAGATGTTGTCTTTGTGATAGCAGGATGGTTGCTGCCAGCTATAGCTATAGAGGACGATAGGCTCGAACTGCCTAAAATGAGAAAAAAGAAACCCAGTTATTAATTATGGAGCGTAAACAAGACCACCCATAAAATTTCTTAGGGTACATTTGCTTGTTATGGTGGCACCTTCATTGTGTCTTCACTGTAAGTCTTGCAGATGATTTGACATCTGTTAATGGAACTTAACCTACTTTGAAATTGCTGAATACCCAATAGCTTGCTTTTCACAGCTGTGCAAAGTGAAGATAGGCAAGGCTTTTATACTTCATTCATTCAACCGGGTAGATTAAAAAAAAGCTCTATTTCTCAAAATATACTTTCATTAAAAAAGCCTTTTGGTCTTATGACTAGTACTTCCTTTTAGTGAACCACAAAACTTTTCTTAAAACTAGAATGTGCATGAAGACATAAAGCAGATAATAAAAAGCACCTAGGGCAGTAACACACATTAAACTCTTGTCACTAGTTTTCTGGGTAACCCTACCTGTGTCCATGTGCACATTCATACATGTACTTTTAAAGAAAGCTAGAATTGTGGTCTAATTTTGTAACTTTTCATTTATCAATTATTGTGAAAACCTTTGCATGTGAACTCATACAATTACAGAATCACTTTACTAGTTTCATGCATTAATATATAATATTTAATCACTTCATAATCATGAATGTTTGTTTTCATTCTTTTACTATTACAGGCAACACTTCAATGTATCTTTTCTATTCTGCCCAATTATTTTCTAAGGAAAAATTATTTAACATAAAATTCCAGGGATGCAAAGTTTTACATATTTTAGACATATATCATCAAACCACCCTCAAATGAAGTTGACCAATATGCATTCAATTTACACTCCTCTAAACAGTGTGTAACTGGGCTTATCTCACCAACATTCTCATTATTTTTAAGTGAAAAAAATGATTAATAATTTTTGTAATTCTGATAGTATAAAAATACACTGCACTTAAAAATGCCTTAAGTTATATCAGTCTTCCCTCCCCTGTAGCACCCTTCTCCTTAGAAGTCTATACTAAAGATAAAAATTCAGGGAATTTAGTATTTAAAGATGAAATTTCAGTTATTATATAATTGAATTAGTGGTTTTCAGTCCAAGCTACACAATATAATTACTTGGAGAAATGAAATACAAAACAAAGAAGAAAACTAAAACCAGTACTTGTACCCTAACCCCGGCCAGCTAAAAATTCATCTATTGGGGAACAGCTTGGACAACAGTAGCCTTTAAAATAACCCTGTGATCCAGATGCTCACAGGGTGAGTGGGGTAGGAAAGGTAAAAACCACTGAAAAGAACTATGAACAGAATACATAGTCTTTTTTTTTTTGAGACAGGGTCTCACTATGTGTTCCTGGATGTCTTGGAAATCACTATGTATACCAGACTGACCTAATGAATAATGCCAGTGTCCAAAAATATAAATAATCAAAACCTGTTACTGTTTGTTACTGTTGTACTGGGCCATCAGAGTAACCTCATTCAACATCTTAGCATTTACTCTTTTCCAAACACACAGGAAATGTTCCATAATTGTAATAGAGATAGCAATATGAGTTTTTCTTGTTTTCATGGAGTGGAATAATGCAATGCTTTTTTCTTTTTCTTATACTTTGTAATTGTTTTAAAACTATGTAGCATATGAAATAGCCATATTTATCAAGTCATGCTGATAAAACTTAGCTTTTATATTTTGACTTTCCATCATTGTTTATAACACAGGGGTGAACATCTTATACACTTTGCTACAGGTTTTGTGTGTGTGTGTGTGTGTGTGTGTGTGTGTGTGTGTGTGATGGTGTATTAGAAGTAGGGCCTGAAATTTGCTAGGCAAGCACTATAATACATATGGTACCACTGGCTCTTCATTTTATTTTGAGACAGGGTTTCCCCAAGTTTCCCAGTCTAGCCTCAAGTTTGTGGTACTCCTGCCTCAGCTTTTTGATTGCTGGGATTACAGGCACAGAACCAACACACTCAGCTACCACTGAATTTTTCCTAAGAAGTTTTTTTCCCCCAAGACGTTCTTAGAAAAACAGCCTATAATTGGCCTAACTGTTGTGAGAATCAAAAATAAGTAAAAGAGGCTTGTCTTGTGTAAAAGTCTATGCAAATAAGGTTTCATTTAATACTATTCCTGACACTGGCGGTGGTGCTGTAGCAACGGTAGTAAGTCAAATCTGCATGCCCAACACCTACAGAACACTGCCATAGCAACGGTTTGTATTTCTCACATCTGTCATGGTCTGATATTTTTAAAACTCTGTGTTATATTTAAAGACTGAGATTAAAAATCTTCTTTGAAAATATATAAATATGTATGCACCATTATCATGAAATAATGACTATGTTCACAAAGATTAGGGCAAAAAAAGACACATGAAATGGTGAAGTAGGCATATGATATACAATTCTTTAAATATTAATTCAGATTCATTCACAAAACAATCAACACCTTAAATATTTCATTGCTTCTAAGATTTTACTGTTTTCATACATACATAGAGTGCATTATTTGCATCTGGAAGCCATGTTTTTAAATGAGCTAGTGAAAAATCTTATTTATAATAATCATTATCACTGTCAATTTTTTCTACCTGCTAAATAATGATGACATATTTAAATGTGGAGATTACCATTCTTGTGACCATACAAGAGCATATTTTCAAAATATTCAGTATGTATGTGGCGAGGCTCTGTAGATGGTTTTCCTTAGAGATTATTTTTTATTATTGCAATTTGCCACAGAGAAGCATTCATATTTCTGATTCAAGAAAGTAGCCATTTGGGGATAACATTATTTTAAAAGCTCTTCATCTACATATTCTTCAGGAATTATAATAAAAAGTGTGGTTACTGTGGGTGTGTTTTGATCCTGCCAACAAGAAAGTGGGACTAGTACAAGCTTCTTAAGATCAGTGTGTGCATCAAGGCAGATTTTTTAAATTCCCTCTAATTCTCAACAAGTCAATTCAATGGACAGGTACATTCTGTTGGAGAAAAGGATAGAAACTGTGACACAGGCTTTAAAATCTTGACATTTCCCTGGCAGGAACAGACTTTAGGCAAAGCGATACAGAAATCTTTGCACTTTTTCCAGGGAGAGAGGAGGGAGGGAGGGAGGGAAGAAAGCTACTAATGGGGTAAAAAGAAGGAGCTGAGATACAAGCTAAAGGTGTAGAAAGTCTATTCAATGAAATTACGAGAGAGCGAGAGAGAGAGAGAGAAAGTTTTAAATATCTTTTTATATAGTAGGTAGAATGATAATGCAACATACTAAGAGCTAAAACAGGCTCATATGTATATAACAGGGGACAATTATGAAACTGATGGTGCCTGGGAAAACTACATAAGTGGTATCATTTATCAGGCATTTGAGAGATGAAAAGAAGAGAAAATGTGCTTCTAAGTAGAAGCAACATGGTTTTTTAAAATACAAAAAGACAGTAAGGTGGATGAAGGATAAGAGTCATGTGCTTTACCAAAACAAAGAAATCAGACTGAAATCTTTCGCACACCCAACTCCCTCTGGCCATAGTTAAACCTGCCACTTTAGAAAGCAGTGAAGAAATGTGAAGCTCCCTTTCTAAATCATTAAAGGCAAGCACTGTTTCTTGCTTTTCTCTGTATTCCCAAGACCTAATTTAGTCTCTGGCACATTTGGCATTCAACAAGTGTTTGTTGGTTGGATGAATCTACTGAGATCCTAACATTTGCACTTAACTTTTAGAACTTAGATAACTTGATACAGACATGGAAGAAGTGAAAAATGACTTTCCAATTTATTGGTCTACTGCCAGGAGATAAGGGACACTGGAAAGGAGGTGGCTTGAAGATGACGAGTTATTTTAGAAGGCTCCCAACTCTCTCAAGATGTTAAAAATCACCTCACAGCAGGACAGGGTCTTTCATCCATTAGTGCTCAAAGAGGAATCTGAATGTCCATGAATTTTTATAGCTGCAGAGAAATTTGGAGACTGCTTATTTCTGAACACTCATCATGAACAGGCACTGTCTGGTGAGCCTATTTCACAGTTCTACATGAAGACCTTACATTCTGTTGAAGGATATCAGGAAAGTGTTTTGTCTGAGCAGTTTTTTTTCCCAGTCAAGATGCTTTGCACATAATCTAATGAAAGGGAGAGTTGAGTTTTTTTTAAGATGAAATTATTCATCAAACATTTAGCAGTTAAATAATTAAAAGGCATCTGGGATTCTGGAGAAAGTTATTAAGTTCAAGTCTTTTAATGAAAAAAGAAACACAAGATTCTTTCACATCAATCACCATGAACTAGCAATTTCTTTTCCTCATTGTGTTGCTTTCAGAGTAGGAGAGAAGACCAGAAAGCCACCCAGACTTAGGTGGTGCAAGGCCACTCGTCTAAACCTGCAGAGGTAGAGACAGTCTAGTCCAATGGGGAAATGGTAGTGCTACCTTGCTTGGTGCGTAGACATCTACATACAAACCTCATACATCAGTAAAAAATTTTAAAGGAATTTTAGAGGATATTTCATATAATTAATTTGACTCATCAGATGTTTTATTTGCTTCAGTTTGAGAACTGCTTCTGCCTCTTTAGCTTTATCTCCCTGGTCACTGACACTCTTGAGAAAAGTTCATATTGGGATAACTCGTTTGGCTGGCTCTTAAACATTAATAATACTGTTATACATTTCTTTGCATGTATTCAAAACAAAAGTCATAAAGCTCATACTAAGCAGATGGATAAAGTGTGTAAAAATCATTAACTAGTTTGATCTATTTAGTTCTAATTTTGAATATGTATTACTTTGTACTAAAGAACTTTATAAATCGATATGGCCAAATACTTAAATTTTTATCCATAAAATTCAAGATCCTAAGAAGTAAGTCTTATGAAAAGTATTCCTTCAGCATTTGACCTTTATCATTTGCTGTGCTGTGTACTTTCATTGCAAACAGGTCAGTAGTAATCTTTAATAAAAATAAATGCTTCTAGAGATAAAATATCATGGCCTAGTGAGTTTAATAAATATAACGCACTTTTCAGTCCCTTTGAAATATTCTTTCCCCTACATTTAAAGAACTGATTTTGATAACATATCAAATTGAAAGATAACTTTTATGAGAAGTCTGACTATTCCAGTAAAACTTTATTAATAAACTCAAGCCCAAGTAACAGGACATTTAAAAATTAGTAATACACATTTACAAAAAAATCTGTCAACCTTTATCATTCTGCTTTGGACTTTGATACAAATTCTTAAGCAGTAGGAAGGAAGACCCACGTAGGAGCAAGTAGGTATTTTGTTTTTCACAAGGGAGAAGGGGATCCCAAAGCAAAGGACACTGAAGGTGAAGAAGATGGGGAAGAGAACAGTGAGAAGATCTGAGGAAATGCTCTTGGTCAGAGGCTAGGAAAGAGAAAGGGAAGGCAGGCAGCTTAAATCTCAGGGTATGTCGGTATAATTAGGACTGTCTGTTAAGAAGATCAGTCTTATGGTGCTGAGGAAATGAAGTCAGAAAACTTTGATTTACTTTTATTTATTTATTATTTTTGGTGTATGAGTATATTCTCTCTTTCTTTTGTAGTGCAGGGAGGGCGGAACCAGGACTTTGTGCATGCTGGGTAACATCTCCACTCAAGCTACGTCCCGAACCTGTTTCATTTCTCAACACATAGAATTACCCTGGAACCTACTAGGATTAAGTTAAAAATGCTTGGAAAATGTCAGATTACTTAAGTAACAAAGTTCTTTTGTTTTTAGGCAAATGCCACTTTTATCATGTTTTTCATATTTGTTTGGAAACTAAAGTCAAAAAAAGGTTAAATCTCTTGGTTGGATTTGTTTTCTGAATATGCATGAATGAGTTAAAAACGCTTCATTAATATTCCAATTGGAAGTTCTATTTTAACAGACAATGCCAATTCTTACAGTCAACTTTGCATCCTATTATATTCTGTTTATCTGTGGCTCTAAAACAGTGCTTAGCATATCCTAGGTGCTCGATAAACACTGAATTAGTTAGTTCATGGATATTCTAAACCACTACTATGACATATTAATGGACTGCAAAATCAATTCAGTATGCTCCAACTACTATTCTGACAAGTGAAAATCTGGAAAACACTGTATAGCCAGGGCATTATTTGATAAAGACTCTCCCGATAGCTTACAAAAGTGTTGAGTCATGATCTCTTTTTTAAAATATTTATTATTTTTTATTTTATGTGTATGCATGTATTGCCTGCATGTAGGTAAGTGTACTTGTGTCATGCAATGCCCATGGAGGTCAGAAGAGGGTGTCGGACCCCCTAGAACTGGAGTTATGGACAGTTGTTAGCTGCCATATGGGTGCTGGGATCTGAACCTGGGTCTTCTGCAGGAACATTCAGTGTTCTTAGCTGCTGAGCCATCTCTCCAGCCTCAAGTCATGATCTCTTAATGGCTGTTAAAATCATTTCAGTGTCATGACTATGATTAAAAAATGATGTAGAATAAGATTGGGCAAAATGGACCAAAAATATCAAAGTACATCATATAAATTATTTTTCCTGTATGCTTTTATTACACATTAAAATGTCTAGTGGATTGTAATGTTTTTTTAAATATTTTGTGTATGTATGTGTATGTAAGCATGCTATCATGTACATGTGGAGGTCAAAGGACAACTTGCAAGAGTGGGTTCTGTCCTTCCATCATGTGAGTCCTGGGGATCCAACTCAGGTCATCGGGTTTGGCACCAGCCTATACTTGCTGAGTCAACTTGTAGGCCCCTGTGATTTTCTTATTGTAAGAAATTTTTAAAAGCTAAAAGCACTGTTGTGGGAACAGGTTTCTGAGTTGCTTCGTCTCTGGGGGATGGTCTATGGAATTGTGCTGAGGGAGTATTATTACACTATATTGTGAAAGGGGCCCCTGGGGTGGCTGTGCAGCCCAGGAACCCTGCTCGAAGGCATCTCATGAGTGCTGTCTCATACTGTGCCTATGGGTGAGTTCCCTGGATGACTTCCAGCCTCTGCGGTCCTCCAGCAACTCCTTTAGATTTCTACTTCTGTTCTCACTTTTAAGCTGTAAAAGGTGAGTTGTTACTTTGAATTTGTAAGAAGTTTAATAATAAAGAGTAATCTTTACTCTTTGCTTGGCGGGCACTAATACTGTTAGATTCCTTTACAAATTTGAATTATTTAGTGCTACATGTATGTGGAAATGAAATCCACTTTGATGACACTATAGGAGTATTTTTTGAGTCAATTTTTTGTTGAGCTGATATTGCTTCCTGGAATCTGGATACTTCTGAAACTACTTAAATGGTTTTAGACTGCCTGATTTTTAGTAATAGCTTAGGCATTTCCTGGAGAACTGAAGGACTGATGGCGGCAGTTAGGTGAACTTAATGTAATACAGTGGAATAAATTTCTCCCATCTAGTATACTAGGACAATTTATTTTTTTAAAGGTACAAAATAGATCATTGAATCAGCAAACATCACATCACTCTGAACTTTGTTATTACTCTTGATTACATAGACTCAATGTCTGAAGTCAAACATTTTAACTTCTTTTGTAGACAGGGAAACATTAAACCTGGAATTTGTAAACAGAATGAGTGATGTAACCATGGTATTAGGAGACCTTCTCAAAGACAAGACACCATTTAGAGTGAAAGTATCTTACAGGAAAAAAATGGCTTATTTTGCAAAACTTTAACTAAAAGATAGACTTTTAATCATACAATCCAGAATTTTATAGCTTTGTTTAACTAAATAACAAGAGCACAGGGCATTTTAAACTTTCAAACCATGTGTATCATAAAGGGAAGAAAATCCAGGCATTTAAAAACTTAGGTGGAAACACTTTAAAGTAACATTAATTCAGTCATGACTTCCAATGAGATTCCGCTCCCTTCTACCATCCATACAACTTCCCACATCCTGAGGGCTCACATGGCACCATCTTTTCTTGAACTCTGTCATCTCTACACTTTCTGCACCTGCATCTCATCTGGGAAGTGCAGGGCCTGATAACTTCCCTTTGTTTTCTTTACTGGCACATTATGAGACTAAATCAGCACACAGAACAAAGACTTCAACTTGGTACTCTGTAATCTTTTACCCCGAGTACTTTTTGCGGTTCCATGATTTCATTGTCATACACCTACCATTTCAGCAGCTGTCCTGAGTTTCAAATGTATTTTGTGCTGAAAGAAAACATTTCTTTTGCAGTAAAAATATACATACACACACATAACATATAAATATTCATGAACATATTTATTCATAGGTTTATTTATATTCTTCTGAGTTAATGCACATATTTAAGAGTTAAGGCAAATAAATGTATTATTTTCTCATCTGTCATAAACCCATACTCTTCTTCCTCAGAGGATTATAATTTCATGTGCCCAGCAGAGTTGACTGTTTTATTAGGAAAAATATTTTGTAGTAAAGATATTTTAATGACTATCATATTGGAAAAATGGAGGCTTGCTATTAGGCATATTAGCATAATAATTTAAATTTCTTGTTTAAACATTGTGGAAAAATCACAAGACCAAATGAAGGACAGGTTGTTGCAGGATGTTGGAAGGGCCCTAGTTAAGGCACAGGTGCTTCTGTTCCTGTGAAAGCACATGTGAGGTAGCCAGAGGCCTAGGCGTTGTGGGCCTATTGATGTTTGCTGGTCAAGGGCACTTGATTTTGAACTCCTCTAAACCAGAACACCACAGGCTATGAGTTAGAATCACTCAGGTACTTAAATTTGTCTCTCTTAAAAACTCAGTTAAGTTCTTTATTAATTATTGTTTGTATGTATATATGGTATATATGTTAGGTGGTTGTGTGCTCATGAGCACACATGTGTAGAGGCTGATGGTCATCAGCTGTCTTCTATCATTATCCATCTTATTTCTGGGGACAGGGTCTCTCACTAAACCTGAGGCTCACTGATCTGGTTAAGGCTAGCTGGTTATCAAGCCCAGGGCTCCTCCTGTCTCTGTCTCTCAACACTAGGATTATAGACATGTACCATAGTGCTTGGTTTTTATGTGGGTGTTGGACACCCAAACTTAGGTTTTTCAGGTTTGCATGGCAAGTACTTTAGTGACTCAGCCATCTTTCCAGGCCCTTGAAATTTATTTTAAGCTCACACTATTAATGGATTTCCAGAACAGATTATGTTCAGCACTCTGTGTCTGGAGTGGCATCTAGGGGACTTTGGAGTTTGGTTTCTAGATTCACCAGAGCATTGCTAAGCACATCACCAAGAACCCTACTGTTAGGTTCGAAATCTTTTTTTTTTTTTTGCATGTGTCTAAGTGCACCTGTGTCATGCAATACCCTCGGAGGTCAGAAGAGGGTGTTGTATCCCCTGAAACTGGAGTTATGGACAGTTGTTAGCCACCATGTGGGTGCTGGGAGTCAAACCCAGGTCCTCTGCAAGAACAGTCAGTGCTCTTAACCACTGAGCCATCTCTCCAGCCCCTAGGTTCTAAATCTTTCAACGGAAATATTAATCTTGCCTTGTAACTTGACATCCAAAAGCTCATAGACACCTGCACAAATTCCAATACAGAGTACTCAGAAGTATTCATGGAAAGGTAATTTAAAAATACTGAACAGAATCAGTAAAGCATGTAGAGTCTGTACGTTTTAGAATTAAAAAAAAAGTTATCTTTTATCTGACTGTCACAATCTTTGCCTGCAACTCCTATTTTAAATGTGAATACATAAAGCATTTATATATAGGCTTAAAAACCAGTATCTGTTGTTTTTTATGACAGAACAATTCTTTCTAAAAGAGGAATTGAAGGGTCTTGAGAGATGGCCCAGTGGGGAAATGTACTTGCTGTGCAAGCTTGGCAACCTGAGTTTGATCCCCAGAACCCATATAAAGGTGAAGGAAAACTGTCTCCATAGATTATCCTCTGACCTCCACACGCTGCTGTGGTATGTGCGTATGCACCCCTACACACACCACACATAGGTAGTAATAATAAAATAAAAAAGAATTTGAAAAATTCAGTAACCAAGATCTTCAGAGCAAGTCATTTCTTGTCTTAATTAGTGTCTTCATGCAGTATTTCTGATCTGATGTTTAGGAGAGTAAAGAAGGCACTAGAGTGAGTAGGTCACCCGAGTTGTGTCTAGGCTTTGTTGGCACAGTAGACTTGGACCATAGTACTATCAGTCTGTTACAACACTCTGATGCCATGCTAGAAATACAAGACCAGCACAGTCACATCTTTCAAAGGACTACTGACAATCACCCTCTAGGAAACCAGATCTTAATCTGAGTTAGTTGGTAATTAATTAACAGAAAGTTCACTAAATGTGGTTTACAAATAAGGGGAAGTTGTCTTAATACTTTGAACAGTTCATTGGCACCGACAAAAGCAATCTAATACTATATGCCATCATATCAGACTCCAAAGAGAGAAGGCAAAAAGAACTGATTTTTATCTGAAAGTCAGTATATTAAAAGTTTACAAATATGGATTGTCATATGACAGTGTGCTTTAAACCATGGTTTTCTGAGCACTTTAAACTATTTAAAAAGGATAACAATATTTTTGAACATTAAATGTTTCAGATAAACATATATAACTGGGAAGAAGGTAGATTTCACAATTAGATAAACCTGAGATCAAATCCTGGTTCAATTACATGATTGCTAGGTTCTCTGAGGTTCAATTTCTTCATCTGCAAAATGAGGACAATACCTTATACTATGGGAAATTGCACAGATTATAAAAAATACAGGTGGACCACTTGGCACTAACAGGCACTCTGTGATACCATATGCAGCATTTTAATTACAGCATACAGTGGCACAGGCTTTCAATTCCAGGACTCAGGAGGCTGAGGCAGGAAATTTTAAGTTTGAGGTCAGCATAAGCTATGTAGTGAGACCTTGCCTCAAAACAATGATAAAAAGACCAAATTTATTTTTCTTTAATCTTACAAGGAGAGCTGTCAACTGTCCTCTGGTTGTTTCATTCTGAAGGCCAAACCTCACTGCTCAATGATTTTTGATAAATGAACAAATGTCACTGTAAACAGATATTTATGTGAGGCAATTATGACAGTACATTCAGTTGATATAGTTCACTATGTAGCAAAAAAAATAAGATTAAAGACTTCAATATTTACCTCATCAAAAGAGTTCATTAGTAAATCAGTCCATTTTCATAACCAGTTGTAATCAGACCTATATACAGCAAATTCTAATTTGATTTTATTAAATCTAATATTTTCAAAGTTCTTATTGATCTAGAGTTTCACTAAGCATGTGCATAGTGTGACTGATCACATCTATAACACTGCTGGATATGGTTCTCAGTCCTTTAGTTACTCAAATGCTAAACCTTTTCTTATGTTAATAAACTTTTAACTCATGTGTTTTGATGCTCCCAGCACTAGTAATCTGGGTCAGATGTGTACATAGATAAATGGAACAAGAAAATAACTGACCAAGACTACATAAAATATGCCTAAACCTGACAATCAGATGAACAAGAATATAAATAAATGTAGGCCTTTTCTACAGTAGATGCATTGAAATAATACATCATTATTGAAATACATACATTTTGCCCATATGACCTTAGACCTGACATGAAATAAACTATGGTAAGGTGTACCAAAACTACATAACAAATGAGACTGAGTGCTTCACCAAAATTACCAAAGGTATGCTCAATAAATATGGTACACTTTAAAACAGTTATGGATTTTATATAGCTTCACTTCTAAGTGCATAAAATTAAGCTTTTACTATCTAAAACAGCAGATGAGTCAGTGAAAAGTTGGAAGCCCTTTATGTACCCTTTAATTATCCTATTAAAGTTTCATGAGATTCCTTAAATTAAGAATACTAAGAAGGCACTAATCACTTCAAATATCTTCTAAGCCTGTATTTTTTTTAAAAATACGAGATCATTGTACAGCTTTTCATTAAATACTGACATCAAAACAATGCATAACACAAATTGTGAAGGATGGCGGGTATATGGTAGCGACACCATCAACAGACATGTAGATTACAGTAGCCTGTAACACTTCCAGCATCGTGACGTAATACACCCTACACACATCCACATGCTAACTTAGTAGGAAAGGGCCTCAGCAGTTTTCTCATTACTCTGGTTTTTACTTATTTTGAATCACCAGGGATTGAATTCAGGGCCTTGTGCATGCCAGGCAAGAGATCTAGCACTGAGCTATACTCCCAATCCCAAACAATGTAGTTTCTAAAATCTGTTGTTTTCAAATATGAATTTTAGTGTCTCTGCAATCATCTTTTATTTCCTTCCTGTGGTTTCCCATAGATCTGAAACCATTGGTGTTGGGCTTTGAGTATTTTCTCTAATGTTTTCATGGTCAAATTTTCAGATGCTTCAGTTTTTATAATAATTCCTGAGGATTTTATTGTACAAACCACAATTCTTTTTCTAATGTGCCTACTTTTACATAAACTTGTCTCCATTAATAGTGGGTGAAGATTTACATTATATTTGGGTCCAACACCTTAATATCAATGCTAAAAATAATAGCTTAGTTCTATAAGAAAATTTAAAGCAATTTCGAGATCAAAAATTCTGGAAATCAAGTTTTCAAGCCTTTTTTTATTAGAAAATTTAAATTACTATTTTTTTTAAAAAAAGAAGTAGCCAATATCCATTTTTAAATTTTCTTGAACAAATAAAAAGGATAGTAAACTAGGATAAAACATGAGAAGATAGCTTCCTACTTCATACAACTTTGAGTTACCCTTTCCTATCCATTCACCTAATCTGTTGAGCAGCAAGAAAAAAATATCCATTTCTTTTTTGTCTTTTTGGATTTTCCAAGATGCACTTCATTTACCTGAATATAAACCAAAGCTGGGAAAACGGCTTTTGTACTGGCAAAGACCAAGGCCATGCCTCATGCACCAGGAAACCTTGCCCTCTATGGCTTCTTTTGCAGTTTATAGTCCAATGGTTATGAAACCAATTGAAAGTCAAACAATATTCAAATGACACAGATGCACAACAAATAACGGAAACACATGGGATCCCCTAGGCTTTCTAACAGACAAATCCCTAGCATTCTGTAAATAAAATTATAAATACTAAAGAAATGAGAATTTTCACAATGGGGAAAGGAACGTTTCTTATCATAATAAATATTTTGGTACAAAAAGTTTAAAAACGTAGAAAAGTTTAGTACCTTTGGGTACTTTTTTCTAATAAAACCATACCTGCTTCAGAACTTGTTTGATTATAGCTGCTAACAATGCTGTTTGGTATCACTGGAGTGGAGGACGTTGAAATTCTTGACTGAGGTGGGTTGGGATGTAATGAATTTCCTAAAGCCATGCCCGACTGACTGAGCATCCCACAGTTCCCGCTAGCCTGAATCTGATTTATTAAACCTGCAAGATGGTGGTTGGGGACTGGACTGTTACTGTGAACAAAGTTAGTGTTTGCATTGTGGCAGTGCACGGCTTCCCCTCTTAAAGGTATGTTCTGTGTCAGTGAATTCTGAAGAACACTGGCGTTCATATTAGGATCTGTAAAATGCAGCTGGTTAGCAGAGCAAGGCAAAGCAGTATTTGATCCCCCACAACCCGGGGTACTATTGCTACTCAAGTGAGAGCTTTGACAACTCATAGACTGTAGTAACTGAGACATTGAACTGATGGGAAATGAACCCTGCCCTTGCTTCCTTAGCAAGTCGGGTCCAGGTTTAGGAACCGCAGAACTATCCATTTGAGACTGTCTGAGCAAACTCAACACTGTGGTAGGTGGTTGTTTTCTTTTCCGTAATGAGTCTTTTTGCTGAGACATCAGCTTATCTCTTAGTGCTGCTCGACCACTTTGACCTTCACCTGTTGGGAGAAGCATGTTGGTAGTAGGAGGGAACATGGTGTTTAAAGTGCTATGTCCTTCAGTGTTGCCACTGCTGGCAACAGCTCCAGAACTGCTACTGCTGCTGCTGTTGTTACCAGCAAGTTTGTTTTGATTTGCTAGCTGTGCTTTGGCTGCTGCTGAGAGTAAACTACTTGCTGGAAAGGAGGCAGCATTGTGCTGGTTCAAGATCTGATTTAAAGGCATCCCCAGCAAACCAGGCTGACTCTTTACAGAACCATTTCCGGCAGATGCAGTAGGAAAAGCTGCACTGCTTGGGGTATTTAGTACATTACTCATTCCAGCAATTAATGGGTTAGGGATATCCTTGTACTGATGATGTCCATCGGACTTGGTAGAAGGGCTTGATGGCATTGATGGCCTTGGGGAACCTATTGTTGACCTTGGTGACCTAGGTGGAACCTTTATGCCACTACAGGTGGGCTGGGGTCCTACAGGTGGCATCATGAAATTTCCATGATCTGATGATGTAGAAGATGAGCGTGATCTTTGGGGCGATGCCTCAATCCTTCCAATTCCAGTCCCCATCATGTGCACTGGGGATGTCACTGGAGAAGGGGACAGGGAGGTTGAAGCTGAATGCTGAACTCTTTGTACATGACTCCCATGATTCATATGACCAGGTTTTACAGTTGGCAAAGGGAGATTACTTGGCAAAGGAACAACAGCAGGAGGCATGCTTACATTCATCACAGGTACCTGAGAGTGGACATTTGAATGGAAACTGGTTGGATTAATGATAATTGGGTTCTGATTCACTGGTTTACTAGGAATAGGGTCAAGAATGCCAAGTGGATCTTTCTCAGATGTTAATGGCTTTTTCTGAAGAGCACAAGAAGGTGGAGGAGGGGGAGGTGGGCCTTGGGGTGCTTTGTGGTGGAACATCACTCGTGGTATTTCCATATTAGTTGAAAAATTACACATTGGTTTTTTCATTACTGGACTCTTTGTAGTCAAGGTTGGGGAAAGAGGTATATTAGTTCTTCCAGCCAT
Source organism: Nannospalax galili (assembly GCF_000622305.1). Classification (NCBI taxonomy): domain Eukaryota; kingdom Metazoa; phylum Chordata; class Mammalia; order Rodentia; family Spalacidae; genus Nannospalax; species Nannospalax galili. Next base: position 3,658,382 of record NW_008360320.1, read on the forward strand.
TGCACAGGATGACTGTACGGGAGAACCATGTAGCATTACTGAAGGTGGAGAAAGAGGAGTCCTATTTAGGTGAATGGGACTGGAATTAGGAGCTCCATGAAAACCAGGGTTACTTCTTGTGAAGACATCAGGGCTTCCAAGTGGGTCAGTCCTTGGAGAGATTGAGCCATCTCCATAGATCTGGGAACCCGATGACGCTGGGCTGGGCAAGCCTCCGTGGCTGCCACGGAATGGAGATTTCTGTCCATGTTCACTACTGCCCAATCTCTGCCGGGGGTAGACAGGGTGGAGTTCTTGTTGCTGGCTTCCAGGCAGGTCTTGCACATACAGCCTTCCCATGGCATTGGATGATCCAATCATTAACTTGAAAGGATTCTTACATTCAGGCATTACAGAATTTGTAATTCCTTCGTGAGACTTATTTCTTACTGATCTTGGAGTTGCTGCCCGTGAAGGTACTACTGGAGTTGCATCTAATGTGAAAGAGAGAAAGAGTTCTGTCAGTAGTCTCAATTATTTTGTGTTGGCAGGAAGTGGGGAAAGAGGAAACTGAGGAGGGTGAGAGAAAAAGGCATCTGGGAACAAAAAAACAAACAAACAAAAAAGCTGTGAACTTACATAGTTAAGAAAGGTTCTGTAGGGTATATCAAACTTTGATTTAAACAGAGTACATTATTTGCCCTTAGCTGACCACAGTGCTCAATAACTTTATTATTATACTTGCTTACTTTAAAAAAAATTTATTTTTATTTTCTGTGTATGGGTGTATTGCCTGCCTGTGTGTAAGTGCACCGGTGTCATGCAATGCCCGTGGAGGTCAGAAGAGGGTGTTGGATACCCTAGAACGAAAGTTATAATTGTTATCCATCATGTGGGATGCAGGGATTCAAACCTGGGTTTCTGCAAGAACAACCAGTGCTCTTAACCTCTGAGCCATCTCTTCAGTCCCTACTTGTTTACTTTTTATTTGTTGAGAAAGCATAGGCATATAAATCAGTACAGACTGACATTAGTCATTCAAATATTTAGAATTTGCAAAACCAAGACTCAGCCCAGATGGAAATGGTAATTTTACTGTCTTGCTAGATTTTATTTATGTATTTTTTTCCTGGAGATAGAGTTTCAACTTGTTACATTGACTAGGCTGGCATTTACCTACCTCTGCCTCTTGAATGCTGGGATTAAAGGTGTGTACCATCACACCTGGCTTGGATTTGAAATTTATAAGAACACATTTACAGTAGAAAATTGCACTCTGTGTGGCACATTTTCTCTTATTATTTAAATAAATGGCTATTCTGTAAGACAACATGTTACGGTGCAACTCTTTTTTACCACCTTACTGTAACCTCCTCAGGACAGCTATAGTGATACTCCCTTATCCCAGCATTTTTTTTTTTTTTTTTTTGGTCTTTTTGAGACAGGGTCTCCCTGTAGCCCCAGCTGTCCTGGAACTCATTAAGTAGACCAGGCTGGCCTTGAACTCACAGAGATCCGCCTGCCTCTGCCTCCCAAGTGCTGGGATTAAAGGCATGCGCCACCACGCCCAGCTATCCCAGCATTTTTATCCTAAGAGTGAGGCTCTTCATTTCTGTGAGTTGAGTGACTAGGAGACTAAATCTTCTATAATATACGTGATAATGTAGTGATATTATAATCATGCTTAGCTTTACATCATGTCTATAATACTGTAATATAATTTCTTAATTGGTTCTTGTAAAAACAGCTTTAGCCAACCAACTTAGGTAAAAGATTCCCATCCTTTTTATTAGGACAGACTTCTCACATGAAATTTAGCTGAGTGTTGAAACCTTCAGTACTTCGTTTCAATTGTGTATTCTTTTTACCCCAGTTCACTTCTCCTTCTCTGTCTTTTCAGAATCCCTTCAGTTCTTCTGGAGATCAGACAGAATATAGGCAACAAAAGCAAGCTGGCTCATCATACAGAATTTTTAGTCTTTTGTGTCAGAATTCTAGGTTTAAGGTTTCTTTTTTTCCTCCCCCGACCAAGGATGTTTAAGTATTTTATGAAGTTGTGCCTTTTAAAACAGAGATGGCAAATAATATTCATTTGCCAACTCCTACTAATTTCTGGTGGCTGCTTAGAGAGCTGTGTTGAAAAGAATGCTCAGTTCTAGCTGGACTCTAAGAAAAATGCAGCAAGTTTATAATAAGGCACAGAAGATGAAAGTGGTACCAATTATACTATGTATTTGCTCTACGTATTTTGAGACTTAAAGCATATTAGCAATTATACTTAGGTTCATTTGCAATCAGAGGTATACTTATTTAAAAGGGTAATTATAGGATGCACTTCTATTATATTTGCAAGAGAGTATACAGGTCGAATCATATAATAATCTCTAAGATGGTGTTTCTCAACCTGGGGCATGTTAAAGTCTAGCAGGAAGAGAGAGCAGTGAACATCTCTTTTTTTTTTCCTGGCAAAAAGGCAGACTTTCTGATTTAGGATGGCAGGAGTTATCTGAAAGACTAACAGTGTTGAGAATCAACAACAGAACAGAATAGAAAATAAACTGAATTGAGGCTGTTTTCTTGCCAAAGAGAGATTTTTTTAAAAAGATATTTTATATTTTATTTTATTATGTGTATGAGTATATTCCCTGTATGTGTGTAAATGCACCCGTGTTGTGCAATGACCATGGAGGTCAGAAGAAGGCATCAGATCCCCTAGAACTGGAGTTAAGATGGTTGTTAGCCGCCATGTAGGTGCTGGGAATCAAACCTGGGTCCTCTGTAAGAACAGTCAGTGCTCTTAACTGCTGAGCCATCTCTCCAGCCCGCTAAAGAGAGACTTTAAATGTATTTAATTAAAGAAGTAATGAGTTACAATATGCAGGACATGTGCTTGGTATATAGTCAGAATAGAGTTAAATGTGGTAACATCACTAGCAAGATCATGGGACTACGTTCTCTTTAGCGACAAAACCACTTGCTTACATCTTTTCTTGGTATCAATATATTTATATAATTAACTACAGCTTCATGTTTCAAATATAGATGTGGTCATTTTTATATTCAACTAACAGAATTCAGACAATACCTGTGCATTAGAAAGGATTTCTTCTATAGTTGGAGATAAATTGTTACTATCTTAAAAATAACAAAAATACTAAACAGACCAAAAGAAGCGAGGCTGATATTGAATAAGAACCAAATAATGAAGAGTTAGCAAGTGCAAATGCTTGGCATTCTTCAGGTACTGCCATGTGTATTCAAGGAGAGCTTTGTTTTTGGTCTTTTTGAGACAGGGTCTCCTTGTAGCCCCAGCTGGCCTGGAACTCACTATGTAGACCAGGCTCAAGGAGAGCTTTTAAATGAACAAATGGAAACAAAGTTAATATTTATGCATTTATTTAAAGGGAGGTGACACTTCTCTGTGAGTCTTCTGAATTTCTAATTATTGAAACTTCAATTTATGATAACATAAAGTTAGAAAACAAATGCTATGTCTGAAGAAGACATACCATTTTAAAAGGGCATGGGGGGGCACGGGAGAGATGGCTCAGTGGTTAAGAGCACTGGCTGGTCTTGCAGAGGACCCAGATTTGATTCCCAGCACCCACTTGGCAGCTAACAACGGTCTGTAACTCCAGTTCCTGAAGATCTGACACCCTCCTCTGTCCTCTGTGGGCACTGCATGACAAGAGCGCACTTACATGCAGGCAATACATTCATACACATAAAATAAAAATAAACAAAATATTTAAAAGGGCATGGGGATGTACTTATTACTACCTGTACTAGTTAAATATTTCATCTTTAATTTCAATAATTAATATGTATGTACAGGCATAGTAAAGGATCTAGAACAAGATTCTGCTAGGGTCTTTAAAGCAACAAGGCAGACTATGGAGATAGGTAAAGCTTTTTGATATAATGTGGGATGAAAACAGCACAGGTAAGAGTAAGTGCAAACACATGTTCAAGGTGCCTGAAAAATGAAAATACCTACATTAAGGTGGTAGGATAATGGGAAACTTTAAATGACTTATTACTATCAAATGTACCTTTTCAGTGTTGCATTAGCTTGCATTTTTCTCAATGGTTTGTCCTCAGTTCGCCTTTAAGTCTGATTAGTTTCCACATCATCCCTTAATTAAGCTAACCTCGTGCTAAAAAAAAGATTTTCCACTCTCCTCATATATCTAAATTCTATTATTTTCCCAACCCGGCCCACATCTGAGTTCTGCCACAAAGCCTTCTCTGATTGCGTGCCACTGTTTTCAGAACTTTGTAGAAAAGAATCATCAACTGTCCACCAACAAATGCTTTGGAGCTCAGGTGAGAATTACAGCTTAGGTACTAAGTAGATTGTAGTACTCTGAAGGGAGTTCACATTTTAGACATTACAAACATGTTTCTCAGCCTTAAGTAATTCCACAAACTATAATGAAGGGGAAATGGTATGTTAACAATGGAAAAATGGAATGGACACAATCCAGCAAGTAATCACATTTAATGTCATTGACACAGGATTAACTGATGTGCTTTCTAATGACTGTATATTGTCGTCCATGCAGTTTTCCCACCAAGCTGTAGGAATGTGAGCATAAATGAAGCAAGAGGAAACAAGCAAGCAGATCCAAACAGAGGAACATTCTGCAAAGCAATCTATCTTCCTCAAAAATGTCAGTGTCAGAAAGAACTGACAAAACTAGGGAGCTGAAGATTAAAGAAACGTCAGGCTAATTGTAGAGCACAATTTAATTATATTCTAGCTTCTAAAAAAGACTGAATCTTTTAAAAAAGCTAAAGATATGTTAGGAAAATTTAAGAATTTGTATATAGACCATATTAGATAACAGAATTACATCAGTGTTATATCATTAGATTGTGGCTACATAGGAGAATTTCCTCATCAGGAAGCACTTGATGTTATCTCCAACATTCATCTGCAACTTGGGAAATAAAACTGAAGGGCATTGGGGCATTCTGTGAACTATCCTTGCACTTTTGTGTACCTTTGAAGAATTTTATAGGGGCTGGACTGATGGCTCAGTGGTTAAGAGCACTGACTGCTCTTGCAGAGGACCCGGGTTCGATTCCCAGCACCCACATGGTGGCTACGAACCATCCTTAATTCCAGTTCCAAGGGTCCAAGGGTATCCAAAGCCCTCCTCTGACCTCCACGGCATTGCAAGACATGGGTGCACTCACATACATGCAGGCAATACGCTCATACACATAAAATAAAAATAGTAAAAAAAGAAAGTAAAAGTGTCAGGGCTGTTGAGATGGCTCAAGTGGGTAAAGGTGCTTGTCACCGGGCTCAATGACCTGAATTTGATACATGGGACACACATGGTGGAAGGACAGAATTGACTCTTGAAACTGATGTGTACCTTGCCACTTGCACATCCACATACAAACACATTTCAATAATAAATGTAATAAAAATTTTATTATAAAACGAAAGTGTGTGTGTGTGTGTGTTGGTGGTATCATAATAAATTCTTGATCAGGTGATTTCTATTTGAGTAGCTGTTCTATAAACAGCTATTATATGATTAAAAGAATACTATGGTTAACTTATTTGGGAGTTGATATTATATATTGAAATTCAGCCTATGTAAACGGCTATATTTGTTTCCTAAAATCGAATGTCACCTTTTTCCTGTTATCTTGTCTGTATGTATCTGCATAGCATTTTAATTTACTAATTAGTGTTTACTATGATTGTATAATTGGATGTTCTGAATAAGAAAAATTTAGAAACAACCCCATGGTAATTTTTCAGAAGAAAGTGGTTAATTTTCATTTAAAATGACAGACTATACAAAACATTAAAAGCACTGTACATGTTCAAAAACTAGAATGGATTTGTAGCAATTCTTTCTTTGGAATGGAGTCAGGCAGGAGAATTCCTAACCCACTAGCAATATTACATACTTGTTCCTCCTCCAGGACTGGTGAGCACCAGAGAAGGGTGTGGAGCTTCCATGCTTCTATGGAGTGTGGCCACCGCAATGATTTTTCTCTTATGAATGCACAACTTTGTGACGTCTTCATCTGCCTTAACATCTTCTGCCGTTCTCTGCTTCACAGCAGCTCCAGGATCAAAATTAAATACCTGAAAAAACAGCAGCCTCTGTTTATAGTATATCTATGAAATCATTTAATGAAAAGCTTCTCTTGTTTACAAGGAGAAAAGCTGTACATAGGTTAAACTACAAATATGAATACAACTTTTAAGGTTTTAAGTTTAAGAGAAACAGCTTTCTATACCCTATAAATACTTCTGCCAAACTCATGGCTTTTAGGGACAAAATAAATGTTGAAAATTACACTAATTTTAAGATAGGCAAGTAAAACACACAGAATATAATGTCTGATAATGTTTCCAATTTTAGCTACTTCCTAGTGGCATAACAGTTATAAAATACGTGAAGTAGAGTCTAATAAACAAAATGGAAAGCTCTGGCATTCCTATGTTTCTATTTTTCCTTTTGCTTCCTTTCATTACCACTGTACTATTACTTCTTCATTGACCTAAAACTATTGTAAATTTGAAAAATCTTATTATGTAAATCTCTTTAAAATATGGTAACATACAAAAGCAAAAGTGTTTATTAATCTTTAGTTTTAAAATTAGCACTAAATATGCATTCAGAGAATAATTATTCATTTATAGACCCAATAATAGTTCACCATTTTAAATGACTTTTGCTTTTTACCTTGAAAAGCAGCAAAACAGCTTCACATTTGCGATATGAAAGCTGAGCTTTGTGATTTTTAGGAATATCTGATTTATCAACAGAGATTTACCAACATCTGTGCTAAGAGTAACAGTGCAGATCTGAGCAGTGAACAAAAGCCTTGTACTGTGAACACTAGGTATAGGCATACCTAATAAACAGGCATATGAAATATTCAGTATGCATATAGGTTTGTCACCTTTGAATATGAATCAGATTATTTTCTACAATCTTCAAGCATTTAAAAATGCACATAAGGGGTCTGGAGAGATGGTTCAGTGGTTAAGAACATTGGTTGTTCTTGCAGAAGACCTGGGTTTGAATCCCAGCACCCACATGGCAGCTAACAACTGTCCATAACTCCAGTCCCAGGGGATCTGACAGCCTCTTCTGTCCTCTGCAGGCACTGCACAACACGGGTGCACTTACCTACGTGCAGGCAATACATGCATACACATTAAAATAAAAATAATAAAAAAACTTTTAAATGCACATAAAATACTTAAAATGAATATATGTTTAGAAAAGCAATCTAAAAATTAAGTACCAAACGAGAAAAGCAAATATGTGAAATACCTAAAAAAGAAAAAACCAGACCAAAAAACTGCTGTAACTCTATGAAATGATTACCTTAGGAAGAATAAGAGGACATTCCAAGCCACACTTGCATGTTCCATCAGTAAGCAGGTATGTTTTAACCTGCTCCAAGCAAGATAACAAAGACCCACTGGGACTGTAAAAATAGTTTAAAAAAACATCAGGAAATAGTTTTGACTACACATATTATAAGAAGAAAGGCATAATTTATAGTCTTACCATCTTTCAGAGGATAATATTTTCCTACTGGGGAAAAGCATTTTCTTTGTCAATATTATGTTAGCTACTAAATTATAGCCTCTAACACTATCTTTTTCTTTTGAACCAAAATATTTCTCAGAAAAATACATTTTTCATAGAAAATTAAACAGAACTATTTCAAAAACCAGGAAGAGACTAAAGATGGGGAAAAAAAACTATTCTTAAGAAAGGACAGAAACAGGCGAGAAAGGAAGAAGAAAACGACATAAAAGTAATTGCTATCATTTTAAACTGCAAGGTTTGCTTTTAAAGCTCTTTGAGGAAAAACTGAAATTTAGCAAAATGCTAAAGTTCAAACCAGAAGGTCGTTAAGTATAAAAAAAGTCAAAGCTAACAAGTTCTTTGTGTCTCTTGGAGTCTAAAACCAAGCTATTCCTACCTATGTAAAAAGATATTTTCTCCCCAACTCCCCTCAGTGTTTCTTTGAGGATGCAGGAGTATGCTCCAACTCAAATTACACTGAACAGTCAAACTGTGCAGAAAGGGGGAGAGGAATTAAGACGAATTGAGGAGATAGGGTGGCAGGTGGGCAAAAGGTGGCTTATGGGTCTTGGGGCTTGTAACCAGGTAGACACTTCAGGGTTACTGTTCTTCCGAACACGAAGTCAGTAAAGTCAGTAAATACTGATGAACTTCAAGTCTGTAGGTAGGTATTAATTCAGATGACAGGGTAAGTCTTTGACTTTTATCTATAATAGGGATATATTTTAAAACAGAGAATTTGTATTTTAGATATTATTATTAGTAGTAGTATAGGCTGATTTTTACAACTTGTTTCTTATGCAAATCATTACTGCTGGACAGAGGCTATCTGCCTCCACAAAAACATGGGTGGTAGTTGAGTACTTATAAGTCAACTCCATTTAAAATATAATTTATATTTTGTTTATGGACAATTATAAAAGTGACTTTGGCACAAAGGAACACCTTGTAAGAAAATCTTCAATTTAGTCAAATGATCTATTTATAGAGTTTCACCAGAGTACATGGGCAACAAAATTGAGTTTTTTTGTTTTTTGGTTTTTTTTTTTGTCTTTTTGAGACAGGGTCTCCCTGTAGCCCCAGCTGTCCTGGAACTCACTATGTAGACCAGGCTGGCCTTGAACTCAAAGAGATCCACCTGCCTCTGCCTCCTGAGTGCTGGGACTAAAGGTGTGCACCACCACACCTGGCTTTATTGAGCTTTTTAAATTTCATACATTTCCCACTCAAATCCAGACCCCTTTCCCCATCCAAGCTTCCTCCTGTCCCCCCACTGAACCCTATGCTTTCTGCCACACATGCTGAGTCCTATTCATTCAGGTGTTTGTACCCAAATGTCCGTCAGTGTAAATGCGTCCACTGGAGTCTAGTCAGCCCATCTAGTGGTGGTATTCAAGTCATACTCTCCCTCACCCAGAGGCAAGCACATTCAAATAGTTCTCAGAGACTGTAGAGTGTAGGGTGGGACTCCTATATGGCACCTCACCCACCCATGGCTCAGGGACCATTGCAGAAGAGGAGGCAGAAAGACTGTAAGCACAAGGGCTGGTTCATGAACACAGGGAGGTGGAGGCTTCCAGACCAACAAGGTGTTTTTGGAAGTCTGATAAGTTCAACAAGACAGTGTCACCAAAATATATACTACTGATTTTTTCCCATGAAGAATTAGTAAGCTTGGTGAAAAGAAACTCAGTATTTTACTTAAAAGAAAATGTATGAGCTGAATCCTAGAGGGATTTAATTGTAAAATTTAACCTGAAGACAAGAATTCCTAAATTCTATTGAGTACTCCAGACACTGTAAAAAGTACTTCCTGCCACTCAGTCAGATTCTTTTCCTCAGTTATAGCTCTTTAATTAACTTTCGGGACTAATTAGTGTAAAAAAAGTTGCACGTCTTAAATCATAGGTAAGGCTTAAAAGATCTGAAACAGGTGGAAAACTTAATGTGTAGTCTCAGTGCCACCCTGAGGCAGGAACAGCTGGAAACTAACCCAAAAATTGTAAACTGTACATTGAAAAGGGAGCAATAGATGGTGGGCTCACTTCTGACAAATGTTCAAGTAGTAATTTAACTGGTCCCATCCAAACAAATCAGACCCATGCTAGCCTGATTTAATTTGAAAGCATTTTAATTTTACCTTATCTGGGAATGTTGCTTTTGAAAATAAATCTTGGTGTATAGATTTGTGTTGGGAGACTTCACGCTAACAGAATTATCAGAGAGTCAAGTCTAGAGAGATTTAAAAAACCATGAACAAGGTAATTGCAGATTCTTAGACCTTAATTTGGTTTTCGATTTCTAGACTTGACTTGATTTTTGCTCAGAGCAATGTGAAAAGCTGATTTTATAAGGTTGAAAATGAAGTAAAAAATTTATCAAGGTTTTAGAGTCACTTGGTCTAGGCAGAATATACATTTCTCTTTATATCTTAAACAACCATAAACATGTCACTGACATTTTGCAGTGCTAAAAACAAAATATTTCTGACAACCTATATACCACATTGGTAATAGGAAAACTTTGAGAAGATTAATCCATGAGCCCCTGTCCATCTTATTTACCATGGCTTGAACACCACATCCTCTACTTTCTTATCCCATAACTATAGGTAACATAGAGCATTTTATTTTTTATTTTTATTTTATTTTGGTCTTTTTGAGATAGGGTCTCCCTATAGCCCCAGCTGGCCTGGAACTCACTATGTAGACCTGGAACAGTCTTTACTGTCTCAATCATGAAAATGCAAACTTAGAGGGAGTACAGATAAGAGCTCACCTGATGTAAAGCACTCCATTGTGGTCCACACGACGCTGCCAACCCACAGGAACTTGAATAGCTGGAAGACCTCCTTCCTTGTCCCCTCCGTCACACTCTTTGCCTCCATTCATTTTCTGTGTCTGCTTGGGATGCTCCAAAGATATCAGCAGTAAAATGATATCCTTCTACTGTAGAGCATGATGGCCTTCAAAAATGGGCCGACGCAGTACAGTTTTCCCCAGACTGTACAAAATGCATTGGGAAGCTTTGGCTCAGTTTGAAACCAAGTCCTTGAAATCTGCCATTATGAAAATCAGTTTCCCATTATAATCTACATTAAATACCCAGTATTTCATTCCTAGGCATGGTCTACATGGGCAAAAATGAATACTTCCAACCAGGGAAAATCATAATTCACTATGCTGGTACCTGTCTGAAGTGGGGGAGGAGGAGCAAAAAGTTTTTAGTTGTACATTTTGTCTTGAACTTTGATGTTGGACTAAAATAACCTCTACTGTCTAGAAACTGGTCTCATTTTTATACCATGAGTCGGTTAATATTTCCAGGCACTACCCGCCTTTATAGGCCACATTCTTTAAACTTTCTCTTTATTTTCCAATATGCATCCAAGGTATTGCAGGTTGGTTCATCTGATGTCTTCATGACTTCAAAATTTCAATATTGTAGCCTGAAACATATGTAAATATGTCAACTGTACATTTAATATTGAAAATTGAGAAATCACATAATTTTAAAATAGAATAAACTTCAAAGCACACACAACTTTGGTATTCTCTGTAATCCAAATCATATGTAAAACTGAACTTGTTTTCTTCCAAATCAATCAACTTACTCTAGTTCATTTTACTTGCTTTTCACTATAAGCAACTTTTTAAATTATTGGCGATAGATCCATAATTTGCATTTGCTCTCTCTCTCCCGCTCTCTCTCACATATACACACATACAGAGTCTCTTTCTAATTTGAAATAAAAACATATCCATCACTTATCATGATTTGTCAATCAGAAAACCATGTTAATCCACACATGATTTGATTATTCCTTAATACTATACACAGCTATGACTCAGTTTTCTTTCCTAATCATTTTTTTTCTTTTCCTTTTAAAGAAATAGGTAGATGAAATAAAATGGGTACATTTCTAAATGTAAGAGATTGTCCATTAGTAATACTGAATATGAGAATATCTTTTTAGTTAAGATTTATTAACCCCCTTATATTGTGGGGTAGTCTCTCAATGAAGTGCTGTTTGAAAGAGACATATCGGCTGAAACAAGTGATAAGAAGTACTGCAAAAATGCTTGTAGAAATCACCTTGATGAAGCAATCGAATAAAAAAAAAGGCAAAAAGTACATTAAAAAAAAGATTTAGATACCAGGTGTGGGGTGCAAGCCTTTAATCCCAGCACTCAAGAGGCAGAAGAGGCAGATCTCTGTGAGACTAAGGCCAGCCTGAGTTCCAGGTCAGCTGGGGCTATGGGAGACCTGGTATAAAAATAAATAAATAAATAAATAGATAGATAGATAAATAAATAGAATTAGTACTTAAATTTATAGAAAATGTGATGCCATAGTTGGTAGAACCATGTTAAAAAGAAGCCTACAGAGGTCAATTTAACATCAACTATGTTGTCACATCACTGGAGTCATAAAACTACATTAAATGATGCATGAAGAATATTATCCCAGTGTCTCACAGTGAATAAACTGTCTTACAGTGAAGGCAATTATGGATATAGGCACATGCCTTATTTGCGCTTTGGTTCAGAGACAGGTTTAGGGTGCTGAATACAATAGTCCCAAGGGGCCTTATGCTGGGGATATGCATCACTGTGCTTGCTCTATTGTACTCTGCTTCTCAGAGAAATGACCCACTTTACAGGCTTAATATTTGTACTATGCCTGTGTTCCTTTTATTGAACTTTAACCATGTCTGTAATTATTCATATTTCCTTGAACACCTACACAGAAGTTATAAATTATTAGGCATTGTGCTAATGATGTACACAATGATGTCTTAAGGTATGAATGTTTTGAGTCTTCTCAAGATTGAAATTTTAACACTTGGGGTGATGGTATTAGGAGGTAGAGTCTTTGAAAGGTAATCAGTTCATGAGTGGAGCCTTAATGAATGACATTAGTGGACTGAAGAGGGATTGCTTCAACTCTGTGAGGTTATTGTGAAGAGATAGGCATCTATGGACCAGAAAGGAACCTCTAGTAGACACTGTATCTACAGAGGCCTTGATTTTGAACTCAGCTTCCAGAATGGTAAGAAATACATTTCTGTTCTTTAGAAGCCATGTAAGTTTATGATATTTTATTTAGTAACCTAAACAGACTAGGAGCAAGGAACCTGTTTATCCACAGCAAAGCAATGTTTTGCACTGAGCTGTTTAAACATGAAAATAAAAATTGAACTGTATTTTCACTGTGCAATAATAACCACTGCAAATAGACATCTTTCAATTATTTGTTTTTATAAGTATTAAAGTGCACATTAAAGAGCTTAACATAATAAATAACAGTGCGTCACTACTCCAAATTTACAGGGTAAGCATGTTGTTGTTTTTACTTTTTTAAAATAAAAGACTTAGAAAACATTGCAGATGATACTAAATATTATCCCCAATTTCCACCTCATTTCTCTTTTCTGACCCATTATCCTCCTCCTTCTCAGAGGAAACTACCATCATTCTTTTGATCTGTATCCTTCCTGGTCATGTTTTCACAAGTTTATTTTCTATGTACATGCACAAACAACACTTGTACTGTTAAATGTGTTTTCAAATGTCATGTAATTTTTCAACTTGCTTTTTAGAATTCAGTATTATTTTGGAAAGTATCTCTCTTGAGATTATCTCTGTGGGGCTAGTTTTTATCAACGTGACACAAACTCAAGTCACCTGGAAGGAGGGAACCTCAGTTGAGGGGTAACTCCATCAGACTGGCCTGTGGGCATGTCTGTGGGGCATTTTCTTGATTGCTAATTGAAGTGGGAAGGCCCAGCTCATCATGGGTCACACCATTCCTGGGCAAGTGGGACTGGAGTGTTTATGAAAAGTAGCTGAGCAAGACAGGAGGGAGCAAGCAGGCAAATAGTGTTTCTCCATGGTCTTTGCTTCAGGTCCTGCCTGTAACTTCCTGCCCTGGCTACCCTTGGTAATGGACTATAACCTGTAAGTTAAATAAATCCTTTTCTCCTCAAGTTGCTTTTGGTCATGGTGTTTATTACAGCAACAGAAACCAAATCAGAACACTGTTAGAGATACATAGGTCGAACCCATTGACTTAAAGTTTTTCTTATAATTTATTATTATTTATGTGCATGCACATGCATATGATATATGTGGGAATCCATGCCATGACATTTTGTGGCAGTCAGAGGACAACTTTTGGAGTTGGTTCTCTCCTTCCATCTCTATGTGGGTTCTAGGGATAGAACACAGGTTGCCAGGCCTGCACAACAACCCTTTTTTTGCTGAGTCATCTCACTGGCCCCAATTCATTGAATTTAACATCTGAATATTATTCTATGGTATACATACTTATGTATTGGTATAAAAAGCATTTTAATGTTGAGTAATAAAGTTTGTCATTATTATTCTCCATTTTACAAGTGTGTATCAAAAATGCTCATGACCAAAGTCTTCCCACCAAATCCATTTTTCCCAAGTCCCCCTTTTATTTTCATGCTTGTTTTGTTGGGGACTCATTGCATTTAATTGGGACCACCTGCAGGAGCATGGGTGGGGTGATCTGCTTGCCCTTGAGGAGGCAATGTCTCAGTGGCTCCACCACTGAGGACTGTGATGCTTCTTTTCCTGAGTCTGAACATTTTAAACTCTTTAGGTACTGCTAAATTGCTATCTAAAGTAACTACTGTTTTACATACTTTCCCATTTATGAATGTGTCCTTTTCTTTTCTTTTTTTTTTTTTTTAAAGTATTGAATCATCTACCAGTTCATATTTTTTCTCCTTGGGCACGTTTTACGGTGTGAAATATTTTTCCTAAACATGACTTTTAATCACTGGATGCATTCTGGGGAGGGGGATTGTGTCCCCATTGGCTAGTTCCTCCAATGGGCAGGGCCTGCCACAGAGTGTGGATTATGGGGGTGTGGCTGGGGAGCCATCTTGGAACGGAAGGCCCGAGCCTAGCTGAGAAGCCATGGAGCTGTGGGAACTGCACAACAGCTGAAAGACATAATGGACTGACCTTTATGGACCTGGGGGCGATCCCTGGCCCCAGAGGTGTGAGCAAATTATGGCTGTGGCAAGGTCTGATAAGGCAGGCTCTGAGGCACAGCGCTGGGCTAGGCACTGGGTACTCATTCCTTTGTAAGTTAATAAATACACGTAAAATATATTATATGGTTTGTCTGATCGCACCGGAGATCCAGAGAGAATTCAGGCCACAGGGGTACATGTACTGATTACTTTCATTCCTTTTGTGGACCTAGCTTTTGACCCCCCATCTTAATAATTTACCTTGAATGATTTGCTAAAAAAGAAGTGCACAATTTCAGGGCTCTTGATACATTCTTTAAAGTGCCAGAACAGTCATTTATGAAAGCATTTTAGGCTATGTTTCTCAAACTTTTGAAGACTCTGCGCACCTTCCTTTGTAAAAGGTGAAGGTGTGTCTACTTGCTGCCAGGATTCTGAGAATCTTATCTTTTACAGAGACCCATCACCCAAGAGGCAGTCATGCTTTTCATTTATAGCTTTCAATGAAAAAACTGAACAGTCTCCTGTTTTCCAAATTTAACATTTTAATATGACTGCACTTCAAAAAAACATATTTCATAACTTTCCCTCTTTTCCCTTGGAGACCCATTTTGTTTATGTGGCTTCTTTAAATTCCAGTAAAAACAGGTTAAAACAGAAAAAAAGAAAAGTGTTATAATAAAGCTACCTCCACTTCACTAATACTTTGGGATCCAGGATTGTTCTGCTTTGGACTTATTTGTATTTATTCCACAAACAGTTCTGTAGCAATAATAATGAAAGTCAAGTGTGTGCATTTATGCATATGTGTGTTCTGAGGGAGGTATCTGCTCTAATTCTATCCATGTTTTCTTGCTTCCTTTCAATATGCAAATTAGTCTGAAAATTGGCTTTGAGAGAATTGAATTTCAGTGGCTTGATTTTCTGTGCTGCACTGGCTTCCTCTGGCCATTCAGATTTAAATAAGAAGTTACTTCCTCCAGAAAACTATAATGTAAAGCACAGGCTTGCACTTTGTTAATTCAATGATACTTTCTATTTTCTGCTTATGATAATTATTGATTTGTTTACTGACTGTATTTTCTGGTAGGAGTGTAATCTCTCAGAGAGAAACTGACTCACTTCATCTTTCATATATTCACAGTTCCTGATATGGTCCCAGTAGGTGCTTAATTATTTCCTGACGATTGTGTATAGTCTAGTTAATATAATTTTACATTCTTACTTTTATCATTTAAGCTTATGGGACATTTTAGCAACACAAGTTTAAAATCAGAGGGGTTTTTAAAAGGAGCCGATGAGTATATGCCTGTTGATAAAATCTAAAAAGCATTTTTTTTGCTCTAGATTTGTCCCTAAGGATCTCACAATTTTTGAATAATAACTCCTGTATAGCAAAAGATGGGCCTTCTATGAATATTAGTATACTAATTTGTGAACTATCAGGCTTATTAAGTAATATACATTATCTGCATTAATAAAGGAACTAGAAAATGAATGCAACAATGTAAATGTCAAGTTTATATTTTAACAGGATGCTAATTAATGCAACAGACCTTTTTTTTCAATATGTTTTACTGACATTCTTAACCTAAGAGTAAACTTACTATGCGCTATTAAATACATTTAAAAGTCATACTAAAAAAGCCACAAAAACTGAATATTAGAAGGAATGACATCATAAAAATAGGCATTCTTCATAAATCTTTCTGAATAACATCAAGTACTATACATTCTTCTGAATATGATGAACAATGTTATTAACAGTAAAAATAATGAATTGGCTTGAGTATATTCTACTGAGATCTTATAATGATATGATACATTGGTCTTATAATCAGTGAAGATACTTGGATACACAATAGCACAGAATTAACAATCAATGGTTGTTTAATTATGAGGAACAGACTGAATACATTTAGAAAATATGGGTGTTATTTGATATGTGATAGATGTCTAAATCATCACTTAACTTTCTATACTGGTTATATAAACTTAGCTCATGAAATGTTTAAAGATAAACAGGAAGTCTACTGTATCCCTACACTGGCAAGAGTGAATGCTTAATTTTTCTAACTGACAGTCACATATAAAATCTTCCTCTGCACTTACCTTCCAAACAGTACATATACACAACAACAGATGTGATTAGAATTACAAGGTAATATTAGCACTATCACTTTAGAAAGTGATGTCTAAGCAACAACAATATAATTATCATTTGTCTGGGTAATAAATGAAATTTACTGTACTTCCACAACCTTTCTACTATTGGTTAAACCATGCTTATTATAGTACCTCTAAGTAACATTTCCCCTTTCCAATTATTTTTCATATATACATCTATTATCTAAACAGCTCCTTCATCACATCTAGCAAGCCCCAAGTCAATCTTCCTCCAACTGCTTCACATATTTATTCAAGCCACATTTTTACTTATGAGCATCCTTATCTTGCAGTTATATCTTCTCTCATTTTTAAAAACTTTGGATTATATTAACCCATTTTATACTGTTATTTCTTTTTAATTTTTATTATGACAGGTTGGCTACTTCTTTCAAAACACATCTTTTAGATATGGATCTATAATAAACCCAAAGGGCTGGATGGAGAGGTGACTCAGCAGTTAAGAACATGTGCTGTCCCACATGGCAGCTACAAACCATCCTTAACTCCAGTTCCAGGGGATCATTGCACGACACTGGTGTACTCACATACATGCAGGCAATACACTCATACACATAAAAT
>NW_008360320.1:3675753-3679508 GCF_000622305.1 Nannospalax galili
GGAATCCGATAGACTCTTCTGAACTCTGCGGGCATTGCATGACATGGGTGCACTTACCTACATGCAAGCAATACACACATACACATAAAATAAAAACAATAATTTTTTTTTAAAAAGTTTTTAAAAAAAGAACATGTGCTGTTCTTCCAGAGGACCTGGCTAGCAACTGTCTGTAACTCCAGTTCCAGGGGATCTGACACTCTCTTCTGGCCTCTGTGGGCTTTGAATGACATGGATGCACTTACATATATGCATGAAAAACACTCATATACATAAAAAATAATAAAAAACATAGCCAAATACAAATGACTGGAGAGGTCATAGATCAAACCCCAAGGCTATCACATCCCTAGACAAATGTAATTTCTTATTATGTGCTAAATATGGATCCTTGTATTTACAGACAAGTATTCCAGTCACCACTCATCAGAAGAGCTTCTTTTGCAACAGATGGGGACTATCAGAGAGTTCCACAACTAGTTACACACAGAGATTAAATGTCTGTGAAATGCCCAATCCTAAGTGACATCTCTACACCTAAGGCTCACAGAGCATAGTGGAACAAGGGGTAGAGAGAATACTAATACATCTCTCAACTCTCATCAACAGAGCTCCCTCATGCAGCAGAGGGTCAAGAACACAAAAGGACACAAATGACCAAAGCATAGAGAATAAAAGTTCAGAGTGTAGGTCCTTAGACAGGACTCCTATATTAAACTTCACCCACCCAGGACTCAGAGACCACTGCTGAAGAGGGGGTTAAAGATTATAAGAACCATGGAAGGAGGTGCATGACCATCTGGAAATAAGAGTCTTACAGAATGCTGGGACCTTGCTCATATGAACTTACAGCAATGGTGACAGCATGAACAAGACCCATTCAAACTCAAGCACACAAAACCCAGCACAGAACTGTGGAAATGGGCAGCAGACCCCAATCTTAACCAAAGAACTATTGGTGGATGAGGGAGAGCTGATCTTCTTTAAGGTCATTACCTAGATAGGCTGACTAGAACCCAGTGCAGAAGGGGGTATAAAGATGATTGAGATGTGGGTGTGAAATACACAAAAATTCAATAAAAATATACAAAAATTTTTTAAAAAGACCCAAAACCTATGCAAGGCTTCACTTACTCAAACTACCTCCAGAATAATTATATTTTGTTAATTAGTTGTATCTGAATACCCTTCCCTCATAACTGAAGTTCTCAAATTCTAGATGTTCTTGCTCTTTCAGTAGAGTATTAAAAGTACATAACCTAGGAATGAGAGATTACATTCATATAGGAAGGCTACCTAAAGGTCTTGAGACAGGCTCAAAAGTCTTGTCAATCCTCAGAGACAAGACAACAAGCACCTTGGCCTGTAGCCCTCTATGGGCAGGAAGATTATTTATAACTAGGCCATGTTTCTTTTTGCTATAAAATTTCAGCAAGTTATATGTTTTAGCCATATAGTAATTTTTTTTTTTTTTTGGTCTTTTTAAGACAGGGTCTCCCTGTAGCCCCAGCTGTCCTGGAACTCACGATGTAGACAGGCTGGCCTTGAACTCACAGAGATCCGTCTGCCTCTACCTCCCGAGTGCTGGGATTAAAGGCATGCGTCACCACGCCTGGCCATATAGTAAATTTAAATGATGGGTATGATAGATTGCAAGTGGCCACAGAGAGTTTTGTAGTTTCTTTGCATTTCTGTTGACCTTGTGATTTTCTTTGACTGACCAATGAAATATGATAGACATGATTCTTAAAGGCACCAGGGAAGCATTTGGGATGAATTATAAGCTTTGTGCTTAGGACTGTGCTATTATTTCTTTTTACATTTTAGCCAAATAGAGAACAAGATACAGAGAATGAGAAGCCATGAACCTGGATGACGGCAACAAAGGCAAGGCCATCCTTGCCTTCACTTTGCTCCAGCTTGCTCCTGTGCACCACTTCTGCTTGGAATTCTATCTCCCACCCCAACTTCTTGCTCTGCACTAAAGTAGTCCCTATTTGTTTCACTCTTTAAAACGTCACTTTTCAAAAGGCCCTCTTTCATTTCCCCAAATTTTTATAACTTCCCAAGTCTACATTAGCTTTCCTTCTCTCTTGTAATATTCAGTTCCTTCCCTTGACATGAGTTATGACACATAATTGGGATTCCCTTTGCCCTTCTGATTGCAAAGAAAAAGCAGTTGGGACTCAGAACTTCACTTTAAAGTTTCCCTTTGTGCAGATGAGTGTGGAAAGAGTGGGTGTGTTATACAGAGTTAGAGAATGCCTTCATTCTTAAAACACAAAAGATGAGAAATTATCAGTGTCAATTACATAGCCTTAAAGTTGTTATGGAATTATTTTAAAAAATATGTTTATCCTAGGATATCTATAAACAAATTCACTACAATTCTGAAGGGAAATTACTTGTGATAGATTTCTACATATTGGCTCTTGACATTTTTTTTCTATATCATGAAGTTTCTTATGGGGAACAGTGATAAAACTTACTTTGTCCATATTTATACAGTCTATTCAGGAGTAAAGCATACAAGTTAAAAGTGGTAATTTTCACATTTTATTTTTGTATGAGTAGTATTTTGGCTACTTCAGATAAGGATAATATATGTAGATGAAATTACTGCTAAAAATGATAAATGTTATTTTTTCCATTTTCCTCAAAAAGGTTCTATGAGAACAAAATTGTGAATTTCATGCTTACAGGCATGACATTAAAACCAATTAATATTGTTTTGCAGTAGGGGCCCAGACTTTGTCAGATTGCGTGAATTTGTTCTCTGTGTGGCAGTGAGGTGCCCAAACTGCACCATGCCCATTTCCTTATCTTGGGACCATCTGTAGCCCCTCCCAATGCTGCAGGGCTAGGCTTTTCTGCCCTTTAGTAGGGACCCAGACCTTTGCACACTGCCTGAGAGTACCTGAATTTGGCCTCTGTCTAGTGAGCTTTGCAAAGTGTGCTGTGCCTGCTGGGTAGCAGGGGCCCAGACTTTAGGAGGAAGCCTGAGAGTATTTTATTGGTGCCTGACCTGGGCCTCTGCAGGAGGTTCTGAGTAGCTAGACTAGAGCCATCTGGTACCTACAACATAAAATGAAAAGAGAGAACCTGAAGCCTAGACCAAGGAAAATCAGTAATACAAACAGAATCCGACTTCAACTCAGTAAAGGAAGGCTAGAGTTTCATACCAGAATCACAAACAACAAAAGAAATTCACAAGCCAAAATCACAACAAAAAAACAATAATGTGAAAAACCCAATATTATGTCCCCATCAAACAACACCAGTCCTATGTAAGAGTTCTACAATGACAATACCTTAGAGATAACCTAAGACATAGAATTTAAAAGAACAATCATAAACATCATCAAAGAATTCAATGAATTTAAAGAATGCAAAAGCAAACCAATCAAAGAACTAAAAGAAGACAGGGATAAACTTTTGGCTGAATTAATAAAAGAGGAATATTGAAGAAAACAGGGTAGAATGAGGAAAGATGAAAAAAAATCAATAAGCCAATTTGAAACAACAGGAGAAAGCCTCACCAATAGAATGAATGAAATAGAAAACAGAATATAAAGACTAGATGATAAATTAAAGAACTGGATCACTCAAGCAAAGATTATGAAAAAACTTTTAAAAAACCCACAGGAATGGAATATGCAAGAAATGTGGGACACCATGAAAAGACCAAATTTACACATCATAGGCATAGAGGAAGGAGAAGAATCTCAGGATAATGGTATGGACCAGATCTTCAA
>NW_008360320.1:3679521-3686660 GCF_000622305.1 Nannospalax galili
TTGGAGAAGAAAATTTCCCCAAATTAAAGAAAGACATGCCCATACAAATACAAGAAGCACATAGAACATCAAATAGATAGGACCAGAAAAGAAACTCTCCATGGCACATCATAGTAAAAACACTAAACGTACAGAACAGAGAGAGAATATTGAAAGCTGCAAAAGAAAATCAACAGCTCACATATAAAGAAAAACCCATCACAATTACAGCTGACTTTTCAGTGCAAACTATGAAAGCCAAAAGAGCCTGGACCAAAGTATTCCAAGTTCTAAATGACCATAGATGCCAACCCAGAATACTTTGCTCAGCAAAAATGTTTACTATAGTTGAAGGGGGAAAGAAAAATCTTCCATGACATAAATAGGATGAAAGAATTTATGTCCACAAAATCAGCCCTTCAGAGAATACTTAAAGCAATACAAAGAGCTGAAGAGAGGAATGACTATACACAAGGAGCAAAAGAAAGAAACCAAATGAAGGTAAAACTATGGAAACACACAGTTAGACCAAGAATGTAAACAGAAATTAAAATGAAGGCAACCAATAAACATCTTTTTTGTTTTTAAATTTTATTTATTATTTTTATTTTGCGTGTATGCGTGTATTGCCTACATGTAGATAAATGCACCTGTGTCATGCAATGCCCGCGGAGAACAGAAGAGACTGTCAGATTCCCTGAAACTGGAGTTATGGACAGTTGTTAGCTGCCATGTGGGTGCTGGGATTTGAACCTGGGTCTTCTGCAAGAACAGCCAGTGTTCTTAACCACTGAGCCATCTCTCCAATATACATCTTTCAATAACTTCAAATATCAATGGACTGAACTCCCCATTCAAAAGACACACGCTAGTTGAAAGGATTAAGAAACGAAATCCATCTTTTTCTTGCTGCAAGAAACCCATCTTCCATGGGGGTTGGGGGAGGGGGAAGAAACCCATCTCACCTTCAAGGACAGGCAGTACTTTAAGGTGAAAGGTTGGAAAAAAATTCCAAGCAAACGTCACTAAGAAACAAACAGGGGATGAAATTCTAATATTTGACAAAATATACTTCAAACAAAAACTAATCAGGTGAGATAAAGAGGGTCACTTCAGTCTAATCAAAGAAACACATGACCATGAAGATATTATAGTCATGAACATATACGCACCAAAGTCTGATGCACCCAATTTCATAAAAGCAGTACTATGGGACTTTAAGACACAGATTAAGCCCAACTCAGTAATAGTGGGAGACTTCAGTACCCCACTGTCTCCATTAGACAGGTCAACTGGACAAAGAATAAACACAGAGACATCTGAATTAAATGATACCATTCATCAAATATACCTAACAGACATCTACTGAATATTCTACCCAAGCACCAAAGAATGCACTTTCTATTCAGCACCCCATGGAACTTTCTCCAAAACTGACTGCATACTGGGACACAAACAAACCTTAACAAATAGAAAAAACTGAAATTATTCCACTCCTTCTGTCAGGTCACAATGCAATAAAGCCTAAAATCAACATTGAAAGAAGGCTTAGTAACTACACAAACACATGGAAACTAATGACAGATGGGTCAACAAAGAAATTAAGAAATAAATAAAAATATTCTCAGCATTAAATGAAAATGATAACCCAACAAAACCTCTGAGACATTTTAAAAGCAGTATTAAGAGGGAAGTTTATAGCTCTAAGTGCCTACATTGAAAAAACATGAAGAGCACAAATAAATGACTTAACACTGTAACTCAAGCCTCTGGAAAGGCTACAACAAATGAAACCCAAACCCAGCAGATGAGAAGAAATAACAAAAATCAGAGCAGAAATTAATGAAATATAAACAAACAAAAAGAATACAAAGAATCAATGAATTTAGGAACTGGTTCTTTGAAAAGCTAAACAAGATAGACAGACCCTTAGCCCAGTTAAAAAGAAAGACCAACTCCAAATCAACAAAATCATAGATGAAAGGGGGAACATTACATCAGACAACAAAAAGATCCAGAACATTGTAAGGAAATACTTAAAAAACCTATACTGTATTAAATTTAAAAACCTAAAAGAAATGGATGAATATCTAAACTCATGGGAATCATCAAAACTAAACCAAGAAGAGATCAACAGCTTAAATAGACCCATAAGACATAAAGAAGGTGAAATAGTGATACAAAACCTGACTAAAAAAAGCCCTGGCCCAGATGGATTGAAGGCGGAATTTTAGAAGACATTTAAAGAAGTTCTACAACCAATACTACTTAAATTATTCAAAAAAGATAGTAACAGAGGGAGAACTCCCAAACTCCTTCTATGAAGCCAGCATCACTCTAAAAACAATAAAGGTGTACCAGGTAAAGATACAACGAAAAAAGAAAACTATAGACCCATAGCCTTAAAAACATAGATGCAAAAATTCTCAACAAAATACTTGTAAACCGTACACAGAAATACATCAAAAAAATTATCCACCATGATCAAGTAGGCTTTATTCCAGAGATGCAGGGATGGTTTAATATATGTAAGTCAATAAATGTCATAAATCATATAAATGAACTCAGAGACAAAAATCACATGGTCATCTCAATAGATGCAGAGAAGGCCTTTGACAAAATTCAACATGCATTTATATTAAAAGTCCTAGAAGGAATTGATAGAGGGAACATACCTCAACATAATAGGCTATATACAACAAACCTATAGCCAACATCATTCTAAATAGAGAAAAATTAGAAGCATTCCCATTAAATCAGGAACCAGACAGGGCTATTCACTATCTCCACTCCTTTTTAATATAGTGCTCGAAACTCTTGCTCAATATGACAAGAGAAGGAAATTAAAGGAATACTAATTGGAAAAGAAGAGGTCAAATTATCCCTTTTTTGCAGATGATATGATATTATGCCTATGCGATCCCAACAATTCCACCAGAAAACTCCTAGAAATGATTAACACTTTCAGTAAAGTGTCAGTTATAAAATTAATCTACAAAAATCAGTAGCCTTTCTACATACCAATTATAAGCAGTTGGAGAAAGAGTACATGGAAACCCATTCACAATAGCCTCATAAAAAATGAAATATTGGGCTAGAGAGATGACTCAGTGGTTAACAATAATGACTGTTCTTGCAGAAGACCCAGGCTCAAATCCCAGCACCCACATGGCAGCTAACAACTGTCCATAACTCCAGTTCCAGGGGATCTGACAGCATCTTCTGCAGGCATTGCATGACATGGGTGCAGCAGTGGCACTTTTGTCTTAGGGGCAATCTAGAACTATCTAATTAAACTAGAATCCCAGTCAATGGGAGGAAACTGAAGTGTAGTACTATAAACATAGCCAAATACACATGGCTGAAGAGGTTACAATGGAAATTTTAAACCACTAAAGAAAGAGATTGAGGAAGACACAAGAGATGGAGGGACCTCCTATGCTCATAGATTGGTAGAGTTAATATTATGAAAATGACCATTCTACCAAAAGCAATATATATATTCAAGGAAATCCCAATCAAAATCCTCATGACATTCTTCACAGAATTAAAAAAAAAACTATCCTAAAAATTCATATGGAAGCACAAAAGACCCTGATAGCCAAAGCAACCCTGATTGTAAGGAGCAATGCTGGGGGGATTACTATACCAGATCTCAAAGAATACTACAACACTGTAATCATAAAACAGTATGGCAGCATGGTACTGGCACAAAAATAGACACATAGATAAATGGAAAATAATTGAAGACTCAAACATGAATACATACAATTTCAGTCACCTGATATTTGACAAAGGGGCCAAGAACACACACTGGAGGAAAGACAGCATCTACAACAAATGGTGCCAGAAGAACTGGATCTTCACCTGTAGAAGAATGAAACTAGACCCTTATCTTTCACTTATATAAAAGTCAACTCCAAATGGATCATAGACCTCAATGTGAAACCTGAAACTCTGAAACTGTTAGAAGAAAACATTGGCAGTAACCTACAAGATATAGGTGTAGGAAAGGGTTTTCTAAATTGGACATCAGTTGCTCAGGAATTAAGGTCAACAATCAATAAGTGGTACCTCATTAAACTAAAAAGCTTCTGTTCAGCAAAAGAAAAAGCCAAGGAAGCAAAGAGAAAACCCACAGAGTGGGAGAAAATCTTCACCAGAGACATACCCGACAGAAGTTTAACATCCAGAATATATAAAGAACTCAAAAGACAAAGAATCAAGAAAACAAATGACCCAATTAAAAGATGGGCTAAGGATCTGAACAGAGAGTTCTCAAAAGAAGAAATGAAGATGGCTAAAAAACATCATCATTAGTAGTTAGGGAAATTCAAATTAAAACCACTTTAAGATTTCAACTTACCCCAATCAGACTGGCTAAGATCAAGAGAACGAATGCTGCAGATTATCTGGGGAAAGGGGAGTGATCATTCACTGCTGGTAGGATTGCAAACTCATGAAATCCCTATGGAAAGCAGTGTGGAGAACTCTTAAAAATTAAAAATGAGCTGGGCATGGAGGCACACGCCTTTAAACCCAGCACTCAGGAGGTAGAGGCAGGCAGATCTTTGTGAGTTCAAGGCCAGCACTGTCTCTATAGCAAATCCAGGTGACTACAGGAAGAGCCTTTCTCAAAAAAGACCCCCCCCAAAAAAACCCCTAAAAATGAACTTACCATTTGACCAGTTATACCACTCCTTGGCATATACCCAAAGGACTTGTCCTATTGCAGAGCTACTTGTACATTTATATTTGTTGCTGATCTTTTCACAATAGCTTAGAAATGGAAGCAACCTAAGTGCCCCTCAGCTGATGAGTGGATAATGAAAATGGGGTACATTTACACAATAGAGTTCTACTCAGTGGTAAAGAAAGATGAAATCATGAAATTTGCAGGTAAATGGAACTAGAAATTGTTTTACTAAGTGAAGTAACACTCAGAAAAACAAAGGATGTATGTTCTTCCTCATGTGTGGATCCTAACACAAATCTTTATATGTGAGTACATATCCTGATGTGACTGAAGGAACCAGGAAAACGGAAGAGAATGAGAGAGGTAAAGGGAAAGAAGGAACCTGAGAGAGAACAGTAGGAGACAGTGTTACTAAGGAGGAAATGGGTAAAATTGGGCTATTTAAAAGGGATGGGGGGAGGGTGGGTTATACAAGGAACTAGGGGATTAAAAGGGAGGAGCTCAAAAGAAGTAGGACCATAGGAGACTGGTATTATCAAGGGAGAAATGGGAAAATTGGGGATACTTTAAAGGGGGAGGGCATGGAGGGAGGTCAGACAGGGAGAGAGAGAGAGGAATAATGCCTAGCTAGTTTAAAAACTGGGGGGGGGGGATCAGAGGGAATCATATTATTCCAACAACCTAATGACAAATTATACCTACAATATCTCTACATGAGTCCATGTGTATAGCTGGTCTACATGACAAGAAACAGTGCCAGACCTGAGAAATCTTGATTGCCTCCCAGAACTTGAAGTTAAGACCCTAGTGCTGATAACAGTACACACTTTGGACATGGGATTTGGAGCAATGGAGCTGGAACTGACTTGGAAGCCCCCTCCCCTGAAGGCTAGCTCTCAAAATTTCAGAGAGCACTATGCAAATTACTCAAGGAGAACATCAATCGATGGTCTAACCCCAGTTTCAAGGCCTAATAACCACATTAATGATTGGCACACACAGCAAATGAAATTGGTGTAGTAGTGGCACTTTTATCTTGGGGGTAATCAACAGCTACCCAATTGGACTTAAAGCCCACTCAGTGGAAGGAAACTCATGTGTGGTACTGTCAACATAGCCAAATACACATGGCTAGAGAGGTCTTAGATCTTAGAGAAAACCCCAAGGCTGTCATATCCCTAAACAAATATAATTTCCTACTATGTGCAAAATATGGATCCTTATATTTACAGATAAGTATCCCAGTCACTCATCAAAGAAACTTCTTTTGCAACAGACTATTACACAGTTCCACAACTGGTCACACACAGACATTGTCTGTTGATTGCCTAAGCTTAAGTGGCAGATCTACAATGCAAACTTGTCACTTAAGGTCACAGAACAAGGGCTAAAGAGGGCACTAATGCATCTCTTAATTCTCATCAATGGTGCTCCCTCATGCAACAGAGAGCCAGGAACACAAAATGTCACAAATGGCCGAAGCATGAAGAGTCAGAGTTTGTAGAGTGTGGGTCCTTGGACAGGACTCTTATATTAAACTCCATCCAATCCAGGGCTCAGGGAACACTGCAGAAGACGGGGTGGAAAGACTGTAAGAGCCAGGGAGAAGGTGCACAACCACATGGAACTAAAATCTTACAAGCTCCCGGGACCTTGCTCATATGAACCTGCAGCAGTGGTGTCAGCAGGCCAAGACCCATGCAAACTCAAGCAGACAAAACCCTAGCACAGAACTGTGGAAATGGTAAATAAATGCCATTCTTAGTCAAAGAATTATTTGCAGCTCATTATGGGGTGAGGAAGAGCTGATCTTAAAGGGAGTGACTCTAGGTAGGCTGTGTAGACACCAGTGAATGAACTTGCACTGAGGGACTTCTGGGGACACTAATTTGACACACTAACTTGACACAATAGGCCTTAACACAAATGACAGAATTATGAATTCCAGTGAGGTAGGAGGCAATGGGAGGGTGCCAGTGGGGAAGGGGGCAGAAAGATGACTAAGCTTGATTAAGGTGTTCTGTATGAAATACACAAAAATTCAGTAAAAAATTTACAAAAACCCCAACTAATATTTAAGCTATAATCCTTTACCAAAATACTTAGCACTCTTCAATTCATTTGTGGGTAGATATAAGTTCCTGCTTGGAATAATCAATACTAAACAGAAGAAAAATTAATGTTCCTTAGGTTTTTTTCTTTTTTTTTTTCAGAAATTCTTACTTTTTTTTTATTTAATTTTTTTTTACAATTAAAGTTACAGTTTTAACAATATATTACAGTAATTCAGATTTTTTGGCATAATGATTACAGATTTGATAAATACATTTTATATCTCATAATAACGATGAAGATTATACAAAAGCTGTTAAAACAATTATAAGAATAAATTCAATTGTCACTTAAGTATCTAAAGCTATTTTCCTTTGCATTCTTCCAGAATGATTTGTTCTTATTCTTTACC
>NW_008360320.1:3693594-3696923 GCF_000622305.1 Nannospalax galili
GTTGGAGGACCAGGGAAGTAGAGGGAGATGAGGGCAGGGCCAGGACCAGAAGCGGTGCTCCTGGAGCCCAAGAAAAGGTCTTAGTTGCTCTGGGTGAGAAGGATCAGGAAGTAGTATTGGTTCCCCAGGTGTCTGGGGACCCAAGACTAGGAATGGCACAGGGCCCAAACTAGGAGTATAGAACGGCGGTATGGATGGAAGGGTGAATGTGGCTTAGGGAGTCCCGGCGCGGAGAGCTGTGCTATAGACTTACCCCAAGAGGCCTGAGGATGGTAGTGCAGGCTAGTGATGGACCCAAGTCCCCCCAAACGATGGCCCTAAGTCCCTCCGCAATGAAAGATTTAAACTAAAATCCCCCAGGCCTGAGAAAAACTGTTGGCTGGGGGGGGGGTATATGGATGGAAGGGTGAATGTGGCTTAGGGAGTCCCGGCGCGGAGAGCTGTGCTATAGACTTACCCCAAGAGGCCTGAGGATGGTAGTGCAGGCTAGTGATGGACCCAAGTCCCCCCAAACGATGGACCTAAGTCCCTCCGAAATGATAGATTTAAACTAAAATCCCCCAGGCCTGAGAAAAACTGTACAAAGAAGGAAAAATAAAAAATAATTCTAAAGAACAACCTGAGCTGACCTTTTTCATGCTCCTTGCCCAAGCTGGAAATCATCCCAGAAATTCCCCCTACCTCTGCTTGGCACATAGCCGCCGCTTGTCTTTAAAAGAAACCTGTGAACTGGGCTCTGGACTTCTGTCCTCCGAGTGAGGTGGGAGTCCGTTTTGCAAAACGCCAGTAAATCCTCATGCTTGTTGCATCTCCTGATTTGAGGACTGAGTTATTGGGTGCGACCTCCCATGAACGTTGGGTACCCCAGTGTGGGGGTCCAACATTTGGGGGCGCATCCGGGATTCAGTCGTCCCCAGACTCATTTCCTCAGATCAGTAGGAGGTAAGAACAGATGTCTTGTGGTTTGTCTTGATTTAATGTCTGTCTGTCATTTCTTGTTTTGGGAACGTTCCGTCTGAATATTTGTGCCTGTGCAGGACCTGTAAGTCTGTATTCTGGGAATCAGTGGGAGTGGCAGATGTGCCCAGGGACCCCTGGTTCCAACACTCTGATCTTTGTGACCGGAGTGGTCTGGTATGGGGAGGACAGCGTAGCTTTCCTCACCTCGGGAGAAGAAGGGAGATTAGCTTGGCTACTCCCCTTCCGGTCTGTACTTTCAGTTTTGAGTCAAGAAGCCGCGGCAAGAATTTTTGTTTTGTGTTTGTCTGTGTTTGTGCTTAAGGATCCTGAAAGTAAAATAGTGAGTAAAGTGTGTGTCTGGATGTAAGAAGGACCGGTCCACATGAATGTGATTTAATGAGGTATATGTATGTGCCTGATGATGTGTTAATATCTTAAAAAAAAAAAAAGTCTAGTTTTGTATTTTTCTCTATACTTTCTATTTTAAACTTTCCCTTCTTTCTTCTTTTTACTTTTATTCTCAGTCTAAGTCTTCGCAAGGGACCGTTAAAGGCAAAGGAACAACTGAGGTTTTCTGGTCAGGGCCACTCCCTGATGTAAGCCAAAGGCTCCTAGCCCTCTTAGCGGACCCCGACTGCCCGCATGGGTGGAGACAGGACGACTTTTCTGTATCTCCCTTTCCTCTCTCCACCTCTCACTCTCTGGCCACTGGAAAAGCCCCGCGGGCACGGGTCGAGCAAGTAAGAGCCACAGGGTGCTCGCCGCTAAAAGACTCCCGTGGAAGGATAAGGGGGTCCCAGGCGTGAATCCCAGATAAATTCATGTCCCCCGCAGAAGAAAAACTGGGCAACGATAGGTACTCGTCCACAAGCACACCCACTAGTCATTATTGTTTGGAGTGGCATCTGTATCTCTCTCTCCCCTTCTTTTTTGTGACCTCCACTATGGGTCAGTAGCTAACTACCTCATCCCTCTCCTGATTCCACCGAACCTGACCAATCCCCCCCACCATCTAGAAGATTTCGCCTGAGGAGAGATAGAGGGGGCCCCTCTGATGGATCCTGGACTGCCCAGGTTTTTCCTCTCCGAACTGTAGGGGATCAGATCCAGTACTGGCCTTTTTCAGCCTCTGACTTATATAATTGAAAGACTCATAACCCCTCTTTTTCTCAGGATCCTCAGGCCCTAACAGCTTTAATTGAGTCTATTCTTCTTACCCACCAACCCACCTGGGAGGATTGTCAACAACTCCTCCAGGCACTCCTAACCACAGAGGAGAGACAGCAAATCATCCTGGAAGCCCGGAAAAATGTCCCCGGGCAGGATGGGAGACCCACTCTGCTCCCAAATGAAATAGACACAGGATTTCCTCTGACCAGACCCAACTGGGACCCTGAAACCGTGGCTGGTAGGGAGCGTCTATGTCTTTATCGCCAGACTCTGTTAGCGGGTCTCAAAGGGGCCACCGGAGGAAAGATATACAGGTGGACCACAGAAAGAAAAGTGGACCTCAGTACAGGACAGGTTTCCCACTCATTCCTGTTGGTCCCTGACTGCCCCTATCCCCTTCTTGGAAGAAATTTACTCAAAAAATAAAGAGTTAAGACGAATTTTGGCCACAGTAGTCCAGGGAACGGGATCAGGACCAGGCAGGGACCTGGGAGACAAAAGAAGGCCCCGAGTGGATAAAGACCAATGTACTTATTGCAAGGAGAAAGGACATTGGGCTTGAGAATAAACAGACTTCAAAAGAAGACAACCCCAGTCCTGACACTGGGAGACTAGGGGAGTCGGGGCCAGGAGCTCCCACCTGAGCTCAGGACAACGTTGGCTGACAGAAAGCAGAAAACAGACAGTAGCCTCTATCCCCCCACCAACCTCAGCCAGAGGACTCAGAGAGTTCTTGGGAAGCACAGGATTCTGTAGATTATGGATACCAGCTTTTGCTGAAATAGTGGATTCTCTATATCCCTTGACAAAGAATGGGACTCCTTTCGTCTGGACTGAAGAACACCAGAGAGCCTTTGACAAAATAAAAAGAGCACTGCTGATGGCTCCAGCTCTGGGATTGCCAGACTTGACAAAGCCTTTCATCTTATATATAGATGAAAATAAAGGGATGGCAAAAGGAGTCCTTACTCAAACCCTAAAAAAGGCCAGTAGCTTATCTCTCAAACTAACTGGACAATGTGGCCACTGGCTGGCCCCCATGTTTGAAAATCATGGCAGCAATAGCATCCCTAGTTAAAGACTCAGACAAACTCACTATGGGTCAGCCCTTAACTGTTATAACACCTCATGCAGTGGAGTCCATCATTAGACAACCTCCTGACAGGTGGCTGTCAAATGCCAGGGTGACCCATTATCAG
>NW_008360320.1:3698956-3708704 GCF_000622305.1 Nannospalax galili
ATAGGAACTGGAAGAGCGGCACTAATACAAGGACCACAATACTATGCAGATTTACAGATGGCTGTAGATGAAGATATTAGAACAATAGAACAGTCAATTACCCTCTTGGAGAAATCTCTAACCTCCCTCTCAGAAGTAGTATTACAGAACAGGAGGGGGCTAGATCTGCTTTTCCTCAAGGAAAGAAGACTCTGTGCAGCCTTGGGAGAAGAATGTTGCTTTTAGGCTGACAACTCAGGGGTTGTTAAAGATTCTATGACTAAACTCCGTCAGAGATTAGATAAAAGACAAAAAGAATGTAAATCCAAACAGAGATGGTTTAAAGGCTGGTTTAATAAAAGCCCCTGGTTAACTACCTTAGTATCCACGCTAATAGGTCCCCTAGTAATTTTTCTCCTTCTTTTAACTTTTGGACCATGCATCCTCAATAGACTGCTACAATTTATCAGAGACCGATTATCAGTAACTCAGGCTCTGGTTCTTACTCAGCAATACCATGCTTCAAAAAGAACAGAAGATCTATAGATTTTAGGATTAAAATCTTACTATAAGAAAAGGGGGGAAATGATGGATCCAAAGCCCCCAGAATAATGGATTTAAACTAAAATCCCCCAGGCCTGAGAAAAACTGTACAAGAAAGTAAAAATGAAAAATATAAAGAAGTAAAAATAAAAAATAATTCTAAAGAACAAGCTGAGCTGACCTTTTTCATGCTCTTTGCCCAAGCTGGAAATCATCCCAGAAATTCCCCCTACCTCTGCTTGGCACATAGCCACCGCTTTTCTGCTTGGCACATAGCCGCCGCTTGTCTTTAAAAGAAACCTGTGAACTGGGCTCTGGACTTCTGTCCTCCGAGTGAGGTGGGAGTCCGTTTTGCAAAACGCCAATAAATCCTCATGCTTGTGGCATCTCCTGATTTGAGGACTGAGTTATTGGGGTGCGACCTCCCGTGAACGTTGGGTACCCCAGTCTGGGGGTCCAACATTAGGAGAGTTAGCTGGTGGTGCAGGCCCAGGGAAGAAGAGAGGGGTGAGGGCAGGGCCAGGACCAGAAGCGGTGCTCCTGGAGCCCAAGAAAGGGATTGAGTTGGTCTGGGTGAGAAGGATCAGGAAGCAGTATTGGTTCCCCAGGTGTCTGGGGCCCCAAGACTAGGGATGGTGCAGGGCCCAAACTAGGAGTATAGAATGGCGGGGGGGGTGGAAGGGGGAATGTGGCTTAGGGGGGCCGGGCGTGGAGAGCTGCGCTATAGACTTACCCCAAGAGGCCTGAGGATAGTCGGTTATTTTCTTTTTTTAAAACATATTTTATTATTATTATTTTATGTGTATGTGTATATTGCCTACACGTAGGTAAGTGCACCTGTGTCATGCAATGCCTGCAGAGAACAGAAGAGACTGTCAGATCCCCTGGAACTGGAGTTACAGACAGTTGTTAGCTGCCATATGGGTGCTGGGATTTGAACCTGGGTCTTCTGCAAGAACAGCCAGTGTTCTTAACTGCTGAGCCATCTCTCCAGCCCCTATTATTTTGCTAAAATATTTTTATTTTTAGACCGATAGAGCATATTGTTTATTTCTTCCTCAAACAACGTACTTTGAAGTATACTATATGCATTATGTTTAGCCAATTAACAAAAATTATCTCACATAATAATCATTTCCGTGATTTGAGCATATAGTATCTAATCACTATAGTTTTTTTCCAAATTAGAGTATCTTCATTAACTAAAGTCATCTTTTGATCCAGTGGATCTCTTCAAGTTTATTACTTCCATGTAAATGTAATCCTGTCTCCTTTGACTAATATCTCTTGCTTTCTTGTCCTTTCATAGCCACCCCAGCCTTTGATAGCCACCAGTAAACTTCTGTGTGATAAATCAACTTTTTTATATTTCACAAATGAATGAGATCATGTAGTGTTTATCTTTCTGTGCCTAACTTACTTCATCTAAGGTAATGTCTTCTGGGTTCATCCATGTTGCTGCAAATGCCAGGATTTCATCCTTTTTAATTGCTAAATTCTATTTTACTGTGTATATATCATACATTTCCTTTATATCCATTCGTCTGTTGATATATACACAAAGTCCATATCTGAGCTATGTGAATAGTGCTACAATCAATACAGGAATATGGACTTCTTTTCAACACACTGGTTCTGTCCTTTGGATATAAGCCCAGTCCTGTGATTGCTGCGATATAGGACAGTTCTGGTTCCCTGAGGAATCTTCACATTGTTTTTCTATAATATCTATACTAATTTGCTTTCTCACTAACTGTGGGGCTCTCCTTTTTCCACACCTACTCTGGCACTCATTATCTTTTTCATCTTTTCAATAACAATTATGCTTGCTGGAGTGAAATGGTGTCTCACTGTGGTTTTAACTTGAATTTCTCTGATTATCGATTCTGAACATATGGTTCATAAACTTGCAGGCCATTTGTAAGTTCTCTTTTGAAAAAGGGTTTTTTTCAGGTTATTTGCCACTTTAAGATTGGATTATTTGTTTTGCTCTGAGTTTTTAAAATATGTTTTGAGTAATTATACTTTTGTCAGTTGTATAGTTTGCAAACATTTTCCCATCCTATAGGTTGTCTCTTTATTCTGTTGATTGTTTCTTTTTATGTACAGAAACCTTCTAGTTTGATTCAACACCATTTTCTATGTTTTTGCTTTTTCTATCTGTGCTTTTACAGTCCTATCTTTAAAAAAAAGCCCTAGCTTTGCTCAATGTCATGAACCACTTCTCTTTTCTTCCAGTATTTCATAATTTCAGATCTTATGTTTATGTCTAAAAATCATTGTAAGTGAAAAATCAGGTAAGTCTTAAAAAGGAGACAACAATTTAGTCATTGAGAGATATATCCAAAGGTCTGTCTGTCTATCTATCTATCTATCTATCTATCTATCTATCTATCTATCTATCTATCTATCTATCAAATCACATGGGTCCAATCAATCTCCAGCAAACATGATAAAACATAGGATAACTATGGTCTAATAAAATGCTGATAAAATCTTGCAAGGTATAAGTGGAAGGAAAATGCTTCTGCTTGTATTTTGGAAAGAGGAGTCTCTAAAGCATACAAGCTACAATGAAACAAATGATCTTTTATTGTGCTTAAGCTTACATATCAGAAACAAAATGAGTAGTGCTATCCACAGATGTTCTGTGGGATCATAGTGAGTGGCTTGAAGAGACTTCATTTAGCATGGAACTGGCTACTTACTGGAGTGCTGAGAATGGCAGTGAGAATGTGGTTACCAAAGGCAAAGCATTCCAGTTGGAGGCTTGGAATAAAATTTCAAAATCTCAAAATGAAGTAACTTAGAGGTCATATCAAAGTGTTCTAGTCTGTTTCTCCATTGCTGTGACAAAACACTCTGACCACTGCCAACTTGCGGAGGAAAGGGTTTATTGGCTCACATCTCCTGGGTCACAATTCATCAAGAAGCCCAAGGTAGGAACTCAGGATAGGAACCTGGAGGCAGGAGCTGGAGCACAGGCCATGGAGGAATGCTGCTTCCTGGATTGCTCCCCTGGCCCCTGCTCAGCCTGCTTTCTTATGCAACACAGGCCCACCTGCCCAGGGGTGGCACCACCCACAGTGCTCTGGGCCCTCTCACATCACTCAACAATAAAGAAGGTGCCCCATGGACATGGCCACAGGCCAGTACAATAGAGGAACTTCCCCAACTGAGGTTCCCTCTACCCAGGTATGACAAGTTGACAACTAAAGCTATCCAGCACACAAAGAAAAGTCAAACCTGTGAAAATATAGTCTCTAGCAAATAAATTTAAAAATATAACATGACTTACAAGCAGGAGGACTTTGGGCCAAATCCAACTTAAAAAGAGTTTGGTTTGTTGCAGTATTGACTTTTATCTATCACCCTTGACTGATGGCTTAAAAAAGAAAGAGTTTTGTTTGTATAAGATGTAGAATCAGGGCGTGGTGGCCCATGCCTGTAGTCCCAGCACTTGGGAGGCAGAGGCAGGTGGATCTCTGTGAGTTCAAGGCCAGCCTGGTATACATAGTGAGTTTCAGGACAGCTGGACTACAGGGAGACCCTGTCTCAAAAAGAGCAAAAAAAAAAAAAAAAAAAGATGTATAATCACAATTTAAGAACAATATTTAATTTAAAAGATTTCACATAAAAATATAAACTTCCTGTTTTACCTGAGAAACTGGACAGTGTGGGAACACTAGGTCAACATTCCTGCCTTGCCACAATTATCTGGAGCAGAGCAGTGGTTGCTCCTCCAGAAAGGGCTTGGGTCTCCACTTCACACCAGCGGCTTCCTGCTTCATTCCACCAGGCTGGCCTCTGCAGGTATTTGTGTTTCCAAGGTCTGGAACAGAAAAAACCTTCAGGTAAGGGTTGAAGGACTTACTATAGCCTCAAGAAGAGGTACAATTTACTCCTATTCATCACTTAGCCTATACTTTCATTTCTTCAGAGGGGCAGATGGTGGGCTCTGGGCAAGCTTCATTTATTATCAGTATGTGTAGCAACACCATTAAGCTGGCTACATGGGTAACTGTCTCAGGAATAAAACTGAGCTGGCCCTAAGACCAGGGTGATTCTTGAGTTACTGAATATATGGAGCAGCCCCAAACAACAAATTTTCTTCATTGTTGGCAACATCACATTGGCATTATCTCCAAAATTCAACTGGGATTGGAAAATTACAGAATCAAATTATATAATTTACTCATTATTAAGATAAACAAAATGTTACTGATTTTACCCTGCTTTAAATTTTTTTTCTATTAGTAAATAAGAAAACAAAAACAAAAGCCAAACCACAGTACTCTTGTGCTTCTACTCTCTATTCGACTTTCAGAGACATTGGTTTTTCCTCAGCTTGGGAAAAATTATATTTATAGTAGTTTAACTTATTTTGTTCTAGTTCTTTGGCACTGGAAAACCTTCTGAGTATTTTATAGAATTTGTAGGTTCTGATAGTGATGTGGATAGTAGGTATAAGTATTTCAGTCAGAAAACAAACTCGTACACAAAGAAACTACCTGGCATGGAAATTCAGTTTCTGTAATAATGATGATATGTGTTAGACCAGAGGCCCATGCCTCTTGAGAGGAATGGTGAACTCCACATCCTGGACCCTAGTTATTCCACAGGGTAACCCTCATCTGCAGGGCCTCCCTGACAGCCAGTCTACTGCTTTTTTGTTTTCTTTTGGATCAGTGCCACTTGCTTCCAACAACATCATTACTGGAAAACCAGAAATTACTTTGGGCCAGGTGAGGACAGGGGAATGTGAAGGACAGAATGTGGCAGCATCCTTAAACACTGCTGCTCCTCTGAAAGCAGGCAAGAGAGACAAAGGAGTAGGTGAAGGGACATGAGACAAAATTCAATGGCTTTTTCAGTAATCCTTATATACCAGAGGGACTCTGTGCATTATATTTAATGTCTTAAGTATTCATGGGCCACCACATTTATGTGATACACTGTGATGGCCACTGGAAATCCCAACATGAGGAAAATACAGTCCACAGCTCAAGGTACTTACTGCCTGGGCAGGGGAATGTGTATGTGTGGGTGGGGGGCAGTCAGGTAACACTGCCCGGTCCTGCAATGGCAGCCAGAAATGTGGAAGGTTCAAGGAGTACAAAGAATTAAGCCAGTTCTCAAGGATAAGTGGCACTGTGTGCTAGCTACATCTAGGGCTGTATTGAGCTTAGAGAGGCAAAGAAAGGTTGTCAGGGGACTTGAAATTTCAAATTCATGTGAAAGATCTCCATCCCAAAAGACTAATAAAATGAATTTACTTTTCTTCCTAATGATAATGCTTCCAATATTGTACTCAGTTTTAGTTGATAAGCAAACATAAAGGTCTCATTTTGTCAGACCTTTAACCTTGGGATGGTGATGAAGCATTAATTAATCCACAGGAAGCTGCGGATTGCCCACCCGATTCATGAAACAGAACGTGATGATGTGATATCTACAGAGCTATCTTGCCGTATCTGGGAAAAGTACCATCAAAGCATGATGATTCATTTCAATAAGAAAGGGATAATAGAAATAAATGCATGGAAGCAAGAGCCCATAGGAAAGCTGGGTGCAGTGGTGCATGCCTGTTACATGCCTGTAACACCTGGGAGTTGGGAGGCTAGGGCATCCAGAGTTCAAAGTCAATTTTGGCCACAAAGAATTTGAGGCCAGCTTGGGCTATAGGTGATTCTGTTTTAAAAACAAAAATAAAGAAGCAAACAAATAGGTCCAAAGGAGCTAGAGATAGGTACAGGAGTATTAGATAAAGCAGTTTCAAGCTACTGCAAACTACATTCTTCTTTATAAAGAAAATCCATGAGTGATGTAAAAGTGATGACTATGGTGCTAATGCTAGCGAAATGCACAAATAATATTAGACCTATATTACTAACTTCTAGAAACAGTGTTGAATACTTTATACATACATATGTTAACTCATTCTAGCTTCAGTACAATCCTATAAGGGTTATCATTCTATTTCTTTATTCTTTGATCATTTATATCCCCTTCCTTTTATCCTTACTATTATCATTGTCTAGCATACTCTACGCCCCACTATTTATACTTTTACTGTTTGCTTCCTCTGACAGGTAAGCTCTGAAAGCACAGAGGACAGAACAGTTGTCTCTAGAGACAAAATCTTTGGTATGTTTTTTGCCTTAAAGTAAATAACTCCTTGAAGAGTAGCTTTGTAGCACATCATTTTTACTTACCATGACACCAAATACTTTATATATGTTGGAGTTAAAAATATTCGCTAAGTGGATCATGAGCACAACTGATCATTCAGCATATCCGGGCCAGGCTCAGCCTTTAGTCATCATAAGACAGAGAGCTACAGAATATACTCCCTGTCCCAAAGAACACACAAATAGAAAACAAATAGAGGCATGAGGAATACCTAGGCATAAAATGACAAGTCCTCACATTTTATTATTTTCCATTCTTCAATTATTCCTTTAAACTATAACCATAGAGGCAAAGTTCTTATTATTAATAAGTTAAAAACCAAAGAGTAGCATACAAACGCATATATGGTGGCTAAAAATACCAACTGACTGCTCTTTCTCAAACAGCACAATATTAGCCTCACTAAACATTATTGGAAAT
Organism: Nannospalax galili; assembly: GCF_000622305.1. Classification (NCBI taxonomy): domain Eukaryota; kingdom Metazoa; phylum Chordata; class Mammalia; order Rodentia; family Spalacidae; genus Nannospalax; species Nannospalax galili. The sequence goes on from NW_008360320.1 coordinate 3,706,091, forward strand.
GTTCATAGTGTTCAACACTATGCCTATGCATGTGGTGTTCTTTGTACATAGAAAGATTACCCTTGCACACTTTCTTTTTTTTTACATTTCATTTCAGAGGCAGGTGGATCTCGGTGAGTTCATGGCCAGCCTGGACTACTTAGTGAGTCCCAGGTCAGTGAGGGCTGCAGGGAGCCCTGTCTCAAAAATACCAAAACAAAAAACAAACAAAAACAAACAACCCCCCGCAAACAGAAGCATACTTCAACTTAATTCTCATATCAGAATCATAAACAACAAAAGAAATTCACATGCCAAAACCACAATGAAACAATAATAAAATGGAAAGCCAAAAAACTATGTCCCCACCGAACTCCACCAATTCAGTAGAAGAGGTCTACAAGGAGAACCCCTAGAGATAACCCAAGACACTGAATTGAAAAGAACAACCATAAACACGATCAAGGAATTCAATGAATTTAAAGAACACACGAACAAACAAATCAAAGAACTAAAAGAAGACGGGAATAAACTTTTGAATGAATTCACAAAAGAGATAGAAACATTGAAGAAAACTCAGGCAGAAATGAAGAAGGAAGTGTAAAACTCAATAAGCCAACTTGAAACAATAGGAAAAAGCCTCACCTCTAGAATGAATGAAATGGAAAACAGAATATCAGCACTGGAGGATAAAGTTGAAGAATTGGACCACTTAAATAAAGATTTTGGAAAATTTAAAAAAACACAGGAATGGAATATGCAAGAGATGTGGGACACCATGAAAAGGCCAAATCTACGGATCATAGCAATAAAGAAAGCAGAAGAATTTCAGGTTAATGGTGTTCACCAGATCTTAAACAGGCTTGTAGAATAGAATATCTCAAAATTAAGGAAAGACATCCCCATACAAATATAGGAAGCACATAGAACACCAAATAGACAGGATCAGAAAAGAAACTCCCCATGACATAGTAAAAACACCAAATGTACAGAACAAAGAGAGAATACTGAAAGCAGCAAAAGAAAAACAATAAGTCACAAACAAAGGAAAGCCCATCAGAATCACAGCTGACTTATCAATGCTAACTATGCAAGCCAGAAGAGCCTGGACCAAGGTATTTCCAGTACTACATGACAACAGATGCCAGCCCAGAATACTATACCCAGCAAAAATGTCTATTATAGTTGAGGGGGAAAGAAAAATCTTCCATGACACGAATAGCCTGAAAGAATACATATCCACAAAACCAGCCCTTCAAAGAACACTTGAAGCAATACACAGAGCAGAGAGAGAAACAAATAAAGTGGAGAAAGAAAATAAATAAAGGTATGATCAAGGAAACACAAAATTAGAGAAACAAACAAAAATCAATATGACAGCAACCAATACACATCTTTCACTAATATCCTTAAATATCAACGGACTGAACTCCCCAGTCAAAAGACATAGGTTAAGTGAATGGATTAAGAAACAAAATCCATCTCTTTGCTTTCTGCAAGAAACCCATCTCACCTTCAAGGACAAGCACTACCTTAAGGTAAAAGGATGGAAAAGAATATTCCAAGCAAATGGCACTAAGAAACAAGAAGGGTTGCAATTCTAGGATCTGACAAAATAGACTTCAAAGTAAAACAAATCAGAAGAGATAAGAGGGTCACTTCATTCAGATCAAAGGAACACTTAACCAAGAAGACATTAAAATCCTTAACATATATGCACCAAACTCTGGTGCACCCAAATTCATAAAAACAATACTACAGGACTTAACCCCAACTCAAACAATGCCATACATCAAATGGGCCTAACAGACATTTATCAAATATTCCACCCAAGCACCAAAGAATATGCTTTCTATTCAACACCCCATGGAACTTTCTCCAAAACTGACCACATACTGGGGCACAAAACAACCTCAACAAATACAAAAATACTGAAATAATTTCATGCATTCTATCAGACCACAAAGCAATAAGGCTCAAAATCAACACTGGATGAAGCCTTAGTCACTACACGAACTTGTAGTTCGATCGAACACACTCCTAAACAATGAGTGGGTCAAAGGAGAAATTAAGAAAGAAATAAAAGAGTTCCTGGCATTCAATGAAAAGGACAATACAACACAACATAACCTCTGGGACAGATTAAAAGCAGTCCTAAGAGGGAAGTTTAGAGCTCTAAGGGCCTACATTAAAAAATTAGAAAGAGCCCAAATAAATGAACTAACACTTCAACTCAAGGCACTGGAAAGGCAAGAACAAATGAAACCCAAACCCAGCAGAAGAGAAGAATAACAAAATCAGAGCAGAAATTAATGAAATAGAAACAAAGAAAACAATACTAAGAATCAATGAATCTAAGAGCTGGTTCTTTGAAAAGATAAACAAGATTGACCACTAGCCCAATTAACCAAAAGAAAGAAAGGGAGCCTCCAAATCAACAAAACCACAGATGAAAGGGGAAACACCACAACAGATACCCAAAAGATCCAGACTATTATAAGGGAATATTTAAAAAATCTATATGCTACTAAATCTGAAGAAATGGATGGATATCTGAAATCATGGGACCCTCCAAAGTTAAACCAAGAAGAGATCAACAGTTTAAACAGACACATAACATATAAGGAAGTTGAAA
>NW_008360320.1:3709580-3711823 GCF_000622305.1 Nannospalax galili
AAAGACACGAAAGATCTCAACAATGAAAATTTTAAATTGTTAAGTAAAGAGATTGAGGAAGACACCAGGAGATAGAAGGACCTCCCATGTTCACAGATTGGAAGAATTAATGTTGTGAAAATGACCATCCTACCAAAAGCAATATATAGAGTCAATGCAAACACAATCAAAATCCCCATGACATATTTCACAGAATTAGAAAAATCCATCCTTAAATTCATGTGGGGGCATGAAAGACCCCAGCTAGACAAACTAACTCTGAGCACAAAGAGAAATGCTAGGGGAATTACTATACCACATCTCAAAGTATAGTACAGAGCTATAGTCATAAAAACAGCATGGTACTGGCACAAAAGCAGACATATAGATCAATGGAACATCACTGAAGATCCAAACCCAATTACACACAATTTCAGCCATCTGATATTTGACAAAGGTGCCAAGAACACACAATGGAGGAAAGACGCATCTTCAACAAATGGTGCTGGCAAAACTGGATCTACACCTGTAAAAAAAATGAAAGTAGATCCTTATGTTTTGCCTTCCACAAAATTCAACTCCAAATGGATCAAAGGCCTCAATGTGAAACTTGAAACCCTGAAACTATTATAGGAAAATATTGGCAGTAACTTACAAGACATAGGTATAGGAAAGATTTTCTAAATCAGACAAAAATTGCTCAGGAATTAAGGTCAGCCATCAATAAGTGGGACCTCATTAAAGTAAAAAGCTTCTGTACAGCAAAAGCAACAATCAAAAAACTGAAAAGAAAACCCACATAATGGGAAAAAATCTTCACCAGTGACACATCTGACAAAGGTTTAACATCCAGAATATACAAAGAACTGAAAAAACAAAGAAGCGAGAAACAAAATGACCCAATGAAAAGATGGGCTAAAGATCTAAACAGAGAGTTCTTAAAGGAAGAAATAAAGATGGCTAAGAAACATCTCAAAAAGTGTTCAACATTGTTAGTAATTAGGGAAATGCAAATTAAAACCACCCTAAGGTATCACCTTACCCCAATAAGACTGGCTAGGATCAAGAGAACAAATGGTACTAAATGCTGGGGAGGATATGGAGAAAGGGGAACGCTCATTCACTGCTGGTGGGACTGCAAACTCGTGTAACCTCTATGGAAAACAGTGTGGTGAACTCTTAAAAAACTAAATATGAACCTACCATATGACCCAGTTATACACTCCTTGGCATACACCCAAAGCACTCATCCTATTGTAGAGACACTTGTACAACCATGTTTGTTGCTGCACTTTTCACAACAGCTAAGAGATGGAAGCAACCTAAGTGCCCCTCAACTGATGAGTGGTTAACAAAAATGTGGTATATTTACACAATGGAGTTCTGTTTAGCAGTAAAGATGAAATAATGAAATTTACAGGGAAATGGATGGGTCTAGAAACAGTTATAATAAATGAAGTAACACAGACTCAGAAAAACAAATGACGTATGTACTCCCACATATGTGGCTCCTAGCACCAAATCCTTTCAAATTCCAGGTCCTTTGAATAACATGATGCTATACAGCAGTCCCTTCTGCATGAAATAACTACCATCATCATGACTTCAGTTGAACCTGATTGCTAAACATTGTCACAATTTGGCTTGTTGACAGTTTTGGTGATTCATTAAAGGAGGGCCAAGCAGTGTCACTGGACCCTTACTGGAGTATCCAGCCACTCTGCCCAGCCAAATGAATATAATTTGACCCTAATCACACACAGCCTCCTGGATTTGGGGAGGGCTAAATATACAATCTGGGGAAGGCTAGGAAGAGGAGGCATGACCCATGCTGGATAAAGGCTATCCAGTGTGCATACCCTCAGGTCATACATACACCTCAGCAACCCCTCAGTTATCTCAGTAAGTAAACTCAATAAATTCATTGGTTCCCCAGTAAAACTTTAATGAAACATTTTTAATGAAAGTGACACTAGAACCTTAAAAGGGAATAAGCATTACTTAGCATCCCCAGGAAAAGATGTTTCACAACCGATGGAAAATTTATTTGTTAATGCCATTAAGTCTCATAATTAATAAAAAAAAGAAAGAAAATAAGAATATAAAAGATGTTAAAAAGGATATGGAATGGAGATATATTCCCAAAATAGAAAAACTGAGAAAGCCTAAACAAGTGATGGTCTGTTTAGGTTTGTTATGATGTATAAAGGATGAGACAAAAATAATATACACATAATCTTAAAATGTCTATGGTCATAGTTTAG
>NW_008360320.1:3719627-3732818 GCF_000622305.1 Nannospalax galili
ATCATTTTAGGGACAACTGTATGGTCTTAAACACTCAAAAGGAAAGTATAACCAAAGAGTAAAGTCATCAGTATATTTCTTTAAAATTCTTTCAAGGGTTTACACTTCCCAGACATTAGGCTTAAGTCTCTATAAAAAGTTATTTAGACAATTATTTCTCATTGATTATTTTGTTCCTAACCAGAAAGTGCTGCTCAGATGTAAGACTTCAAATCATGATTTCCAATACTGTAGTGTCCACCTGTAGCTAAGGGAGACAACCAGCTATTGTTTTAAAATGATGGATAAATTTGTTTTCTCCCCCTATCTAGAAGCCTTTGAAAGGGAACTGACACTGCTTCTAACCACTCCAACAGCTTTGGCAACACCTGAAAGCAAATCCTGAATCCATCACTCTAGATTCCAGCCTTGGAAGACAAAATAAAAATAAGGAGGAGCCCAATAGAGGGATGCTTTTGGAAGCCCTTGTGGAGAACTTCCAATGGACTTGCATATGAACATTTGAAAATGTTTTTGACTTTTTTCTAGTTCCCTGTCTAGATCTTATAATGCTAATTACTCTTGCCTTTACTTCTCTTTCACATCTCCTATTGATGATTCAAGGACTTTCTTTTCCCCTTAGAGATAAGAGTTATGCAAATTGGGAGTCTTTTAGATAGACCCACTGAAGGGATACTCCAATTGCCCCATCCTGCGTCCTTGTTCAGCATGGAAGAAGCCAGAGCGGTTTGAGTCCCTATTTGGGTAACCCCTTCAGAGGATGGCGTGATAAGAATAGGAGGTAGGAATTGGCTAGGCAGTTAGGGTAAAAAAGACTCCAAAGAAAAGTAACCAGTTTCTTGGCTAAAAATCAAAATGTCCTTGGTCCTGTTAGCAACATATTCTGTTCCAAAGGCCAAAAATGTCAAAAGTATTTGGGAGCTTGTATCTAATCCTTAAAAGATTCTAGGGTTACCTCTTCAGAGGGGGGAATGTTAGAGTACCCAAAAGCCCCATAAAAACAAATAGATGTTAAGAAGAAAAAAAGAAAAGAAGAAGAAAAAAAGTGATGGGGAGATATCGGAGGTGTTGGAAAGGAGGGAGTGGGCATGGATTTGATCAAAACACCTTATATGCATGTATGAATTACTCAATAAAGTTTTTGTAAAAGTTAAAAAAAAAAAACCCAAAAGCCAAAACAAAGGAAAACAAAACCCCAAAATAAAAACAAAGCAAAACAAAAAACAAAAAACAAAAGAAAATCTTGTTCCCAAACTGGTTACAGCTAATCATTATTCAAGTTTCTGCTCATGAATATAAAAAATGTGCTAGAACTACATCAAATCAATTAGAAAAACCCTTTCATATATATTTTTTCAAATTAACTTGCCACTGCAACATTTTTAAGGAAAAATAAGGATGCACGGTGGGTAGATGTGCACGTCTTGTTTGCACCTACGCATTATGGCATACATATGCTATCTATACTGGTATTCTTGCTCACTTAATGTGAATTAGATGTACAATATTGGGCTCAAGCTTTTAAAAGGGCAAACTATGAGCTTAAATGCAAAAAGAAATATTAGAAAATTAGTGAGGAAGCTTTAGTCAATAGTTCATAAAAATATAAGTTAGCACAGCCTACTTTTGCTATGTGAGGTTTAATGTGTTACAATTTATTATAATATTGTTGAGTATGCATATTATTTATTACAATTTAAAATATTTAATATATTTAAAATATGAACGTTGCAACTAACATTTGGAAAACCTTTTAAAAAATCGTCTCCATAAAGGATCTGTAAACTGTTCTTTTTGGTCCTATTATTTCTACAAAAGATAGAAAAGTAAGAAATGTTTTATAAAAATGACCTCACAATTCAATCTTGTATATGTTTACTGAGATTAGATACCTCTGGGATAGGTAACAACCTGATCAGATAAAAGATGAAAACTTATGTTAGGGAGTATCAAGAAATACAGCTCTAAAACAAAGAAGACAATGTTTCCAGTATACAGAAGCTAAAATAAGTCTGTTGTCACAGCTCTGTCCACCTCTGACTCAGCATTCCTCCTGTACAAGCATCTTAGATTATAAAAAGCAGTTTGTTCCTATCCAGCTATTAACTTTCCAATAATGTTGCTTTTATTGACTTGAAGAACATAATGTAATATCAACTATAGAGAAAGTTTTCTTTTTTGATCCGAGAATTTCATATATTTTGAACATACTCATATCCCTCCTCCCAAGTTCATGTCCTCTATTATTTATCCTTTTTTAAAAAGCCTATCAAGCCTAATCTGTGTTTCCTAAGTGCTCTTGGGTGTAGATTTATCAACCTATAAGGCATCACACCAGTAAAGAAAATTGACTTCCTCTCCTAGCAGCTATCATTTGCCAACAGAGCTTCAGCTAGGACTGGGGCTTCCTGCCCATCTCCCCCAGCCATGCTGGGTTCCTGTCTTGCTTGGGTTCGCACAGGTCTTTTGTATGCTGTTCCAATTTAAAGAAAGTTTTCTTAACTGACCTCATCTGAAAGAAATCACTAGACTAAAAGTACATTTCTTCTTTTTAAAAAAATGTTCTAATTATTATTTTTATTTTATATGTATGTGTGTATTGCCTGCATGTAGGTAAGTGTACCCGTGTCTTGCAGTGCCGGCGGAGGACAGAAGAGGCCATCAGATCCCCTGGAACTGGAGTTACTGACAGTTGTTAGCAGCCATGTGGGTGTTGGGATTCGAACCCAGGTCTTCTGCAAGAACAGTCAGCATTCTTAACTGCTGAGCCATCTCTCCAGCCCTAAAAATACATTTCTTCTTGAAAACAGATGCTCTTATAATTTATCTGATTACTAAAACCAGTGAGCCAATCGTATTTTTGGTATACTTGAGAAATTTAATAAACTCTAAATTGTTGAAAAACTATAAAAGTAAATTTCTACAGTTATGAAAATTAAGTTGAACACAAAGGTTCCTATCCAAATTCAGTCCTTTTCCATTCATTCAAGGTAGATTTGAGTTGTTTTCCAAATTTCAATTGTACTCGCCCTCCAACTTTTAAAAATATATTTATAAGCAATCTTTTGCCTAAACTTGATTTATTCCAACTCATATGAGAAGCTGGAGAAGGCATTTTAAAGTAGAACAGCTCTTCTTGACATGAATCTTCTCTGGTCTGACGTGTAATTTTTAAATTATATGTATGTGCATTCATTTCACTTCTGCACTTTATTTTTCATGGGTCTATGTTTGTCTCCCCAAATATTTGAACTCTTTCAGTTCAGATGAGTTCTCCTGCTTCTTACACCCCCAGAACCTCTTCTTCCCACTTACACGGTACCTCATGCAGCTCTGTATTGTCATTGTCTCCAGCACCATAGCTGCCCTATCTCAAATTTCATCACCTACTTGTCTTTTGCACACTCAAATCCAAAACCTTGGTCTCATTTTACTTTGGATGTTCTTATAGTAAATTAAAAAAAAAATTTAAGCCTGTGGTTGCTGTGCAGGCCTTTATTCTCAGCACTTGGGATGCAGAGGCTGGTGGATCTCTATGAGACTGAGTTCAGCCTGGTCTACATAGTGAGTTCCAGGCCAGCTAAACCCTAGGGAGACCCTGTCTCAAAAACACCAAAACCCTTTTCATTTTGAAATAATTTAAATCATACACAGCAGTTACACCAGCACCAAGACTTCTTCCTACAGATGCAGTAGTTGCTAACACTGCATGTCTGCTTTGTCCTTCTACCTCTCTGCCTTCTGCTGCATATTTGTAAAAGACAAATGATCTGCTTAGTTTTTGGTCTTTCTGGGCATATACTCACTACACTCAAATTCTACCCATACTGTTCTCTTGTCTATTTTATAGCAAACAACCTTAGAACATTAAACAAGAACCTTCCTGAAAGCTTTTGACTTTAAAAATTGTTTCTTATGTAAATGTCACTGAAAATTTTCAGCTTTTAATTCAGTTTCTCCTTGACTTAAGATGACTAAAAATTATTTTTGCACCAATAGAGAGTGAAAACATGTCAATGACCTTGCTGCTAACACTGAATACATCATGAGTTATATCTAAGCTTCAAGGAAAGTCAGCATAAACTCCTGGGAATCTGGAGTAAATTTGAGGTTAAAATACTAAAGTTAGCTCTGGTGGCTTTAGGAACACTGGGAAATAAAGTGATGAAAGCAATTTTACCTCCGAGTAAAACAATCTAATGTTAATGAAAAATTTCCATGGAAACCAGTACAGAATAAAAAGATACAGATCTCTTTATTTCTAACTATTGGCAACGTTTGAAGACTTTACTCTTTATTGCAGCTTTTGTTTTAAAGATCAAATGGGTTATATCTCAATATTTTTACTAATAATTCTTTAGATGGTTACTGGTAAGTCATATCAACCAACCAGCTGTTACACCTTTCTTTAATGATTACACAGGCAAAAGTCTTTGAAATGGATTACATAAAGTCTGGGAGTATATTTAAATCCTAGTTCATGGCTAATATGTATCACTAAATATTCATTATTTTTGTCAGAATTATAAACAAAAATGAAATTCAAGAACAGATGTTGACACACAAATCATTTTATTAAACACAGCAGGCAACTGCAATTATAACCTTGTATTTTCAACTAAAAAAGCTCAGGTCCAGATGGATTGGCAGCAAAATTGTACCAGAACTTCAAAGAAGAACTACAACCAACATGGCTTAAATTTATTATTATTTATTATTATTCAAAAAGAAACAGAGGGGGAACTCCCTAGCTCATTTTATGAAGCCAGCATTACTCTAACACCCAAAACAGGTAAAATCACAAAAACAACAAAAGAAAATGACAGGCCAATATCCCTAATGAACTTGGATGCAAAAATTCTCAATAAAATATTTCCAGACTATACACAGACACATCAAAAAGATCATCCATCATGATCAAGCTGGCTTTATTCCAGAGATGCGGGGATCATTAAACATATGTAACTCAATAAATATAAAAATCATATAAATGGACTTAAAGACAAAAAAAAAACCACAATAATTTCAATAGATGTGGAAAAGGTCATTGGCAAAACCTAATAAGATGCCTTCATCTAAAAACCTTAGAGTGAATTGAACTGGAAGGAACCTATCTCAACATAATTAAGGTTATATAGACAAACCCACAGTCAACATCATTCTAAATGGAGGAAAATCCAAAGCATTCCCATTATTAACAGGAATAAAACAAGGCTGTCCACTATCCCCACTCCTTTTAACCCTAGCTTAAGCAACAATACAAGAGAAAGAAATTAAAGGGGGTACTAATTGGAAAAGAAGAGGTCAAATTATTCCTATTTGCATGATATAAGAGATCCTCAAAACTCCACCAGAAAACTTCAAGAAATGATCAACACTTACAGCAAAGTGAAAGACACAAAATCCATTTACAAAAATCATAGACTTTTTATGTAATAATAACGAGATGTCAGAGAATGAGATCATGGACACTGTCCCATCTACAATAGTATAAAAAATATTCTAGGAATAGGTACAACCAAAGATGCTAAAGATCTCTGCAATGAAAACTTTAAATCTTTGAAGAAAGAGATTGAAGAAGACATACTAGAAGATGGAAAGATCTTCCATGCTCATGGATTTCTAGAATTTGTATTGTCAAAATGATATCCTAATCAAAGCAATTTATAGATTCAGTACAATCCCTATCAAAAGCCTCATGACATTTTTCAATGAAATAGAAAACAAACAAACCAAAATTCATATGGAACCACAAAATATCCCAGCTAGCCAAAGCAATCCTGAGCAAAGAAGGCAATGCTGGGGGGAGATTACCATACCAGGCTTCAAACTATATTACAAAGTTATAGTCATAAAAACAGCATGGTATTGGCACAAAAACTGATATGTAGATGAATGGGATAAAACAGAAGATTCAAACATGAGTGCATGCAATTACAGCCATCTGATATTTGACAAAGGTGCCAAGAATACACACTATAGAAAAGAGAGCATCTTCAACAAATGGTACTGGGGAACTTGGATATCCATGTACTGAAGAATGAAGTTAGACTCATATATTTCACCCTGTACAAAAATCAGCTCCATCCACACTCATAATAATAGCATCTATCTATCTATCTATCTATCTATCTATCTATCTATCTATCTATCTATCTATCTTCTATCTATCATCTATCTATCATATACCTGCCTATTTACCTAACTAAGGTAGTAATTACCAAAGTGTTGCCTGTGCCATTTTGTGTTCTAGAGGTAAATAAGAGAGAGCCCAGGCATACATCCAGGGCTGGGCTAGACAGACTCACTGGGAACCTGGCACACAGAAGTCAGAATCATGACATCAAGTACATTATGTCTAGCTTCTTCTGTACTAAGATGAATTCACCCAGGAAGCTCCACAGGAATTTTTATTTATTTTTTGGCCGGTGGGATTATTGAGTTTGTTTTCCCTGCTGGGATATCAAAACATGATGAGAACTGATTAGGTCAACATTTGGTTTACTAGCTAGAACCCTTTTAGTAAGGCCTGCTCTGACCACCAATTTCTCTACATGCACATAGATACAAAGAACTGGGGTTCTCTGATTTACATAAGTACAATCCTTTTGCCCTTTTCATCCTCTATTAGATTGTGATCTCTTTCAATGTAGGAAGGGAAATAATGGAGGGATTTACTATACATAGCAGGAAGATGTCCAGTAGATGCCAACAATAAGTGAATAAGTACCTGATCACTACCTTTAATACAACAGTCTCATGACATGTAGCAAGCACATGAAGTCTTACAGTGAATGTCTAGCACTTGCTAATCCAAGTAATGCAAGAAATTTTCTTAGTTCTTATTATCACCATTGTGTCTTATATACATTCTCATTTTTTCCACTCAAAAACTCTGTGACGTTAGTATTATCATCATTTCCATAATGGGCATGAGGAGACTGAGGTACAGAGATGTTGAAACTCACTCATGAGTACATGGTACACAATTATTGGTATAATCAGAATTTGATCCTATGTTTTTTAATTCCAAATTTTAAATTGCTTTTTCTTATATTCTAGGACTTAACAAATTTTAGGGGAAGGACATCTTCAGTCTATATGTAAAGGACTGCAAACCCCATTTGTTTCACATTAAACAACTAATGTGAAATTGTGTGTTGATGTCACACATAATTTTTATACTTTCTGGCCTTCCCAGTTATATCCTATAGTAAGATCTCCATTCTCCTGTTTGCAACCTCCTTTTAGATTTTGGCTATTCCAGTCCCTTTTAATTTAACCATGCTGTTAAGTTCTAAGAGTTCTATAAGTCTCTTGATCTTGAGAAATCATTGTGCCACACAAACTCTTAAGGTTCTTAGTGATGGATCACCCACTTTCATTCTAATTTAAAGTCAGCTTTGCATGTTCTACTCAGGGTGTGCATTCCCCTTGGCTCTACCATATTTTACCTCCTTTTTCAATACTCATTCTCATGCAATTATTGTCAAGATTTTAGTATAAGCTCAATGTGAACTTCCTTGAAAAAGCAAAGTGAGAATTCAAGGCCAGCCTGGGCTACATGAGACTTTGTCCTAAAAATCCATAAATAAAGAATAAAAAGGAGCAAAAAACCAAGGAACTTTAACCCTCCCTATGTATCTGCAGGTGTGGACAGTGAGTTGTGAGTTTTCACACAGGTGATTGGAAGCTAAACTACAATCTCCAGGTGTGAAGATTTTTGGATTCTTTCACAGATACAGAAAGAGGATTACATCATTAAAAGCCAAGCCATGGGTCCCTTGGGGAGATGAGATATAAGTGGCAGGTCAGCACTAGATTGAGAACGATTTAAGACTGATTGCTGCTGGGTGAGGGAGAGTATGACTTACATATGACCACTGGATGGGCTGACTAGACTCCAGTGGATGCATTTACACTGAAGGACATTTGGGTATAAACACCTGAATGAATAGGACTCAGGACGTATGGCAGAGTGCATAGGGTTTGGTGGGGCAGGGGGGAGGCATGGGTGGGGGGTCCAGATGTAAGTGGGAAATGTATGAAATTTTAAAAGCTCAATAAAAAAGCAAGTTATAATGAACACACACACACACACACACACACACACACACACAAAGTCAACTTATGCATGTAATAAATGAAGCTCTTCTGCCCTGGGGGCAAAAATCAGCTCCAAATAGATCAAAGAGCTCAATGTGAAACCTGAAACTCTGAAACTGTTAGAAGAAAACATTGGCAGTAACCTATAAGACATAGGTGTAGGAAAGGGTTTTCTAAACTGGACACCAATTGCTCAGGAATTAAGGTCAAGAATCAACAAGTGGAACCTCATTAAACTAAAAAGCTTCTGTACAGCAAAAGAAACAAGTGAGTGAAGAGGAAACTTACAGAGTGGGAGTCTTGGCTAACTGCACATCTGATAAAGGATTAATTTCAAAAAACTCAAAAAACAAAGAATCAAATAAACATATGATCCAATTAAAAAAGGGGCTATGGATCTCAACAGAGTTTTAAAAAAAAGAAATAAAGACATCCAAGAGATACCTAAAAAAGTGTTCAACATCCTTAGTGATTAGGGAAATACAAATTAAAACAACTTAAAAATTTCATCTTACTCCAATCACAATGGCTAAGATCAAGAAAACAAATGACATCAAATGCTGTCTAGAGTGCCGGGAAAGGAAGCACTCATTCATTTCTGGTGGCATTGTTACTGTGGGATCAGTATGGAGAACTCTTAAAAAAATATGATCCAACTATAACACTCCTTGACACATTCCAAACAACACAAAATTCCTACTACAGACACACACTTGCTCAGCCATGCTTATTGCTGCTTTTTTCACAATAGCTAGGAAATGGAAACAGCCTAAATGTCCCTCAACTGATGAATGGATAATGAAAATAGGTTATATTTACACAATGGAGTTCTACTCAGCAGTAAAGAATAACAAAATCATGAAATTTGCAGGTAAATGGATGGAATTGGAAACTGGTAAACTAAGTGAGGTAACCCAGACTCAGAAAAACAAGGGACACACGTTCTCTCTCATTTGTGGATCCTAGCTTCAAATCCACAAATGTAAACATATCCTGCTAAAACTGCAGGATCCAGGAAAATGTAATTTAACCTATGGAGGAAGAAGGAACCAGAGGGATGGGGATAGTAGGAAACTGGAGTTATCAAAGGGGAAATGGGGAAAATGGGTGGTAGCTTAACTGGGGAAGGAAGAGGAAGAGCTAGCTATATAGGGGCAGAAAAACATAAATAATATTTAAGTGGTGCAAAAAATCAAAGGGAAATGTAGTATTTAATCAGCCTACTGAAAAATATACATATAATATTAATGTGATGTGCATGTGTATAGCAGAAGGCTATATAACAAAGATCACACTGCCAGGCATGGGAAGCCTCTCTTTGAGATGTTGGTCAGGGAAGTTCAAGAGTCTTCCAAAATAATGTGCTACAGCCCTTGATTGCTTTCCAGAACTTGAAGGTAAGACCCTACTGCTGAATGCATGACATATGTTAGACACAGGACTTGGAACAACTGTTAGAGTAGCAAATAGCCCCATAAATTTAACTGGTCAAGACTATAATATAAAATCCCTAGTCTATCTGTTGGAGGACCCACCTTGGCAGTCTCACTGGTCAGTCACCTGGTGATAGAACCACCCCTAGGAAAGCAGGTTCACCTTAAGTTATATTAAATAGATGGGTGGAATACCTGGTGTGGTAATGAGGTAGTGAATTTTTCCTGCCTGGAATCCTGCCTTGTAGCACAGGAACTCCACAGAACTTCTGGAGGAGCCACAGTCATGTAAGATTCTGTAAATCTGAAGGCACACTTTCCCCTCCTCTTCTTCACGTCTCTTTCTAAACATGTTTTCTTTAAGGCTTTGGGCTGCCCCTATCATCTGTATTCCTTTACTTTTTTTCTAAAGCCTTCCTTCTCCCAGCCATGTGGCTGTCAGTCAGCCACGTGTCTGTCCTCCCACACAGCACTAAATCTGTATGGCTTCATGCTTTTCTTTCCTTCTTCCCACCATTCATCTCCTCAAGGCAGCTGCCAGGATTAACAGTCGCCTGCCCTGAGAATTTTTCTTTAAGATTCTAATAAAATTGTAAAAGCTTCCGTTTGGGTCCATTCTTAAATTCTTTTATGAATGAGACTAAGAACCCTAGGGGACCCTCTTTCTCCCCCTTTCACAACTGAGCTGGAACTGACCTGGAAGCCTCCTTTCTGATGAGTGACCAACAAAAGGAATTTACCAAATTTATAAGAAAATCACCCTGAGGCCCCTAATCTTCAAATTTAGATGTTAAGGTTATTTGTGTCTAGCAATGAGCAAAGGCAGGCTTATAATTATTATGATTTTGGGGGCTGTGTTGTGTTTGGTGTGTGTGTGTGTGTGTGTGTGTGTGTGTATGGAGGCCAGAGGTTGATGTTGGGTGTTTATAATCACTTTTCACCTAACTTTTTTGAGACAGAGTCACTGAACCTGGAGTTAGGCTGGTGGCCAGTAAACCCTACCAATCATCCTGTCTGTGTCCCCCACAGCAATGTGGTTACAGATGGGTGTGACCATGATCAGCTTTTTATGGGGGTGCTGGGATCTGAATTCAAGTCCTCATGTTTAAGCAGAAAGTGTTCTTACCAAGCCATCTCTTTAGCCCTCATGGTCAAAAAATTTTTCCCAAGGAATTAAAAAACACCCAGAACAAAGCTTAAGAATGTTTAAAATCATAGGAAAATAGGATGTAACAGGGAAGGGCCCATAAGATCAAGCATCCAATAAAACTAATCAAGCATACAAAGAAACAGGAAAACAGAATTTCTAGTGAGCACTGCATTGGGATCTTCTGTGGTCTAGATGCTCCAGAGCTAAGGCCCTCTCTGCTAGTCAGTAACAACCAGCCCATACTGCTTCCACTGGCTCTCTAGGCTGCTGGAGAATGCCTGACTTGCTTCGGCCTCCTTGGATCCTAGCATGCCTGGTAAATCCACAACACAAAACAACATCTGAGCAAGGGTATCTTCTTCCTTAAATTCAACCATGAGTGAGTAGCTGTCAAGTTCCCCATATCTTCTCCAATGCTGTTTCGCCTACTCCAAAGACCTAAGATGACATTATGCTGACACGTGTGCATACCAGCACATCAGCATACCAGCACATCACCCTTGACCACCCCAGGAACATCCTTCATTTATAAAACAAAGGAAGGGGAACTATAGGAATGACTTTTATTTATAAATCTGGACTAATAACTTCTAATTAATCCCAGCAAAAACCATGCTCTTAGTTCTGAGACTGGGGCGTCTCCTTGGCAACCTCAGTTGAGTACTACACCCAAAAAGATAATGACTGAATGTGGATGTGCATGAGAATTGACATATCAAAGTGTTTCAAGTAGCACAGCCATCCACTGGAAACAGAGGAGGTTGCAAAGAATCCATGACCTTGGATGAATGAGATACTATTTTTTTTGAGGCACTTTATTTTGATAACTGAAAAAATTAGATGTTCAGAAGCATTCTACAAGGAAAGAGAAATCAAGCCAGTTACTTTCTCATGTATTCGTCTTCTTTACAACTAAAAGCAAAGAGGAAAAAAAAAACCCATTCCGCTTTAAGGGAAAAGTCAGAAAAATGGGCCAATATATTTTTCTTCTCCATAACATAAAACAGCTATAAGAAAGAAATTGTAATAATGGAATTGTACATTGGCTGCACACAGTCATTAAAGACAAGGGGCCATGGCACTGTCAATGCTAACTCCGCCTGGTTCTTCTGAAACAGCAAGTTTTTTTCACTTATAGGTTAACACCAAGTTGTTCTCGCAGTAGAGCTAATTCATATTCCCCATTATTTACTGCCCTGTCTGCCACAGGCAGAGAGGAACTCTGGAAGGTCAATGCTTTTCTCTGCTTGCTCCTTCACTCCATAAATTATATAGAATCGGAGGCATAAGCCTGATTCTCAGGCCTTAACTTCAGGAGTTGAAGAACAGATGGAATCTGAACAGCCTGATATAACAGGCTGGATGGTCTGTTGTGATAAGGGTGGAGCTGAACTTAAACTTGTACTTTTCCAATGAAGCTGGAGAAACCATTCTGAATAAATTATGGGTGTGGCCTGATTGGGGGGACACAGTGGGAGAAACTAGGTTCCAGAGTGAGTTCCAGCAGCACAGGGTGAGGTAACAGACTGTTCCATCTGCACAGGTTGAGGGGACATGAGTGATTCATTCATCTGCACAGTTCTGGGAGACAGAGGATTCTAATATATAGCTAAGGGAATTAGTGTCCTCCATGTTTGGTCCCACTCTTAAAAACTTAGGAAAAAAATTTCTAGTAAGAGAAATCAAAATTGGATGAATTCCTGGGAAGTAAAGAAAATACATCCCCAAAGATTGCACAGTCTACTATTTCAATGTTTTTCTCTTTTGGACCATGGACTCATGTGGCAAAGGCTGGCCTCAAACTGGGTAGGTAGAAAAGATGACCTTGAATTCCAGGTCCTCTTGCTTCTGCCTCCTGAGTCCTTAGATTACAGGTATATGCCACCATGTCCAGCTATGATTTCATTTACATAACATTTTTCAAATGATAAGCTTTTAGAAATGGAGGACAGATTAGTTGTTCCAGGGATTAGCAGTGAGGGATTACAGTGAGGTGAAAGTAGTTATAAAAGGGCAACATAAGTGATTCATGGGATAATGGAACTAATTTATACCTTGACTGTGGAGGTGGATATATGAATCTATACAAGGGATAGAACTGTACTGAAACAGATAGAAACATGCACACACACACACACACACACACACACACACACACAAACTTTGTAACAGAACTGTGGAAATCTGAATAAGATCATGTTATAGCTGTGATAATTTACTATAGTTTCAAAAGATGTTGCCATGGAGGGAAACTGAAGAAGAGGAACATAACATTTTCCTGTGTTATTTCTTACTGTTGTACATAAATCTATAAGTAACTAAATAACAATTTTAGTTCAAAGAATCAGTTGTAAAGCTGGGTGTGGCACACACCTTTAGTCCAAGCACTACAGAAGCAGAGGTAGGCAGATTTCTGTGAGTTCAGGGTCAGCCTGGTCTACACAGTGAGTTCCAGACCAGCTGGGGCTAGAGGGAGACCATGTCTCAAAGAGACAAAAAAAA
>NW_008360320.1:3732853-3756261 GCF_000622305.1 Nannospalax galili
TATAGTAATTGTATTCTATATATTAAAAATAAATATATAACTAAGATAATTTCATAAAGATCCACATTGAACTTCTAGATATGAAAAGTATAATACCAGAGACAAGCAGCACATTAGGGGGGATTAGTAGCAGATTACAGTGTGTAAATTGGAGAGTTTCAAGGTGTAACAAGAGAAAGTAAATTAAATGGAAAAAACCAGAAATAGATAATAAGAACAATGAAAATGAAGAGCTCAAGCCTTCTCTGCTAGCCTATAAAAACCAGCCCATCTGCTCTCTTTGGGCTAGGGCTCCTTCACTCTCCTAGAGAGCTCCTGACTAGCCTACTTGGATACATATGGTCCCTCCAATAAAAAAATCAAAACAGAGAACCTGAAGCCCAGACCAATGAACTATTCATACGGGATCAGAAAGGAAACAAGTTATCATCAACAACATAAACAGAATCAAATTTCAACTTAACAAAGGCATGCTGGAGTTTCATACCAGAAACATACCTAAAATAAACAAAAACAAACAAAAGAAATCCACATGTCCAGATCACAACAAAAAAATACAAATAAAAACCAAAATGATATGTCTTTGTCAAACTCCACCAGTCTTAAAGAAGCATTCAATAATGAGAACTACAGAGAGGAACCCCAGGACACAGAATTTAAAAACAATAAAAAACATGATCAAAGAATTCAATGATTTTAAAGAAAACACACACACACACACACACACACACACACACACACACACACAACTAACCAGAAAACCAACTCAAAGAACTCAGAGGATAGGGATAAACTCTTGACTTAAACTCAAGAAAATATAAATACAAAGCTGAATGAAATGATAAAACCAATTCAGGAGTTGAAAAGTGAATTCATGAAAGAGAAAGAAACTCAGGATAGAATTGAAAAACTCAAGCCAATTTGAAACAATAGGAGAAACCCTCACCAACAGAATGAATGAAATAGAAAACAGAATATCAAGACTAAATGTTAAACTGAAGAATTAGATTGCACAAGCAAAGAATATGAAAAATTAAGAAAAAAACGGGAATGGAGTACGGAGAAAATATGGGACACCATGAAAAGACCACATTGATGCATCCTATAGAGGAAGGGGAAGAATCCCAGTTCAATGTCATTGACCAGATCTTCAACAGGATTTCAGAAGAAAATTTCCCTAAAGAAAGGAAAGGCATACTCATACAGGTACAAGAAACAGAACACCAAATAGATGGGACCAGAACAGAAATTCCCCATGGAACATTATAGTAAAAACACTA
This sequence comes from Nannospalax galili, assembly GCF_000622305.1. NCBI lineage: Eukaryota > Metazoa > Chordata > Mammalia > Rodentia > Spalacidae > Nannospalax > Nannospalax galili. Next base: position 3,734,134 of record NW_008360320.1, read on the forward strand.
AATGCACAGAACAAAGAGAATACGGAAAGCTGCAAGAGGAAAAACAAGTCACATATAAAGGAAAACCCACCAGAATTACGCTGACTTTTCAATGAAAATTATAAAATCCAGAAGAGCCTAAAGCAAAATATTACAAGTTCTAAATGACCATAGATGCCAACCCAAGAATACTTTACCCAGCAAAACTGTCCATTATAGTCTAAGGGGAAAGAAAAATCTTCCATGACACAGATAAACAGAAAGAATTTGTGTCCACAAACCCAGCCCCACAGAGAATACTTAAAGCAATACCAAGGACTGTAGAGAGGAATGACCATATCCAAGAGGCTACAGAAAGAAAACAAATTATGGAAACAGAAAACAGGAACAAGAACACAAATGGAAATTAAAACAACGGGAACCAATACATATCTTCCAATAATAACTTTAAATATTAATGGCCTCAACTCCCCAGTCAAAAGACACAGGCTAGTTGAATGGTTTAAGAAAGAAAATCCATCTTTTTGTTGTCTGAAAGAAACTCATCTCACCTTCAAGGATAGCCACTGCCTTAGGATGAAATAACAGGAAAAAAATTACAAGCAAATGGCAATAAGAAGCAAGCAGGCACTGTAATTCTATTATCAGACAAAAAATAACTTCAGACTAAAATTAATCAGAAGAGATACATAAAGGTCACTTTATCCTGATCAAAGGAACCAATGACCAAGAATACAATTGTGACTATATACGTAGCAAACTCTGGTGCACTCAATTTCACAAAAACAGTACTATAGGACTTTAAGACCCAGATTAACCCCAACTCAGTACAAGGAGGGAACTTCAATACCTTACTGACTCTATTAGACAGATCAATCTGACAATAACCAGAAAGTCATCTGAATTAAATGATATGATTCATCAAATGTACCTGACATCTACCAAATATTCCACCCAAGTACCAAAGAATATTTTCTGTTCAGCGCCCCATGGAACTTTCTCCAAAACCGATCATATACTGGGGCACAAAACAAACCTTAAAAAATTGAAATAATTCCATTCATTCTATCAAACTACAACACAATAAAGCTTAAAATCAACAGCAAAAGAAGCTACAGTAACAACATGAACTCATGGAGATTACACAATATACTCCTGAATGATGAGTGGGTCAAGGAAGAAATCAAGAAAGAAATAAAAGTATTCTTGGAACTAAATGAAAATGATAATATAATACAATAAAACCTCTGGAAAACATTAAAAACAGTCCTAAGAGGGTAGTTTATCTAAGTGCCTACATTAAAAAAAAAATCACAAAAAGCACAAATAAATGACTTAATGGCACAATTCAAGACTCTGGATATGTAAGAACAAGCCAAACCCAAATCCAGCAGATAAGAAGAAATAACAAAAGTCACAGCAGAAATTGAGGAAATAGAAACAAAGAAAACAATACAAAGGATCGATGGACCTAAGAGCTGGTTCTTTGAAAAGATAAACAAGAACAACAGAACTTTAGCCATGCTAACCAAAAGAAAGAAAGAGCAAGTCTAAATCAACAAAATCAGGGAAGAAAGGGGAAACATCACAACAGACACCAAAAAGATCCAGAACATTATAAGGAATACTTTAAAAGCCTATACTCAATTAAATTTGAAAATCTAAGAGAAACAGGCAAATTTCTAAATTCATGAAAACCACCAAAATTAAACCAAGAAGAGATCAACAACTTGAACAGATCTATAACAAGCAAGGAAATCAAAATAGTTAACACCAAGTCTCCCGACTAAAAACAGCCCAGGCCCAGAAGGATTCACAGCAGAATTTTACCAAACCTTCAAAGAAGATCTACAACTGATACTACTTAAATTATTCAAAAAGATAGAAACAGAAGGAGAACTTCCAAATTCCTACTATGATGCCAGTATTCCTCTAATACCCAAACCAACCAAAACCAAGCAAAGACACACAAAAAGAGAAAACCATAATAGCCAAATAGGTCTATGACTCCCTCTGCAAGGGCCATGTTCTATTAGAGTTCTGATAGATCAAAAGGCATTCACTGCAGTTTTAGACAAATATTATTGTTCATTAATAAGGATGAAGACAAGATAAATTATAAAAATACGAGTCAGAAGAATGCATGCAGAACAAAATTAAAATTTTTGCCTTAAAATAAAATTAAATGGCCAGGCATGGTGGCGCATGCCTTTAATCCCAGCACTTGGGAGGCAGAGGCAGGTGGATTTCTGTGAGTTTGAGGCCAGCCTGGTCTACATAGTGAGTTCCAGGTCAGCTGGGGCTACAGGGAGACCCTGTCTCAAAAAGACCAGAAAAATAAATAAATAAATAAAATTAAATGGAAACTAGGAGAGATGTGATTTATAATACACAATTTAAAGAAGATGTTTCTGGCTAACTACAAATTCAGCAGGTTTCATGACACAAGATAGTCAGTGAAAGGGCAAGGGGGGGCTGTCATATTTATCAGAGAATGACATTTAGCCTATATCAGTAACTAGCATTCTTCTGATAAACCAGATATTTCCCATGGTTCATTCAGTGAATCGCTTCAAGAATAAAAAGTGGAAATAATTTAGTCTTCATGACAGATGGAAATTACAGATGCCATTAAAACAAGAACCTTCCTTGAGAAACCATCCTGCTCTGATGGAATGGAAGCCAGCATCTCATTATCTCATTATACCCAGTCTTTAATTATGATGGTGGATATGGGTGTGACTAGCTTCCTGTTAGTAAAAGGGAGCAGCCTACTTATTAGTGTATTATGACTAAGATTCAGATGAGAATATTTCGTATGTGCCATTCAACCCAGGGCCAGGGTGGCAGCAGAGTTAGAGCTAGAGAAAGGTAAACGATAGAAGACAAACATTTCATAAATACTGTTAGTAAATGCTGTGAAGCAATTTTCCTATTATGTCTTCGCTGCCAATTCTTCTTTAACTAGAACCAGCTCTACTTTGATTTCTTTTATATATTGGGATTCCATCTTAGTCTATTAGACAAAAATACATTAATAAAACAAAATAATCTATAAAATTATAAGGCGATACCTTCTTTGAGTTGTTGGCCAGGGTGGCCAAAGGGATTCCCAGATAGTAACCCAGCATAGAGCTGGGAAAATGAACAGCAGACCCCAATCTTATCAAAGGAATATTGACAACTGATTACCACTAGATGAGGAACAGCTGACCCTCCTAAAACAAAGACCTCTAGATAGGCTGACTAGATTCACCAGAAGGGCAAGCAGTGGGGAATGGCTTGGGGTGCTGACAACACATTAGACAGTAGCAGGGATATCAGAGTATAAGAACTCTAGTTGGGGGAGGGAGGCTATGGGAGGGTGCTATCTGGGAAGTGGGTGTAAAAAAATAAATTAATTAAAAAAATTATAAGGATTAAAAGGCAGAAGCATGTGGCCTAGATGTACATTTATGAATTCATCAGAGAATTATCCGGTCAAATATAATTAGAAGACTGTGTAATCGGTTTGTTAAGGGTTATCAACCTTTGCTAAATAGCTTACTTCATTATCAATTCTTTTTTATTTCACACCTTTCTTATTTCCTAGAGATCTACTGATTGTTTGAACTAGAACTTTCAAGGTGATGATAGGAATGCATACAGTTTTAATTAAGATCATTTTAGAATTATATGGATATGTTGTGTCTGTGGATGACATAAGGACTTTAGAAAAAGGATGACAAGTAAGTTTGAACTTAAATGCTGTACAAATCAGGATACTAGAAGAAAGCAAGACTACACTCAAATTCAATAACACACAGAAATCTTCAAAGATAAGGGCATGATTTGGAAGAACTAACAAGGGACAGTACATGCCCCCAAGGATGAAAAATGCTGGGAAGTTATTATCACACTAGAAAAGAGCAACTTCTGTTGACAGAAATTGTGAGCTTCAGTAAAGGGATGTAGCCTGCCTGTGGTGCCTATAAGAATATACCATTCTCACCTTCCATCCTTTGATCTTTTCTGAATAACTTACATTCGGCGAGTTGGCAAGAAAGCTATTTGATGTGGTCCTAAAGGTAACTGCAGAAGGCAGCAAGGTGAATAGGAAGGGTACCAATTCTAATTGATTGACTGTGGTTGCCTGAAGCACCATTCACAAAAGGATTCTGTGATGCCATTCAGCATTACAAGGATCTGAAGCTGTGAAAGGCACTGTGTATTGTGAAAATGGGAGGAGGCACCAGCAGCTTGTGTGTTCATGAGCCCCATGTTTGTTCTGAGCACAGAACGGGGAATGGTGCATATACTTTACAACCCGGGACTATGAAGACACCTCAATTTTTGTTTGCTGATTGGTTAATGCTACACCAACCAACCAACCAACCCAAATACACAAGAAGAATGAATTTGGGAGTAGGGATGATAAATTCATGCTGATTTTGAAACGGTCAAAGGCTACTGTATTAGTTACTTTTCTAAATGCTGTGACCAAGTACCTGACGAATGCAAGCAACTAAGGAAGGGATTATTTTGGCATACACTTTGAGGGTAGAGTTCATCATGGTGGTGTGGTGTGGTGAGGAAGCTGGTCACATTGTATCTGCAAACAGAAAACAGAAAGAAATGAATACTGGTGTCCTATTCATTTTCCCTCAGTCTAGGACCCCAGCCCATGGAATGGTACTGCTCACATTCAGGGCTGGTCGTCTTCAGTCAGACTTCTCTAGTAACACCTCTGCAGACACATCCAAGTGTGTTTCCATGGTTATTTTTATCCAGTCAAGTTGATAAGAATAATTATTCCAGCTATAGGAATAAAGCTAAAAATGGGAATTTGGGAATCAACAGCTTGTATGTTGATAGTTGATACTACAAAAAGTGGAATACAGGGTAAGAAGCATAGCAGGCAAGTATAAAATCTGAGAACAGAAATGTTTAAGGGATGAGAGATGTAGGAACAGCCCCCCTACCCCACCAAATGGGAAAAAGAAAAACAGCAAGAATAGCCAGAAGATTAAAAGCACACAGCATAAGGGCAGGTTAAAGACAATAAAGGAGTAGAATTTTTATGAAAGAAAGTTGCTATGAATGTGAGAGGCTAAGAAAAGGGCAGTAAAATAATGACTGAAAAACAACAGTCAGAAGGCCACTGATGCCTGGGTGACAGCAATTCCAGGATTAGAACAGAACAGGAAGCCCAATTTTAACAAGATGAGAAGCTCATGAGAGATGAAGATGTGAATATAGCTATACAGAAGCAGAATCATAGAGGGTATTTTATTTTGCAACAAACCAAATTAAAAAAATGAAAAAACAAAACAGAACTTCAATAACAACCACAACAGTAACAACAATAACAACAAAAAAGAATGGTAAACCTATCTGTTGAAATGAGTAAGATTTCTTTAGAAACTGAAATAAAAAGACAAGACAGTATGGAAAAGAAGTACCAGAATGAAAACAGGGAGGCAGATACAGCTGTCACACACATCTGGGAAGCTAAGAATGGTATTATGAGCAAATGCATACTGAAATACTTGAAAACAGAGATGGATCAGAGTAATTTCTAGTTAAATAAAATTTAAAAATTACTATAATAACTTGAATAACTAATAAAGTGAAATGACAGTCAAAGACCAACCTCTCAAGGAAACTCACTCAGGACCAGATGGTTTTGCAATGAGGTTCTACCAATTTTCTAAGATATAGTCAATTATATTTCAGTAAATTGATCAAGAAAATAAAAAGTGAGCAAAATCCTACCAAGTTATTTATGAGGCTAATATAATCTTAATTTTAATTTAAGATAAAAATAATATCACATAATCAATTCAGAGACTCTAGCAGCTGTCCACCAGGGATGCTCCAGTGGCTCCATGTGACCCAGGTAGTCCTGCTCCACAAGATGGAACTCATGCCTGATATTTTTTACATTTTAAAAATTGAAATTTTACACAATTATCATACAAATTAATTTTATGGTATTTAGGTTCCCTTCCCTTTCCCCACCTCCCCTTATTGCCCCCCCTACTCAATTTAATTTAATGAACTCTGATTTTATATGTGTATAAGCCTATATGTATATATATGTTGGAAACCAATTTTGGTTTCCAAATGTCCTTCAGTGTAGGTCCATCCATTGGAGCTTGGTTAACTTACCAAGAGTCCCATGCTTGAAAGAGGCTATCTCTGCCCCTCCCCAAAGCCATCTGTTGCCACTATTTCTTTATGTGGAGTCGGAGCTTCTTACCCACTTCCTCATGTTTATGCTGGTGTTTTTTCTGGTTTGAGCTTACATGGGACTTGTGCATGCTGTCACCATTGCTGTGAGTTCAACTGACCAGCTGTTTGGAAAACTCTGTTTCCCTGTGGTTATCCATACCCTCTGTCTCTTACAATCTGATTGTTGCCACTGCTGTGAGTTCATATGATTAACTGACCACCTGTCCAGAAAACTCTGTTTCCTTGTGGTCATCCACCACCTCTGGCTCTTCCACAATGATCCCTGAGACTTAGGAGCAGAAGTTTGATATAAGTGTCCCATTCAAGGATAAGTGCTCTGCAGCTTCTTGTTCTCTGCATATTGACCAGCTGTAGGTTTCTGTGTTAGTTACCATCTGTTGCATAAGGAAATTTCTCTGGTGAGAGCTGAGATATGCATTAATCTATGGGTATGATGGTAAGTCACAAACAGTTTAATATGATAACTCTTCAGTAGAAAAGTAGTATTAGGTTCTCTCCTATGTTCTGTGATCTGACTAGCCTTAGGTTCCTAAGTCTGATATGAATGTCATGGGCTCCATCCTAGGAAGCAGATCTTAAATCCAATTAGAGTGGTTGGTTGATTCCATAATATTTGTGCCTCTATTGCACAGATGAGCATATCCATGCCTGGTACTCCTAAACTATGTCAAAGGTCCATGGCTGGCTAGGTCATAGGACCTATTGGAGAACTTAGTACTATTATTCTGCTAAGTAGACAGCAATAAACTGCCCCCAAATTCTTGCCTCATCAGAGAAACTTCTTTTATAGTAGAGGGCAACTAATACAGAGATCCACACTTGGTCAATGTGCAGAGAATAAGAGACTGTAGAGTGCTTAGCTCTAAATGGGATACCTTTATCACACCACTATCATCAAGGTGCAAGGATTTTCTTGGAAGAGGGAACGGAAAGATAGTAAGAGCCAGAGATAATAGACATCTGCAGTAAAGAAGTATTTTCTGGATATTATAGCACCAATTCACACAAGAACTCACAACAGCTATAACTGAATGAATAAGACCTGCAGAAGATGATACCAGTCAAAATCCCAGCACAGGTAGGAGAGTGGCTCATGTAGTTCCACCTCTAGTTGAGGAGCTATTGGCAACTGTTGGCTGCTGGAGGAAGGGAGAGTCAGTTTTCTTCAGGGATGTGGCCAGTGAGAAGCTACCTATGCTCCAGGAAATTGTCCTACATCCATGCATACTAAATGGAGTCAGTGGGATTTTAAAAAGAATACAGGGGCTGGAGAGATAGCTCAGCAGCCAAGAGCACTGGCTGCTCTTGCAGAGGACCCAGGTTTGATTCCCAGAACCCAAATGGCAGCTAACAGTTGTCCCCAACTCCAGTTCCAGGAGAATCTGACAACCTTTTCTGACCTCCACAGATATTTCATGACACAGGTGTACATGCAGGCAATACACTCATACATATAAAAATAAGTAAAATATAAAAAAAGAATACATGAAGCTGAGAAGGAATAGTGGGAAGAAATAGGGGAGAAATTGGAGGAGATGGAAAGTGGGGTAGATTTGTTCAAAATGCCTTATTATATACATGTATGAAATTCTCAGTTAGAAAAGAGAAAGTGAAAGGGATGGCAATTCTTGCAAATTCATTCTATAAGGCCAGCAATACCCTTGTGCCAAAAGCAGGACACAGAAAAAGATAGACAAAGATCTCTGATGAACACAGATGCAAAAGTTCTTAACAGATCAAAACAATATGTCAGAAAGTTCATTAACCATGGTAAAGTGGGGTTTATCTCAGGGATTTAAGTATGGCTCAATACACACAAACCAATGAACAATCCATCACAGTATCAAAATGAAGGACAAAATTCACCATCCTCTCAACAGATGCATAAAAAAAGCATTCGATAAAACTCAACATTCTTTGGGGTATAAACTGTAAACTAAGTATAGAAGAATTATACCTCCAAACGATCAAGACGGTATATGACAAAACCACAGTTAAAATTACTCCAAACAAGGAAAAGATGAATGTATTTCATTTATAGTCCACAAAAACATTCTCACCACTCAACACAAAACTGAAGTCTTAGCCACAGCAATTTTGGAAAAAATGAATACAAATAAAATACAAAAAAGCTATGCTGTTTGCAAATGATGTGATTTTTATATCTAGAAACCCTAAAGACTATTAGAACTGACACATGAATTAGTAAAGTTGCAGGATATAAAATCGCCATATAAAAATTATTGGTGTTTTTATTTACAAATGACAAAGGTACTGAGAAAGAAACCCTAAAGGTTAATCCCAATCATAGTAACTATGAAAGAAAACCAAAGCAGACTTCCTCCAGGATTCTTTCCCAAAACACAGGAATAGACTTAAGGAAGTGAATGATCTCTATAGCAGAAATTATAGCCTTTTTCCTTACTGGACTTTTGAAGGTAAGAAGGGCCACCAGCAACTCTATTGAAACTAGTTGTGAAAACATGGCCAAGATTCTCCTCCTTGCCCCTCTAGTCAAATGTGCATGGTCTAATCCAGAAACACGGGCTGAAGAGATTCAGGTAATAATTCCAACATTATGTAAATTACACCTGCTTCATTAAGTTGAACCATGTAACTTCCCTAAATGGATTATTCAAGACATCTACCCAGTGACAGACACCATGCTAGCTCTTTGTTTATGAAATAATTCTTTTGAAAATTTAAAAAATTTAGAAAAATTACAAAACCTTGATGAGATAAATTGAAAACACACAAAAAGAAGAATCCACATGTTTTTTGCAGATTAAAAGAATATCTATTATTAAAATATCTATATTGAGGTTGATTTATAGATTCAATCCAATTTCTATCAATATACCAGGTATTCTTCATAGAAACAGAAAAAAATCATGAAATTCATACTGAAGCACAAAACACTCTGAATAGCCAAAGCAATCGTAGTCAAGAAGAACAAAGTTGGTGGCACCATAGCATCTGACATGAAGACATACTGCAGGCAACAGCCACAGGAAAGCAAGGTACTAGCAGAAAGTGCAGTCTCTTCAGTAAAAGGTCCTGGTAAAACTAGATACCATAAGTGTAAGAATGACATTTAACCTTTATCTATCATCATATACAAAAACAAACTAAAAATGAATCAAAGATTTAAATTTAAGACCTGAAACTATAAAACTACTAGAACAAAATATACTAGGTATAATTCATTGTTATACCTAGTCACTTTATTTGATAAGATCCCACAAGTACAGGCAACATTAAAAAAAAATAGACACGTGACTATACACAATCTGGAAGCTTCTGCACAGCAAAAGAAACAGTGAACAGACTAAAGAGACAGCTACAGAATGGAGAAAATACCTACAAACCATTCACCTGAAAATTATTAATATTCAGAATATATAAGGAATTTAAAGAAACAAATGATGAAAGCAAATAATACAATTAAAAGAGAAAAATAAAAGGTTCTAAGAAGACATTTATGAAAAAAAAAATATATATTAAACAAGTATATGAAAATGTTCAATGTTACTACCTAAGAGAAAAATGGAAATCAAAATTATAACATGTTATTATCCCAACCTAGTCAAAATGGTTATAATCAAAAGAACAAAAAAATCTAACTTTTGATGAGGAAGCACAGAAAACAGAATTCTCGTACACATTTCTATCAGCATAGTGATTAAGGATCAGAGTATAGAAGTTCCATAGAATCCTGAATATAGATCTGCCAATTTGTCTGGCTATCCAACTTATGGATATATACCCTAAAAGAATGAAATCAGCATATCAAATTCATATCTGCACTTAGATGTTTATTAAAGCGTTATTCATAATAGTCAAGATATGGAATAAACTTAGTTGTCTACTTGGATGAATAAGGAAAATGTGGGATATATTCAACTGAGATACTATTCAGCCATAAAAAAGAATGGAATCCTGTCATTTGTGGCAAAATATATTGAAAGGGAAGATATTGTGTTAAGTCAAATAATCCATAGAAAGTCAAATACTACATATTTTCTCTCTCATATGGTAGTTCAAAAAGTTATTCTCAGAGTAGCAGTACAGTAGTAATTAGTAGAGGAGAGGAAGGACATGTGGTTAGAGAGTTAGAGAGAGGTTAATAGGCATCAAAACAGATAGAGGAATAAGTTATAGTGTCCTCCAGCGAGGTAGGATGATTATAACTTACCATATTTATTATATATTTTATAAAGAACTAGAAGAGAAGAGCTTAAAGACTCCAAAAACAAAACCTGATAAGGAGACAGAAATGCTAGTTACCTTGATCACTATACACTGTGTACATACAATGAATTATTATATTGTATATCAAATATGTAAAATTATGTGTTGATTAGAAAGAAATGTTTTAAAAGAATGCATTCTGTTTTTCGAGCTACTAAGAAGCCTGTGGTACACTTCTTTGTTTCTTTACAGAAGGTCTGAGATTTCTTCTAGAAAAGAAGTTGCTTCTAGACTCTGCTTATCTTTGGTGATCTTCAGTCTAATCACACTATCTCAAGGTGCGCATTTCCTCTTAGCACAGTTGTTTGTTATACTTTCTCTACACTCTCACTATTTCTGGAAGACTATTAACTATCAGCTCTTTAAATAGTGCTTCTTTTTTATTTTTTTCTATTTTGTCTCATCAGCTACAGAATTTTACATTTGAATACAAATATCTACTTTTCTACTAAATTTTTCATGCATTTATCTTCATATGCTGTCATTTTAAAACATCTTTCAGCCACTAATCATCTCTTTAGCTGTGTGTAATCTTTTGTACAATATACTCTGTAAAATATGTCTGTTTACTCCTAAAGCTCCTTTAGCAATTTCTGTGTATGGGGCGAGGAATATACAATTGCCTAGCTCTCCTGATGAATTTCCTGTTCAGTTTTTCCAGTAGAAAGTACTGGAGGAAGATTATAAGCACAGGTTCCTCCTCTGACGGTAAGGATAGAGTGATTCAGAATTCATCATCATATAGGCACCCCAGTCCTGTTGAGGTGACAGTACCTTCATTCAAAACTGACTGAAGCAACATCAGAGTGGGCACAGACTTTACTTAAGGAGCAGTATCAAGGTTTGTGTTCTGGGTATTGGATCCTTTTCCTTCCTATTTATCCTGCTATGTCTTATGCTTCTACTTCTTTCTAATAATCTTGAAAACTAAGTCCCAATATTAAAATTTCTGTTTAAAGCAACTAGAATAATTTGTTTTCCTGACTGATACTGATTAATACATTGTGTTGGAGAGTTTATTTGTCAACTTGACACACCTGGCAAGAGGGAACCTCACTTAGGGAATTTCTTCTATTGGAGTCACCTTCTGGACACTACAGGGCATTTTCTTGATTGTTGAGTGATGGGGGGGGGCATCCCAGCCCACTGTGGGCTGTGCCATACCTGTGCAGGTGATCCTGTGTTGTATGAGAAGCCAGGCTGAGTACAGGCCTGAGGAGCAAGCCAATAAGCAGTGTTCCTCCATGGTTTGTGCCTCAGGTTCCTGCTCTGCTTTCTGTGCCTGCTTCAAGATGTGAGCACTCCGCTTTCTACTCTGACCACTTTCTTCTCCCTGCCCTGACCCCCCATGATGGACTCTAATCCCTCTGGAACCTGGAACTGTGATCTCAAATAAACTCTTCTTTCTATAAGTTCCCTCGGTCATGGTGTTTTATTACAGCAACAGAAAGAAACTATGACAAAAATTGGTACCAGAATTGATACCAGTGGGCTACTGCTGTGAAAGACCTGACCCAGTTGTGTTAGGGAGGGTTGTGGAAGGTTTTGGAGCTTTGGACTGCAAGCCATTGAGTGTTTGGAGCTTAGTGAGCTATTCTGTAGGAACTTGGATGATAATGTTGAAAGAGGTGTAGACACTGGAGGCCTAGCTTGTGAAGCTTCAAAGGGAGCAAAGACTTTATCAGGGCTGTTTGTGTGATATACTTTGAATTAAGATTTTTGGAAGTGAAACCTTTTGTAAGTAACAAGAGACCAGCATCATTGAATGGAAACTTCAGGGAAATATTTCCTCAGGGTCAGCACACTAAAGCTGTGGTCCAGAAGGGGCCAAGGCTGCCCATCAAACTGGCAGCAGTACTTGGAAAATGTTTAAGAGTCTCTCACATAGTACTGATGTTGAAGGTGTGAAGAGGTTATGGAGGCACCTGAGGCTTGACACTCTGAGAGGCCAGGAGAGGCCACTAGTGAAGGTAAGCCTCAGTTGCATTGAAGAACCACAGGACTGATATATTATGGGGAGACTCTGAGGCTTGGTACTGTGTGAGGTCAAGAAAGGTTACTGGTGAAGGTGCAGCCTCAGTTGCAATGAAGATCCTAGTATACTGGAGATGTCAGAACTATGGATGACCACCAAGGGCCATGCTGGTGTGGAGAGGAGCAGGGCAGAGACTAGGGGACAAGCTGTCTCTGCTGTGGATGACAGAGCCAGAGAAGAGGAGCTGCCCATGCCCTTTGGAGCCCAGAAGATTGTGAGTGAATCCCAGTTGTCCAGCCTTGAGCTACTGATGGACTTTAGTTTTGCTTGAGAGTGCCAGATTCTTCCCTTTTGAAATAAGACAATATTTACTTTGTTTTGGATTTTACAGGAGCCCACAGTTAAGAGACTTTTAAAAAAGACTGAATTTTTAAAGTGTTTGAATTTTTAAGGACTGTGGAACTTTTAAAGTTGTACTGTTTAATGTTGTAATATTAACATGAGATCTTGAGGATAAGAAATGGAAAGGTTATGGTTTAATAACAATATGTTTGTGTGTCAATTTGACAAGGAGTAAACTGTGCTGGATAGCTTTAGTTGTCCACTTGACAAAACTTGGAAGAGGGAACCTCAACTGGGGAATTACTTCTATTGGATTGGCTCTGTGGACTTGTCTATGGAACATTTTCTTGATTGTTGAGTGATGTGAGGGGGCCCAGTCCACTGTGGGTGATGCCATCCCTGTATAGGTGATCCTGTGTTGTATAAGAAAGCAGGCTGGAGGAGCAAGCCAGTAAGCAGTGTTCCTCCAGAGCCTGTGCTTGAGCTCCTGCCTCCAGGTTCCTGCCCCAAGTTCCTGCCTTGGTTTCCCTTGTTGATGGACTATGAGCCAAATAATCCCTTTCCTCCCCAAGTTGGTTTTGGTCAGTGTTTTTAATCACTGCAATAGAAAGTAAGTAGAACATATAGCATAAGCATTTATTTTTCATTTCAACAAATATGTTCTACTATAAATCATGCCTGATTTTGCCTTTAAACATTTCATGTCTGACTTTATATGAACTAATTTTAATACCTATGGTCCTTGGGCAAGGTCTAAATCTGTAGTTTGTAATTTCTACTCTCATGATGCCTTATTTATATGTTGGTCTTTGGGAACCCAGAATTGTTGATACAATCTGTAAATAAAACAAATAAGAATAATAGAGACAATAGATGCCACCTGAGAGCCCAAAGTGGGAATTATTTCTTGTAGCTACTCCGTCTAAATATTAGCCTACAGCTTTCTTTCTGAATAAAGTTTTATTCTCATGGTTATTAAGACAGTGTTACCTGTCTTGCATGTTTACTGCTTGTGCTTTAGTTTCAGACCAAGAACTTTTATGCTTCCCCTGCTGGTGAGATTTTATTCTCATTCTCTCTTTCTTGTTCTCTTTCTCTTTCTCTCTCATTCTCCATTCTCCATTCTCTCTCTCTCTCTCTCTCTCTCCAAGTTTGCTAGTTCAGTGTAATTATTACTGTTGATTGCTACCTTGATAGGATCTAGAATCATCAAGCAGACAAGCCTCTAGACACATCTGTGAGGAATTTTCTAGATTGAGTTGAGATGGGAATAACCATCCTAAATAAGGGTAGCACCATCCCATCTGATGGGGTCCTCACTGAACAAAAAGAGGAGAGTGGGTTGAGCAATAGCATTCATCTCCCTTTTCTTCCTGACTGTGGATGCAATGTACAAATTGCCTCAAGCTCCTGCTGCCATGACTTCTCCAATGAAATGGAGTACCTCAAACTGCACAATAAATCCTTCTTCTTTTTTTTCTTTAAACTAGGTATTTGATCATAGCAATGCGAAAAATAACTAATATACCCAGGCTGGTCTCTAACCTACAATCATCTTGTTTCAGCAGTGTGGGAGCATGGATGATATATTGTTTCATGTTGAATTTGGTTATTGTGTGCTAGTATAGCCATTCAGAGTAAATAATCTGATATACTTAGAAATGGACATCTTGATAATAATTTTCTATCACACATCTGTACTATTTTCAAAACAAGTATTAGTGTATTAGTTACTTTCTGTTGCAGGGATAAAATACCATGACCAAAAGCAACTTATGGAAGAGAGAATTTATTTTGGCTTATGGTCTCAGAGGGGGTGGCATGGCAGGCATTGGAGCAGAAAGCTGAGAGGTCCGATCTTTAGCTGCAAACATGAAGCAAAGAGAGCAAATGGGAAGTGGGGCCAGGCTATGAACTTTCAAAGGCCACCCCAAGTGACATAATTCCTCCAGCACAGTTTTACCTGCTATAGGTTCCAAAACTTCCCTAAACAGCAGCACCATCTGGGGACCAATTAAGTCTACAGGGGACATTTCTCATTCAAACCACTACGATTTGGATTTATATGTTTATAATGCAAATTCTAGTTTAGAAGAACCATTAAACAGACTTTAGTCCAGATGTATCATACTATTTTTTCCAATGACATCTCTTTAAATGTCGGCAATGAGGGCTGGGCGTGGTGGTGCACACCTTTAATCCCAGCACTTGGGAGGCAGAGGCAGGTGGATCTCTGTGAGTTCAAGGCCAGCCTGGTCTACATAGTGAGTTCTAGGACAGCTGGGGGCTACAGGGAGACCCTGTCTCAAAAAGACCAAAAAGTAAATAAAAAATAAAGATAAATAAATGTCAGCAATGAAAGACAAAAAGTATCAATTTCTTATGTTTAATTATTTTTTATATAACTCAATTTCTCCAAATTCTTTTCATTTGGTATAACAGGTACAATTTAAACTGCACCAATATTAAGAACAGGAAGGTTTGATCATTATTATATACTTCATTATAAGTTAATTTTAACTTATTATGTAGTAAAAGAAATGCCTAAAATGAGGAAATGAGTTGTTGCTCTTCAATTTTTGAAGGCATGCTTTTTAACTGTTAAAACAGGGTAGAAATTCCAGAGGCTAATGTAAAAGGTAACAATGTATTCAGGTCAACTTTGAAATTTACTAGGAACATAAAATGTCATTAAACTGACTTTTATTATTTTATCTCTGCCTAGAATAGCTCAGGATTAAAATAAAAAACCATTTTACTCATATAAACTATTATTTTTTAAAGTAAAAATATGTAAATTACCGAGTACTGCAGATTCATGCAAAGAAAAATGCAATTCAATGGTTTATCTACAGTTCCTGGCATATATTCTAAATTATAAAAGGAGATATAATAGGTTATTGAAAGACTCAATTCCAAATGTGGACTAAATAATAGTTAACTTCTCTGTAAGTAGAACATCTTATCAGGTAAGTTAATGTAATGAAAAAACTGGTACAGTTTTTCATTTGCTCCTATAGCCTTAAGAAATCCGAACTCACCCAATCATTTGGAGTATGAGCTAACTTTCTTTTCCCTTCATTCCTGTAGGTCTGCATTGTCAAGTCTAATCCTGAAGGAGGAGGATGCTCAGCAGTACTCACACCATATTTGAAGGGGCGGATATAAAGAGAAGTATTGGGGGAAGCAGTATTAATGACGGAAGCCCTTAGAAAGATACAATTTTCAGACTCCTTTTAGATTTATTTATTTTGTTTTGATGAAAAGAATGTAGAGGAAGCAGTGAGGAAGAAAAAATCACACCTTTAGTGGTCAAACTGAAAGAAACACACAGTCGGTAGAAAAAGTGGCATCTGTTGATTTGTTAATTACCCACTGAAGGATGGGGCTTTCTCTCACTGTTTCTCAACTGACAGTTCTTCGTACCCTAAAGGACACTGGTCAGTATTTGAAGGCAAATTTTTTCTTGGTAAATTCATTTTCTGCCGGGCGTGGTGGCGCATGCCTTTAATCCCAGCACTCAGGAGGCAGAGGCAGGCAGATCTCTGTGAGTTCAAGGCCAGCCTGGTCTAAATAGTGAGTTCCAGTCCAGGAAACCCTGTCTCAAAAAGAGAGAGAGAGAGAAAAAAAAATAAAAGAATAGCAAACAGCAGAAAAACACATAAAATCAAACATGCAGCACTTGATGGATTTTTACAAAGGAATTATATACATGTAACCTGCATCACAACAAGTATAGGAATAGGACCAGCATCCCAGACTCTTCCTGGGGAACTCCTCCAAGAAGACAGCTTTGAATGTAGTAAGAGGTATGTGTATGTGTGCTACTGGCATACACAGGAAGTAGAGGTCAGGGATGTTTTGATTCATCCTAAACTGTGGAACCCTTCCCTATATAAATAATTATTTTAAATGTCAATAGTCCCCAATTTGAAAAACCTTATTTTATAGTACAGATATACTTCTCTTTTTCAGTTCAAGTGATGAGTGATAAAGATTAAAGGAGCTAAAATTTGGTGGAATTGAGCCACTGCGAAAATAATTCAAAGTGTTACCAGAGGCAAACATAGGGATGAATTTCCGTAACAAAGACAGTAACCTTTATCTATCTGAACATCTAGACATTTTAAAATGACACAGAGATTTAAGATGAAAAATTAATTTAGTTCCTTATCTGTAGACATCTGTCACACATGGGCTACCCAAAACTGTTTAAATATTTTCCTTAGATTTTTGATAATTTTCTAGAATATAAGTCTAATCTTCCTAAGATTTTGCTCAGTATCTTAGGGTAGATAAGTGCCCAAGACTGCAAACATGAAATAAAGATTGTGATTTAAAAATTGTAACAAATAGGCTGGGCATGGTGTTGCATGCCTTTGATCCCAGCACTCAGAAGGGAGTGGCAGGCGAATCTCTATGAGTTCAAGGCCAGCGCCTGGTCTACGTAGTGAATTTCAGCTGGGGCTACAGGGAGACCCTGTTTCAAAAAAGACCAAAAAAAAAAAAAAAAATTATGTAACAACCTGAGGATGCACCTCTTCCTGGGGGACTTCCTTTGTGGAAAAGATATCAGGGTGCTCGGTGCTGTAGTGGTATTGAGCCTAATGGATCATGGGTGTAAGGCACCAATGGGAAGAGTGGTTTTGGAACAGCAGCTCCTGGAACATGCTTATACAATGTTATTAGCTGGGCCACCTCAGAGCCAGCTTCTGCCCTGAAGATGTCTACTAGCTTCTTAATAATTTCAATTGTCCTCTTCACTTGTTAGAGGGCTCTGTTTTTTGTTTTAAGAACTTTTGACTCACAGAACAATGTAAAATGTAGAAACAATTTCTTTAAATTCTTTGGAATAAAGTTACTAAAGAGTCAGCAGTAGATCTATGACATGAAGTATGGGGGTGTTGGCTCTGATCCTCACAGTATTTTCATTAATGCCATGCATTATGCTCTGTGTAGGTCATTGCCCCAAAATCCAAGGTTGTGGAATTAGAATGAGTATGTAGATGCAGAGGTGTTAAATAATGTGAAGTAAGACGTTAAATGAATTAGAAATAAAACTACTAAATTGAAAAATTAATTATTTAAAAACTGTGTTTTCTGATACTGAGAAAATGTTAAATATAGGAGTAAAAATCAAGAACCATTCTAGGGCCTGGGATATAGTTGAATGGGAGTCCTTGCTTATCATGGACAAACCTGTAGGGTTTATCCCTAGCACTGGAAAAAAATTAACTGTAGTTACACGAATGTATAGCAGACAGGAAGCTAGACATGACAATTCACAAGGACAGGAGGTTTTTTGTTTGTTTATTTTGAGATAGGATTTGCTATATTACCCAGGGCTGTCTTGAACTTGGAGGTTTAAGTATTCCTCTTGCTTTAATTTCCAGGGTAGCTCAGAATACAAGCATGCCCTGCCATGTCTGGCTTAGGAAGACAGTAGGATCTACTATCATTATTTATATCTATTTTACTGATTTACATATCTGCCTGAGACATCCCTTAGGATCCCTGAGTCCTGAGAGCAGGTACTCTATCCTGTTCACCTTAACTCCAGGTTAAGAGAGCCAATGGGTTACCTTTAGGATCTCCTACCGAGGAAAAATACTTAAATTGAAGATCAACAGGGGCTATGCCCTAATTTTCTTCTTTTTAATATAATTTAAAACTTTATGCGACATTTAAAAATTATTCAATAGGTACTTGTTAACTAATAATTTATGGCAGATACAAAAACAAAACAGGAAAAACCCAAAACAACAAGTTGAAACCTTAAAGACCATAACAAAATGCCCAGAACCCAGTCCGATATTGTTCAGTATTGCTCAAGGGTTTATTAAATTATAAGAGACAATATGCTTCAGGATTGTCAAATACTGGCAATATACAATCAGAATTACTTCACCTTCTCTCTGACTTTGCAGTAAAAAGCACACAGGCATATGAATATCCACATTCATCTATAAACATACCGCTTTAGTCTCTAACAAGAAAATGAGCCTATGTACAATGCATTAATTGCAACATTGTGAGCTT
This sequence comes from Nannospalax galili, assembly GCF_000622305.1. Taxonomy (NCBI): domain Eukaryota; kingdom Metazoa; phylum Chordata; class Mammalia; order Rodentia; family Spalacidae; genus Nannospalax; species Nannospalax galili. The sequence goes on from NW_008360320.1 coordinate 3,752,954, forward strand.
ATCAAACTGGAATTCAGTAAATCATTCCAACACTACCAAACATTTCGATATGTTACATCAATATGGAAAACAGGTTAGTCTAGGATCATCATCATTTTTTTTTTTTTTTTTGGCCTTTTTGAGACAGGGTCTCCCTGTAGCCATAGCTGTCCTGGAACTCACTATGTAGACCAGGGTGGCCTTGAACTCACAGAGATCCCCCTGCCTCTGCTGGGATTAAAGGCATGTGTCACCACGCCCGGCTCTAGGATCATCATTTAAAAGGAATGCATTGAATAAGGTGAGTGCTTATAAGAAGGGTTGAAAAGTCAATTATAGCATTCTGTGAAATTTCAATTAGTAAATATTTAAAAAAGGACTATGGTCACTGATAACTAGAGAATAGCTCATTTGGTTCATGCTTTCATTAACAGTGTTTCAAAGGGTGATTTACATACAGACAGAAGCCTGTCTATTTAAAAAATTAAACTATTATCCCCATCTATACTATTAAGTTTCAAAATCTCAAAATCTCTACAAATTCTACACAGTATAACTGAGAATCTTATGGGCTAGTATTAAAAATATATCATGTATGATAATGGAAGCAAAAAATGCTATTTGTAAAGCTTATCCTCTAACAATGAATAGAGAAGGACATGTTTGATTTATTTCCTTAATGGAGCCAAATCAGTCAGGACTATTACTGTGCTGCCATTGATTATTCAGTGTGTGTTCCTCACTGGAATGCAATACTATTACTGATCAAGACTTATTATATTCTAAATAGTCATTATGCTATAAATACCAAAATCATGAGTGGAAAATAAAAATAAATAAGCCATTGCCAAATATACTTTCTTCCCTTGGAATCTGAAAACTGTGAATGCTGACGCCCATTTAAAAACAGGCCTCTTGCTTTCCTGTGGTTTTATAGAACTAATTTTTCATTTTGACTAAAGTCTTTTCTCAGTAAACTTAAATTTTGTAGACAGAGCAATGCATACTTCTTTTGAAAAAATCAAAGACTAGGACTACAGATAGTCATATATATTTATTCCAGCAGGTAACTAAAAGGAGGCATACAATTTCATTACCATACAGAGAGCTAACTACAGCTGTTTAAAGGTAAAATTATTTTTTTCTCAGCTTCCTGCTAAAAGAATTTGTAGAAAATCAGAGGAAGAATTGTAGAAAGTTACAGGGCCCCCTCCCAAAACCCAGGCTCAAATGATTTTGCCATTCAGTGTTTTAAAAAAACACTTTCTTATACTTAACTACCAAATCCTCAAAATTCTTGAACACACCACACTGTCTTTCAATTACTTCACTTAAACTCTTGTCTGTTAGCCTTTCTTAGCCCCTTATCTTTCATTGTAATTCTATATTTTCAGCTTTTTCTGTTTTCTTCTCTGTTCAAGATGGCACAAATTCACCTGTGATACCTTTGAGAACATAATACATCATTTATGCCTTTCCTACTGGTGAGGGTTCATGGTCATTCACAACAAGAGTGAAGTTAATGATCTAACAATCATGAATCACTTCAGTATGAATTTGAGCTGCATTTCTAGTAGCAAAGGATAGATTTTCATTAATAAACCTCTATCACTTAAGTCCCTCTGAAGGCCAATGGCACACACAACTCTGTGGCCTGAACCAATGTGTTAACTACAGAGCCCAACAACTGAAGAAATGCCAATTTCTTAGAAATAACATGGACTGGTGGAATGGCTTAGCAGGTAAAGGCATCAGTTGGTAAGCCCAATGAACTGAGTTTGATTCATGGGATCCACATGGTGGAAGGGGAGAAATGATTCCCAAAAGTTGTTCTCCAGCCTTGACATGTGTGTAAACACACACACACACACACACACACACACACACACAAAATGAATAAATGTCAAAAAAATTTAAAAGAAAATAATACCATGCTTCTACAACTACCCAGCATAGGTCTGGAGCTCTTGTTACATACCACCGTAGTATACTGTGCTTATCGTCATCAGATTATACTGCATTGTCAGGGCTCAAGTTGCTTGTCTTAAACAACCTGAGAGTGGGGACTACATCTTCTGTGTCTGTACCTTTAGACTAACTATTGTACGTGGCACATATGTACATGACGTAAGCTGAATGAATAAACAAGCACAAGTCCAAGCACATATCAAGAAAGCATTTAATAACTAACACTAAGGGTGAATTTAATGTTTTATAGGAAAAGTCACTGAATGTGACAACATACTGAAAAAAATGTTACTTTTTTATTCGCTATGAAGCGATATTTTGAATTATCACAAGAGTTCAGAAAACCAAAAACGGATCTCACATTCAGTGTTCTTGACAAAGCCATCTGATGTCATAACAGAATTTAACTTGAAATTATATACTCTTATTTTCAATTCTAAATTCTAAGTTTCTTAAGAAAATACCTAATACTTCAGGGATGTTTTAACAAAAAGTGAAAATCCTGCATTTCTGGACTTAATCTAGTATTCCATAGCCTCGCTTCTTAGTTTTTCTTCTCCGTGTTCTGGTTGTTGATGTGGTATAATCTTATATTCAGATTACAGAATCTCCAAGAATGAGTGTCTTCTTTTCTAATATGTTACAGTAAAAAATCACAGCTTTATATCCTGGTGTGAGACAGTTATTCTATTGCTAAAAAAACCCAAATGAGAAAACAAGTTGGTCAATATCGATGTGCAGTCTTTTCTGCTGTAAATAAAAGCTCTAGGATTGAATCTTATAAAATAATTTAAAATTTAATAGGTGTAGTGGTACATGCCTCCTAGCACACATGAGGCAGAGGCAGGCAGATCTCTGTAAGATGGAGGCTAGCCTGGTCTATATAGCGAGTTATATACCAGCTGGGGTTACAGGGAGAACATGTCTGAAAAAATTTTTTTTACATGTGACTATTTTCTCATAGAAATTATATAGTCACCAAAAGGATAAGAATATTGCTAACATATTTTACTCACTATGTTATGAATGTAGACTACAGAATTATTGGTGGACTTTTATGAAGCAAAGATACAGCAGAAAATAAAAACAATGTCCTGCAATATACATTTACCTATTCTTAGTAAGTCGCTAAATGTTGCATGAGGAAACAAATGATTTAGTATAAAATATACAGGAGAAAAAAACCTGTTCTTAGACAAAGATTCTATATTACCAGGTAAAACAGGGGATTGCAATTGAGTAAATGTGGGTTTGCGGAAAAGACAGATTTAGAAGTTTTATGTGACTTTTGAAATAGCAGTCTGTTGTATATCTGCCAAGTACATTTGCTTAAAATGTTAGTATCTTAAATTCACATAATA
>NW_008360320.1:3756303-3775180 GCF_000622305.1 Nannospalax galili
TTCATAAGTTTATTAACTTGGATAAAAAGGAATAATTTCTAGAGTTTGGTGTTATAAGATGAATGTTTTATTCCTTGCAAATGTGGAACATTGTGACCTATTATAGTAAAAGAGGTTTTGGTTGCAGTGGGTATATTTAAGCTTAAAAAATGTATTACAGCTCACTATTTTGGTATAATTTTCAAATTTACAGAAGAATTGCAAGAGCGGGACAAAGATGCCTCATTCTCTTCATCCAGATCCCTAAATGCTGACATTTCATCACTCAAATTCTTTCACCTATCTAGGTATCTATCTGTCTGTCTATCTTCATCTATCTATCTATCTATCTATCATCTATCTATCTATCTATCTATCTATCTATCTATCTATCTATCTATCTATCATCTATCTATCTATTTATCTATCTATCATCTATCTATCTATTTATCTATCTATCATCTATCTATCATCTATCTATCCATCATCATCTATCTATCTATCCATCAATCATCTATCATCTAAACTACTTACCAATGACCTACTTTGTTCTGAAATCTTGGAGTGTAAACTGAGCAAGATTCCAATTTACCTCTGCACAGTGTACTTCAGTTTGAATGAGAACTGTCCTCCATAGGCTCAAGTGTTTGAACACGTGGTATATGGTCCCCAGTTGGTGGCACTGTTTTGGGAGGTTATAGAATCCTGAAGAAGTGGAGCCTTGCTGGAGGAAGTATATCACTAGAGGCAGGCTTTGAGAGTTCATAGCTTTGCTCCACTTTGAGTTTGCTTTCTGTTTCTGGTTTGTGACTGACGAGTGTTCAGCTCCTTCTGTCAATGTCTGCCGCTGCCATGCCTTCCCACCAGGATGGACTCATCCCTCTAGAACTTTAAGGCGCCCCCCCCAAACTCTTCCTTTTATAAGTTGTCTTGGTCATGGTATTTTATCACAGCATCAGGAAAAATAACTAATACAGTGTACATTTCTTAGAACATGGACATTCTTTTACAAAACCATAATATAAAGCCATGAAGTAGACCTAACTCATAGTCCATACTCAAGTTTTAAAACTGTCCCAGTAATGATCCTTGTAGCATTTCATAGACGTTTTTAAGCCTATGGACCTAGATCCAATCTCTTATCACATGTTAAATTTAGGTGTCTTGAGTTGCATTTGAAATGGAACCATTGCTCAGCCTTTCGTAGTCTTTCTTAATCTTGACATTTTTGAAAAGCATAGGATAATAGGTTTGTTAAGTATGCCTCATTTTGAGTTTGATGCCCCCTCGTGATTTGCTTTAGGACTGCATTTTGGTAGAAAAATTACAGAGCCACTGCTGTATCTTTTTCAGTCTATCATATCAGGAGGCACATAGACAATGTTTATTTATGTACTTATTTATTTAGGATCTGAACATGCAGCTCATTGATTGGCCAGCAAGCCCCAGGGCTCCTCCTATCTCTGCCTCTCCAGTGCTGTGATTAGAGGTGCTTGATGCCACACCTGTCTTTTTACACAGGCGCTGAGGATAAAAATTAGGTCCCCATGCTTGTGCTGTAAACACCTTACTGACTGAACCATCTTCCCAGTTTGAAATGTCAGTTTAATTCAGAATGGGTGGTGCTACGGTTTTGCAATTTTTTAAAATGTAATTTGATCATGAGGTGAATCTTTGTTTCTTCCAATATCAAATTGTTTGCTCTCCTTTACAGTAAATATTTTGTGAGAAAATATTTTGAAACTTTCATATAATGTGATTCAAAAATTTATCCAGTAATTTTAGCATTTAGTGATAGTGATGATTTGTTAACCTCACCATCCTTTTTGTCTGTTAATATAAAGATTAATTCTCTGTCCCTGTTTATTAATTGTTATGTTTACATACATACAATCATACATATTCATTCAAACCCAGGGTCCTGTGTCTGTTAGTCCAGGGCTCTAATACTGAGCTACATTTCTAGCCATATTCATTTATACTGGCATGAACTCATAAATTATTGTTTTATTTTATCATTTTTTATTTTGATGGTCATATTACCTTGGATTTGACCAGGGAGAATACTTCTGAGATGATTCCTACACCCAAATATTTTTGCTACTAACTTTCTTTAAAGATAAAACAAAAATAATCTGTGGTCCATTCTATGTCCAAAGAAATAAAATAGCCTCCCATGATTTACTGTTAATAGCAAAAAGCTGCTATACTGCCGACTCTATATGCCAGAAGCCAGAAGAATAACTGTACTAATAATTCTAAATTAACTGATGAAAAACAATAGTGCTCCTATTCTGGAAAAATGGTTTCTTCTTTAATTAACATGCCTCAGTGCTATTACTATCTACTGATTACTGCTCCAAATATGGGATCAGCAAATAAGTATGGTGTGACTTTTAATCTTGATTGTTAACTTGATTAGACTGAGAGATGTCTAGGAGATTATTAAAGCATATTTCTGGGTATGTCTGTGAAAGCATTCTAGAAAGGATTAACTAAGTGGGGTACTACTCACCTGAACGTGGGCAACACCATCTCATGAACTAGGGGTCCAGTGGTAATGAAGGTGGGAAAGGAGATATCTTTAGCACAGACACTTGCTCTGCTTTCCTGCTACCATGAAGTGAGCAGCTTTTTGCACTTGTTTTTCTGCTCTATTACAACCCCAAAGCAAGGGAACTAGATGACTATGGCCCGAAACCTCTGGGACTATGAGTCAAAATAAACCTTTCTTCCTTTTAAGGTGTGTGCGTGTCAGGTGTTCTGCCACAGTGATATGAAACTGACTGATAGAGTTAAAATCCTGTTTGTCTGATACAGTCTTGATATAGGCAAAGTGCAAAAGCTATTCTAGTATGTATTGGACAGTTTCATCAAGTAGCTCATTCAACATACCATACTTTTTCAAAAAGCCTTTACACTTTTCAATGAAAAAAAAAATAGGGGCTAGAGAGATCGCTCAGCGGTTAAGAGCACTGGCTGCTCTTGCAGAGCACCTGGGTTTTGTTCCTAGCACTCACATGGCAAATAACAACCGTCTGTAACTCCAGTTCCATGGGATCTGTTGCCCTCTTCTGACCTCTGTGGGCATTTCATGACATGGGTGCACTTACATACATGCAGGCAAAACACTTTTACACATAAAATAAAAATAAAATATTTTTAAAAATTAAAAAAAAAACCCTGAACCTGGGTCCTCTGCAAGAACAGCCAGTGCTCTTAACCACTGAGCCATCTCTCCAGTCTGCAACAGTTTTCAATGCTGAAACAAGAACACAACAATGCAATTTCCCAAATGCATGTCCTGGTGTACAGTGCTCCAGAGCATGTGATTTCATGTGCCAAAAAATAGTGCTGGATGATTAAGCAGATTTGGGAAATGTCACGTTCAAAAATTTCTTTTCTTTAGGACTGCTCAGAAGCTTTTGCAGGTTTTCAAAACAGAACAATTGCAAAGGAAGAATGTGCGTGTTTATATGAAATGGGTGAATGAAGAGAAGCTTAGTTAGCAATTAATATGTTTCCTTACCTTAATAAAATGAGTTTTAAAGACTGTTCTATGAATGCCAATTTAGGAAACTGATGTGGAAGACAGGAAGAATAAATTCAACTGTGAGCTAGAGACAAATCTGAGCAAGGCTTACAGTTCGGCTCTAGAAGTTTCCAGCCCCAGCATGTTGCCCATGGCTACCCACCTCACAGGTACACATAGTGCATCCTCCCACTCTGCTCTGAGTCCAAACTGTGGGCCACTTCCTTGCATTTGTGGACTGTTTGTGTTGCACCTGAACCTGCTCAGCTTCTGGTCTGCCCTTTTATTCCTCACTTCTTCCTTGCACTTAAGATTTGATCTCAAGCACTGAATTTTTAGCTTATAGCCATTCCTTCTGGTAGTCTGCCTTAATATTTTGTGGCTTTATCTAGCTGTACAAAGAAACTCATCAACTGGTTTGGTGAACTAATCTATTAAAAAACAAAACAAAACAGGACCGACAAAACCACAGATCAGACCTTATTGATGCATGACTGTATTTTAATTTTCTCCACCCGGACTCACCATGCAAGGACATTTTTCTACTTTCTAATTTTCTTCAGCACTAAAGAGTAAACAAAACTCTTTCATTACATATATGATTTTCTACCTCAGAGCAGTGCAGACACTACCTGTGCAGACACTTTAACTTATTCCATGATTTTCTTTTGTGGCTTTGGTTTTTACAAATAAGTATTAAAGAATGAAATGTTTCCACACTGGAATAATATGGCTTCTTGAATGTAAAGGATGAGGTTTTAAGGAGGAACTAAACTATAGTGATTTGAAATATAACAAAATTAACCTATCTTGAATGTAATTTTATAATGTAACCTCTAGATCACACACACACACGCACACACACACACACACATGCACACACACACATACACACACACACATCAGTACTCTATCCAAATTAGGATACTGTTGCAGATTAATTGTTCCTTGTTAGGATTAAATATCTTAAGTTTACTCAATTACTGTAATTATAAATATATGGTAAAGAATGGAGGAAACATAATTAGTCATACCTAGTTTGATCTAAAAGTAAAATACAAACATTTATTATTGCATCTAACTATAATATAAAACATTACTTTTCATCTAATTAAAAATGCTTTTAACAATACTGTAATACCTATCTTTAAAATGATTACATATATTACTTAGAGATATTTAAAAATACCAGCAATATTAAGTAGTGTGCACCTGTAATTCTAGCACATAGAACTTGATTATTTCTGATGTTTCAAGAGTAAATATCAGCAATGCAGCACACATTCTATCTCTACTTTCAATATCTAGGTCACATAGACTACTTTGAATACTGTGAATAGAAAGAAAAGAGCAGGAGGATTTCTATAGAGCCACCAAGAAATCATAATGACATTCAAATTATAAAAAAGGAAAATATCTTAAAAAATAATTCTCATGTAAAATAAAAGGCGATGCTCTAAATATGAACATCTCCTCTAGTATGCAAACTGAATAAAATGTTTGAGGAGTGTTATTTACTTAATAAAATATCTTTTGTCTCCACTGCTCTCTCAGAAGTGTGCATGTGTGTATGTTTGTGTGTGTGTGTGTGTGTGTATGCACACATGTGTGTGTGCATGTAGGCATGTGCACTAAACAGGAGCAGACAAAAAAGACACATACTGAAAATAAATGCATTGTTAATAAAAAATATGCAATTTGGGGAGAAATCCTGCAGCAATTAGCAAAAATCAGAAACTATAGCTTCCATTTACAATAAAGGCAAATGGATGATGATGATATCTGAAATTTTATCTTTTTTATTTACATGAAAGAAACTTAGAGGGCTTTTAATATATTTTAATTATGAAAAATGCATACTGCCTTTGAAATTTCTTATAGCTATATGTTACAGATATTTGTAGCTTAAAATGGTCTTGCTGTGATCTTATTACTTTCTTTGAAATTTACTAAATGCATAAGGTTATGGATTAAAAACTTCTCCTTGCTTTTTTTCTGCATTGTATGTAAAGGATAAAAAATATATATTTCTCAACTAAATGCAAGTCCTTGATAACCTATAACAATAAATACAACTTTCCAAATATATCTAAGTACTTTTTAAGATTTATTTTTATTTTATGTGTATAAATGTTTTACCTACATGCATGTAAGAGCACCACATGTGTACAGTGCCTGAAGGCCAGAGGAGGGCATCCAATCCCCTACAAGTGGAGTTAAGGACTGCTGTTAGTTGCCATGTGGGTGCTAGGAACCAAATCCAAGTCCTCTGCAAGAGCAGTTGGTGCTCTTAACCACTGAGTAATCTTTCCAACTCTTTACATTACTTTTTAAGGGTGACAGAGATCAAAACAACCTGCTTTACTTGCAGTTATCTTTATCTGAAAAGGGCCTTTCACATAAGCAAACAAAATAAATAAGAGAGATAACATTAAAAACTACTAAATTTGTAGAGATACAACTTCATAAAGATACAACCCATATTATCAAAGGTATCTCCCAAACTGGTTACAATCAGTGCAGTTTCTTCAGTGGACATTTTACCCAAGTGTACAAAGGAGTTTCTGATGACAAGAAAGCTGGAGAAACATTAGAAGAATACTAGTGATTCTAATATGTAGCTTACTTGCCATAATTCAAACTCTAGCCAGAGTAATTTTTGGAAAATGCTGTTTGGTCTATTTTTCTGCTTAAAAACTTTGTGACTTCAATTAAGGATAGAATTTAGAACACATATTTGTTTTTGCTTCTGTTAGTACCCACCAAAATATTATAGGGATTATAAAAGAAATCATACTAGATGAAGGATGGGCGACCAACAGATGAGAAATTTCAATGAATTAATGTGAGCTGAAAAAGAGAACTGGTGAAGGGACCAAAAAGTCTTGGCCTAGATTAGCCAGCACCACTGTTCTATGGGGATACTGGGACTTGGAGACTTCTGCAAGGAAGACAGCAGTGAGATGTGCAGGGCTGAAAACTGGGAGAACTGAATGTTTGTATAGGGAAATGTCCTCCATCCACTGAAGCAAAATATGAAAGTGTGTTCATCAGATTAAGAAATCAGTATTAGAGCAAAGAGTAGATTCAGGGCACTCAATTTTTTGCAGTGGCTAATTCCCCAGCACAGCACAGGTATCCTAAAGCTGTCTTTGAATTTTAAAAGGTGAATGACTTGTAACCTGGAATCCTAGACTAACTGGAACAAAAATGAAAAGCAGTTAGATGAGTAACACTTGCTTCTCCTCAACATATTTTTAAAAGATGGCATTAAAAAAGAACATAATGATTAAGATTATCGTAAAAAGAAATTAGCATTAGTTTTAAAAAAATGTCAAATTTTTAGACAGTATTTCATGTAGAGCAGTTAGCACAAAATCATCCCTTTCCAATGTGTTTTCTCCTTTTCTAATATGGACACATATACACCTTCTTCTTTAGCCAGTTAAGCCCCACTTGCAGGCATGTACCTTCCAATGTTAGACTTGAATAAAGTTCTCATGACAGTAAATTTCAAACACTTGAAATTCTGAAAACTCAATTATCCATAAATTCTTTGTTAGGAAGATTCTAAAGACTGTTTCATTAAAGGAGGATATAAAATGTAAAAGGAAAAAAAAAGTAGTTTCCAGTAATACCTAACAGGACAGTAGAACAGGAAGTCAGTTATGAGTTATGTAGTCAAAGGATGTTAACACTATGGAAAACACTGGTAATATGAATAAAGAAAAAGTGTAAAAAAAAACAAAAGGCCACTAGAAATTCTAAGAAACGGAAAAATTATGTAAAGAAATAAAAGACTACTCTGCATTACAATTAATCATTAACTAAAATAATTTACTGTCAGCTTATATATGGCACCCTGTTAGCCACAGAAATATGGCAATGGTGGAGAAAATAATAAGTAAAAAAGTAATCACACTATTCTAATTAACTGTTATTGTTTCTTGGCTCTTACAGTTCACTAGAGGAAGAGTGAAAATAATTTTAAAAGTTATGTAAAATAAAGTAAGCAGAAGCACAATAAGAGTCATAAAGACACAGCAGCAGTAGAGAGAGACTCCTAGGCAGAACAGTTATTACTAGTCAAGAACTTAAGAAAAGGAGGGAGGAAGGCACCTGGCAACCTGGGTAAACATGCCAGAGGGAAAAGCAATTGTGAGGACTCTTTAAAAACTAATGCAGATACTTAATTAGGTCATAAAATAGACATAAAGAACATCACTTGTAGAAATGCCAAAATAGAATAGCTGATAGCAGACCCATGGAGGAAGAGCTGAAGAAGTGGAGTATACTTAGGATTTCATGTGACAGAAATAATCACAAAACAGCACTTATAATTAATTGTTAATTAATCACAATAACAGCCTAAGTAATGGTGATACCAGGCGGCAAGAGTTAAGATATGAGGAAAACATGGATCAAGACTGCTCTATCTTGACAGCTGTGTATCCTGGTAAGGCAGGGAATTAGCTGTGAGGGAACCAAGGAAACTGCAACTATTCAATGGTAGCTCTTGTCTGCAGACTGGTCAGAATGCCCTTTTGTGGTTATGAATTGACTACACTGAGAGATGTCAGGGAGATTATTAAACCATACTTCTAAATATTCCTTTAAAGGCATTTCTAGAAAGCATTCTTAAGTGGGGTGTGGGGGTGGGGTACCTGCTCTGAATAAGGGTGGTACTGTCTCATAGGCTGGTGGTTCCAATGCAATAAAAAAATGAAAAAATTAGCCAGTGTAGGCAATTGTCTATCTGCTTTCTAGCTACCATGAATAAGCTATTTTGCTCCAATATGCCCCCCACCAACTTTCATGATGGATAGAAACTTCTGAAACCAAGACTCCAAATAAACTATTCTTCCTTTGACTAGTTTTCCCCAGGTATTTGACAGAGTGATGAAAAAACTAACACAGGGGCACAGCCACCAGCTTCCTAGGGGTCAGCATCTTTCATGAGTAAATTTGGTGGCCCCCACTGAGCCTTGACTCCCCCAGCCTCATTCACCCTCCCAGCTCCCCCACCACATCTCTCCTCCTAGCTTGGGTACTGGCCCATTTCTTGTCTTGGCACCCCAGATGCCTGGACTGACCTCTTGGCACAGAATCCCCACTGATTCCTGATCCTTTGCACATAGACCAACCCAATTCCTCCCTGTACTCCCCAGGAGTCCTCTGGGCCTGTTCCCACCCACACCTCCCTTTGCATAGCTGGGCAGCAAAGCCACCAGCTTACTGGGGCCAGCATCTTACCTGGGTCCTACTCCCAGGCCAGCCCAGTCCCCAAATTCCTGAGGCCAGCATCTTTCCTGGAGGGATACAGACCTTGGGAGAAAGCCTGAGTGCATCTGATCCTCATCCAACTTGGGCCTCTGTGGGAACTCCTGAGCAGCAAGACAAAAGCTATTTGGCCACTCGAATATAAAATCAAAAGAGAAAACCTGAAGCCTAGACCAACCAGGTTTTCATCCCCAACAAGTAAACCACAAAGGCACATAAAGCTTACAAAAAGAAGCAGACCTAAACTCAACAAAGGAAGTCTTGAGTCTCACACAAGAATCAGAAACTACAAAAGAAATCCACATGTCAAAGTCACAGAGAAAAAATAATAACAAGAAAATCCAAAATAATATATCCCCACCAAGTGCCAATAGTCCTCCAGAGGAGTACAATGAGAACCCCCTAGAGATAAAACAGGACATGGAACTCAAAAGAACAATTATAAACATGATAAAAGAATTCAGTGAATTTAAATAACACACAAAGAGATAAAAGAACTGAAAGAAGATAGGGATAAACTTATGAATAAATTCAGAAAAGAGTTTAGAAATATTGAAGGATACTCAGGCTGAAATGAAGAAGGAAGTAAAACACTCAGTAAGCCAATTAGAAGTGACAGGAGAAAGCCTCACCAATAGGATGAAAGATGTGGAAAACAGAGTATCAAGACTGGAAGATAAAGTGGATGGATTAGACCACTCAAGAAAAGATTATGAAAAATTTAAGAAAGCACAAGAATGTAATATGCAGGAATTGTTTGACACCATAAAAAGACCAAACTTACCAATCATAAGCATACAGGAAGGAGAAGAATCTCAGAATAATGGTATGGACCAGATCTTCAACAGGATTATGGAAGAAAATTTCCCAAAATTAAAGAAAGACATGCCCATACAAATACAAGAAGCATGTAGAACACCAAATAGGAAGGATCACAAAAGAAACTCTCCATGGCACATCATAGTAAAAACACTAAATGTACAGAACAAAGAGAGAATACTGAAACTTGCAAAAACAAGTCACATATAAAGGAAACCCATCAGAATTACAGCTGATTTTTTCAGTGCAAACTATGAAAGCCAAAAGAGCCTGGAACAAAGAACGAAGTATGTTCTCCCTCATATGTGGATCCTAGCACCAAATCCTTATTAGTGACTATATATCCAGATATAACTACAGTAACAATGATAATGGAAAGGAACCAGCGAAGTAAAGGAAAAGAAAGAATATGAACGAGAAGAACAGTAGGAAACAGGCATTAATAAGGGACATATGGATAAAAATGGGGTTATTTTAAGGGGAGGAGGGAGGGAGGGTTATACAAGGAACCATGGGGATAAAGGGAGAGAAGGAGCTCAAGAGAGGTGGGCCCACAGGAGAAGGATATTATTAAGGGAGAAATGGGAAAAATGGGGGCACTTTAAATGGGGAAACCATAGTGGAAGGGTTAGACAATGTGAGAGAGAAGTAATGCCTAGCTAGTTTAAAAAAGACCAGAGGGAATCGAACCTAATCCCAACACTTGGGAGGCAGAGGCAGGTGAATCTCTGTGAGTTCAAGGCCAGCCTGGTCTACATAGTGAGTTCCAGGACAGCTGGGGCTACAGGGAGACCCTGTTTCAAAAAGACCAAAAAACAAAACAAAACAAAAACAAAAAACCAGAGGGAACTATATTAATCGAACCACCTACTGACAAATTATACATACAACGAACACAAAGAATATAATATATGTCTAGGCAAGGTATGTCAGAGAACGTTTGGTCTTTGCCCAAGCTTTATCTACATAGCATGTGGTAATTAAAAGTTACAGTGACAGGGATGGCAGAGTATGGAGCCTCTAGTGGGAGAGGGAGGCTGTCTATCTGACGAGTTTGTATTCATGCTCAGATGCCGAGGAGCTCAGAAGGTGGGCGACTGTGACCAGTGATAGTCATGTATATAGAGATTAGAAATGCATGTGAAAACGTCTCAATGTCAATTGATTTGGAATGAATTCTTCTGTATGAAAAAAAAAATAAAAAAATAATGATGAAAAAATAATAATTAGTAGATGTGAAAAACATTACCATTGAAATCTACCTGATGACTTTATATCCATGCTCAGATGCCTAGAAGCTCAGAAAGTAACCAACTGTGACTAGTAATAATCAGATATTTAGAGATTAGAAATGCATGTGCAAACATCCAATGTCAATTGCATTGAAAAAGAATTTTCCTGTATGAAACTGTGTATTTTAATAATGAAATGGAGATCTTTTTACATACAACTAGCTCAAGGAATATAATACATGCCTAGGCAAGGTTTATCTGAGAGTGTTTGGTATTTGCCCAAGCTCTATCTGCATGGCATATGGTAATTACAAGTACCAGACTGGTGGAACTAATCTTCTTGGATATTTAATAGCTGTATTTTGAGGCCTATACTAATCTGGTCAGAGGGACATAAAGGTTAGTTTTTGCTCCTTGACCTCCAAGGTCAACTAAGTTCCAGGGAACTATGAACATCTCTCAAAATGTCCTGTAACTGTGGTGAGTCACCTGTCCTCTGGATCAAGGAGGCTGTGGAGACCTCATGAAATGGACTTGAACCAGTGTCCAGTCTACAAAGAGGAGGGTCAACACAGAGGAACAATTTCCTCCATGCTTCCAAGTGAAGTCATTCATGGTCAAGCAGGACCTTTGATTTACCTTCACACAGATGGAACTGGTAAAAGAAAGGAGCCAGGGGCTCCTCCTAAGTCCATAGGACCCCTGAGGAACACATCCTCAAACGACCTTAAGAGTGAAAATAAATTGATTTATCTGGGCCAACTGTATAGTCTTAAACACCCAAAAGGAAAGTATAACCAAAGATTAAAGGGATCAATATAATTTTTTAAGAGTCCATGTGTATAGCTAAAGGCTACATAACAAGAAACAATGCCAGACAGGAGATACCTTCCTTTGAGTTGTTGACCAGGTTGGCTCCAGAGACTCCTGGACAGTAACCCAGCATAGAACTGGAAAAATGAACAGCAGACTCCAATCTTATTTAAAGGAATATGGGCAACTGATTGCTGCTAGATGAGGAAGCGCTGATCTTCCTAAAAAAGGAACTCTAGATAGGCTGACTAGATTCAGCAGATGGACAAGCACTGGGGAACGGCTGGGGGTGCTGACAACACAGTGGACAGTAACAGGGATGACAGAGTATATGGCCTCCAGTGTGTTTGTGTGGGAGGCTATGGGAGGGTGCCATTTGGGATGTGGTATATAGATGAACAAGATTGTTTGGGATATTGTGTATGAAATACACACAAAATATCAACAAATAAAAAATGAGTTATATTTGAGGAAGAAGCACAAAAATTTGCTTTATGTTAATTAGTAGAGGTGAAAAACATTACCACTGAAATCTACCTGATGACTTTATATCCATGCTCATGTGCCAAGGATCTCAGAAAGTAACCAACGGTGGCTATTAATAATCAGATAGAGATTCGGGATGCTTGTGCAAACACCTAAGTATTAGTAGCATTAAAATGAGTTTTTCTATATGAAACAGTATATTTTAAAATGAAATGAAGATATTTTTTAAAGGTTAAATCCTCATTTAATTTTATTTCTTATAGGGTTTATACTGAGCTCAATATTGTATAACTGTATAAATTCAACTGTGAACCTAAAAATGTACAGCCAAATTGAAAGAGATGCATCTTTGCTCTGGAAATTGTTGTTGAGTATCTTAATGCTGTAATGAAATGCTTCTTCTAATCACGTGGTTATTAAATATATAATTAAATAAAAAAGCTAACACAGGAAATTGGTATAAGCAGGATCATCGCTGTGACTATTTGTGATGACATGATTTTTAAGTCTTAGGAACTGGTTTATAGAGGAATTTGGAAATGTTTAGAGATGCACTCAAGAAAACATTTTGAAAACTTTATGCAGAGCTTAATACATAATTCTGGTAGGAGCTCAAAATATCAGGATGCCAATGTCAATGCAGGCAGTAATGAGTGCTCATAAAGTTTCAGATGAGAACAAGGGCTCTATTAGAAACTGGACCACAGGTCATTCATGCTACATTATTTCAAAGACCTTGCCTACAATTTTCAATACACAGAAACTTTGTTGAATAATTACTTAAAGGTAACAATGATTAATCTGGCAGAGAAGTTTCAAGGCAGCCCAAGATTTAGGCTGTGGTATGGTTTTTGCTGGCTATTTTTAATCAAGTTTATGGCGAGGATTGTCAGGAAAAAGAGTGAAAAGACTTGCAGTTTGGCTAGAAAAGCCTGGGCAAAGCTGGGCCTAAGAAACGTACAGTTTCTGATTTGTGCCATTTAGGGGAAGCCAAGAACTTTGCTAAAGGACAGAAGGAAAGATGCCTGTGGGCATCCCAGGAACAGGTCAGATCCCCGCCCTCATGCTGGCAATAGGGTGTAGGGGTTTTAACTCATTTGTAAGGATGCTTTGAGAAGGGAACTCATGGGGCCTCCTAGAGGAGAGTTTTCCCTTGTCAATCCATCCAGGCTTTTGCACTCATTTACAGGGAGCCTAGTTTTGTGTTTTTCATGTGATTCTGGTTTTGTTGGCACACAGAACATAAGAGTTATGGGGTCATGGAGGCTTCTATTTAGATTTTTTAAAAAAGGCTTGGGAGATCAAGTTAGTGTGGTAGGTTCAGAATTTCTGAAGCTCTCATGAGGGCAATGTGTAAAGCTATAAGCATGAAACCAAATATTCAATGGAGGTCCAGAGGTTAAGGATGCCAGGAACATGGAATGTCTCCAGAGGAAAGCTGCATGCAGTGAGAAGAGCCAGCCAATAAGAAAAGCCATGTGGGTTGAAATCAGCAAGGACATAGAGGTGGGGCTGCCCAAGTCCTTGGGAGCTTACATGGCTATATCATGTACCCTGACTATTGGACATGGAGCTATGGGAGTAAACATTTTTCTTCCTGAGTTTAGGTCTTGCTTTTGTTCCATTCCTCTGCTTTATGCCTCACTTCTTCCATGTTCAAATGGGAATGTTTATTCAGTGCATTGTTTTCTTGGAAGTATATAACTTGTTTTTGATTTTTACAGAGGCTCATGGCTAAGAGTTTGCCTTGATCATAGAAGAAACTTTCAAACTGAACTTTTGGTAATATTGGAACTGTTAACACTTATGGGATTCTTTGAGATGGAGTAAATGTATATTGTACTGTAAGACAAACACAAACCTTTTGGAGGCCAGGGATATAATGCTATAGCTTAAACAGATGTGTTTCAGTACGGTGTCAAGTTGAGAGAGTGGACTTGTTATGTTTAGTACTATCAACTCGACTTCATAGAGAGATGCTTGGGGCATTAGCACAGCATACTTCTAGGTGTGTCTGAGAGCATTTCTGAGAGGATTAATTAAGGGAGGTAATACCTGGCTTGAATGTGGGCAGTACCATCCAATAGGTCAGGGGCCTGAATGGCCAGGGGATAAAGGTGAAAAACAATGCAAGCATTCTTATTATAAATTCTTGGACACCATGAAGCAAGCTGCTCTGTTCCATTACTCACCCATGCCATGATGGATGCATGTCTCTAAAACTATGAGTTAAAACAAATATCTCCTGCCTTGTTTTGCTCATATATTTGTCACAATGATGGGAAAACTGACAAATAAACACCCTTATTCCTTATTGTACATGATTTCAACATCAATAGATCCCTCTCTTAGTCTCTTGACAAAATCCACATTGCCCAAATAATGACCTTAAATTGAAGTAACAATTCCTCCAGATATTTTGCAAGAAGCATCCATGATCAATTTACCAGACCCTTTCTATTAAAGCCATTTGTATTCTAGTCTTACTCAAATTAAACTAGAATACACTTATATAATTTTTTTTTTTTTTTTGAGACAGGGTCTCCCTGTAAGCCAGCTGGCCTGGAACTCCTGGAAGTTGTTACTATGTAGACCAAACTGGCCTTCCCCCTCTGCCTCATGATATATATATATGTATTTTTCCCCCCAGTTCTATGCTGGGTTACTATCTGGGAGTCCCTTGGGCCACCCTGGCCAACAACTCAAAAGAAGGTATCTCCTATCTGGCATTGTTGCTTGTTATATAGCCTTTAGCTATACATATGGACTCTGAAAAAATTATCTTGGCCCTTTGGTTATACTTTCCTTTTGGGTGTTTAAGGCCATACAGTTGGCCCAGATAAAAAAATTTATATTTACTCTTAAGGCTGTTTGAAGATCTGTTTCTCATGGGTCACATGGGCTTGGGAGGAGCACCTGGCTCCTTTCTTTTACCAGTTCCACCTATGTGAAGATAAGTCAAAGTTCCTACTTGACCATAGCTGGCTTCACTTGGAAGCATGGAGGAAATGATTCTTCTGTGTTGACCCTCCTCTTTGTTTTTAATTCCCAGAATTTTGAAATAGTTACATGCTCTGTCTGTGATAACAGAAATAATAGAAAATATGGTTGCTTAATGAGATACAGACTTGGTGCCTTAGAGGAAAAGAGATGATTTTGAGGGCTGAGGGTACAGTTCTGCGGTAGAGTGCTTGCCTAGAATGTTCGTCGTCCTAGGCTTAGTCCCCAGTACCCTCAAAAACCAAACCAAAATGTTTTGAGAGTAGTTTGTAAACACACTAAGGAATGGTGAACAAAATAATGATATATAATCTTAATGAAAAATTAAATGTAAAAACGTTGGGTCTTGCAACCTGCAGGCCTCTCTCCGGGATAAGTCCATGGTGCCCTCCAAGCCTTGACTCCCCCAGCCTCATTCCCCCTCCCATCTCCCCCGCAGGTCTCTCCTCCTACTTTGGGTCCTGCCCCATTCCTTGTCTTGGGGCGCCAGACACCTGGGGAACCAATACTGCTTCCTGATCCTTTTCATCCAGACCAACATAGTGCCTTCTCTGGGCCCCAGGAGCACTGCTTCTGGGCCTGGCCCCACCCTCACCTCCCCTCTGCTTCCCTGGGCCTGCACCACCCTCCAGCCTCTTTCTGGGACATGGGGGCTGACCTTTCCTCTTCCTGATCCTTTGTATCCAGACCAACCCAGTTCCTCAGTGCAGTCCCCAGGAGTCCTTGGGGCATCTTCCCGCCCCATCTGCCTTTGGATCTCTGGGAGGCATGGTCACCAGCTGCCCTAGACCAGCATCTTTCCTGGGCCAGGCTCCCAGGGTAGTCCAACCCCCAAATACCTGAGGTCAAAATCATCCCTGGAGGGATCCAGACATTAGGAGAAAGCCTGAAAATATATGACCCTCACCTGAATTGGGCCTCTGTGGGAACTCCTGAAGACAAAAGCTATCTGGCCAATCCAATATAAAATCAAAAGAGAGAACAGGAAGCTTAGACGAACCAGCTTTTCATGCCCAAAAAGTAAACCACAAAGACACATAAAGTTTACAAAAAGAAGCAGACCTAAACTTGAAGGCCTGAGTCTCACACAAGAATCAGAAACTACAAAAGAAATTTACATGTCAAAGTCATAGAGAAAAATAATAACATGAAAAACCAAAATAACATATCCTCACCAAATACCAATAGTCCTCTAGAGGAGTACAATGAGAACCCCCTAGAGCTAATGCAGGACATGGAACTCAAAAGAACAATTATAAACATGATAAAAGAATTCAGTGAATTTAAAGAATACACAAAAAATTAAAAGAACTGAAGGAAGATAGGGATAAACTTCTGAATGAATTAAGAAGAGTTAGAAATACTGAAGAATACTCAGGCTGAAATGAAGAAGAAGTGAAACACTCAGTAAGCCAATTAGAAATGACAGGAGAAAGCCTCACCAATAGGATGGATGAAATGGAAAACAGAGTATCAAGACTGGAAGATAAAGTGGATGAACTAGACAACTCAAACAAAGATTATGAAAAATTTAAGAAATCACAAAAATGTAATATGCAGAAATTGTGTGACACCATAGAAAGACCAAACTTACGAATTACAGGCATACAGGAAGGAGAAGAATCCCAGGATAATGGCATGGACCAGATCTTCAACAGAATCGTGGAAGAAAATTTCCCAAACTTAAAGAAAGACATGCCCATACAAATACAAGAAACATACAGAACACCAAACAGACAGGACCAGAACAGAAACTCTCCACGCCACATCATAGTAAAAACACTACACGCACAAAACAAAGAGAAAATTCTGAAAGCTGCAAAGGAGAAACAAGTCACATATAAAGGAAAACCCATTAGGATTACAGCTGACATTTCAGTGCAAACTATGAAAACCAGAAAAGCCTGGACCAATGTATTCCCAGTTTTAAATGACCACAGATGCCAACCCAGATTACTATACCCAGCCAAAATGTTTATTATAGTTGAAGGGGAAAGAAAAATCTTCCATGACATAAATAGGCTGAAGGAATATTCATGTCCCCAAACCAGCCCTTCAGGGAGTTCTGGAAGCAAAATAAAGAGCTGAAGAAAGGAATGACTATACGCAAGGGATTGTGGAAAGAAATCCAATGAAGGTATAACTGTGGAAAAGTACAGCTATATCAATAATGTAAACACAAATAAAAATGACAGGACTCAATATCCATCTTTCATGGATATTGAACTCCTCAGTCAAAAGACACAGACTATGTGAATGGATTAAGAAACAAAACACATCTTTTTGTTGTCTGCAAGAAACTCATCTCACTTGCAAGGACAAACACTATCTCAAAATGAAAGGATGGAAAAAACTACACCAAGAAAATGGCACTAAGAAAAAAGTAGGTGTAGCAATTCTAATATCTGACAAAATAGACTTTAAGCTAAAACTAATCAGAAGAGACAAAGAGGGCCACTTCATTTTGATCAAAGGAACAATGAATCAAGAAGATATTACAATCATGAACATATATTCACCAAACTCTGGTGCACCCAACTTCATAAAAACAATACTACAGGACTTTAGACCCAGATTAACCCCAACTCACTAACAGTAGGGGACTTCAGTACCTCACTGTCTCCACAAGATAGGTCAACATGGCAGAGAGTTAACAGAGAGACATCAGAATTAAACAATACCATATATCAAATGGACTTAGCAAACATCTACCAAGTAGTCTACCCAAGCACCAAAGGGCACACTTTCTACTCAGCACCCCATGGAACCTTCTCCAAAACTGACCATATACTAGGGCACAAAACAAACCTCAACAAACACAAAAAGATTGAAATAATTCCATGCATTCTATCAGAACACAATGAATAAACTTACAATCAACACACGAAGAAGCCCTAATCACCATATGAACACATGGAGATTAAACAACACACTCCTGAATGATGAATCGGTCAAAAGAGAAATTAACAAAGAAATAAAAGTATTCCTGGAATTAAATGAAAAGGACAATACAACATGACAACACCTCTGGGACATGCCAAAAGTGGTCCTTAGAGGGAAGTTTATAGCTCTAAGTCCCTACATCAAAAAATCAGAAAGAACACAAATAAATGACTTAACATTGCAAGTCAACACACTTGAAAGCAACAGCAAATGAAATCCAAAACCGGCAGACAAGAAGAAATAACGAAAATCAGGACAGAAATGAATGAAATTGAAAAAAAGAAAACAAAACAAAGAATCGACAAATCCAAGAACTGTTTCTTTGGAAAGATAAACAAGATTGACAGACCACTAGCCCAGTTAACCAAAAGAAAGAAAGAGCACCTCCAAATCAACAAAATCAGAGATGAAAGGGGAAACATGACAACAGACACCAGAAAGATACAGAAAATCTGTAAGGGAATATTTTAAATCCTATATGATACTAAATTTGAAAACCGAAAAGAAATGGATGGCTATCTAAAGGCATGGGAACCACCAAAACTAAACCAAGAAGAGATTAACAGCTTAAACAGACCCATAACACAAAAAGAAATTGAAACAGTAATACAAAACCTCCCAACTAAAAAAAGCCCAGGACCAGATGGATTTACAGCAGATTTTTATCAGACATTTAAAGATCTGCATCCAATACTACTTAATTTATTCAAAAAAATAGAAATGGAGGGAGTAATTCCAACTGACTCCTATGAAGCCAGCATCACTCTAATACCAAAGCCAGGTAAAGATACAA
>NW_008360320.1:3775352-3776685 GCF_000622305.1 Nannospalax galili
TAGAGAAAATTGGACCGGAGGGAACATACCTCAAAATAATTAGAGCCATATATAACAAACCCACAGTCAATAACATTGTAAATGGAGGAAAAACTAGAAGCCTTCCCATTGAAATCAGGAACCAGACAAGGCTGTCCACTACCCCAACTTCTCTTAATATAGTACTTGAAACTCTTGCAAGAGCAATAAGACAAGAGAAGGAAATTAAAGGAGTAATAATTGGAAAATAAGAGATCAAATTATCCCTACTTTCAGATACGATATTATATCTAAGGGATGCCAAAAATTCCACCCAAAAATTCCTATAAATTATTAACAGGTTCAGTAAAGTGGAAAGTTACAAAATTAACCTACAAAAGTCTATAGCCTTTCTGTAGCCCTTCTATATACCAATAACAAGCAATCAGAGAAAGAGCACATGGAAACACTCCTTTTCCCAATAGCCTCAAAAAAAATAAAATATCTTGTTATAAACCTGACCAATGACATTAAAGAACTCTAGAATGAAAATTTTAAATCTTTAAAGAAAGAGATTGAGGAAGACATCAGAGGATGGAAGGACCTCCCATGTTCATGGATTGGAAGAATTAATATTGTGAAAATGACCACCCTACCAAAAGTCATATATAGATTCAATGCAATGCCAATCAAAATCCCCATGACATTTTTCACAGAATTGGAAAAAAAATCCTAAGATTCTTATGGAAGCACAAAAGACCTCGGATAGCCAAAACAACCCTGAGCAATAAGAGCAATGCCAGGGGGATTACTATACCAGATTTCAAGCTGTATTACAGAGCTATAGTAATAAAAACAACATGGTACTGGCACAAAAATAGACCCATAGACCTATGGAACAAAATTGAAGACCTAAATATGAGTAACTACAACTTCAGGCACCTGATATTTGAAAAGGGGCCAGGAACATTAACTGGAGGAAAGACAGCATGTTCAGGAAATGGTGCTGGCAAAACTGGATCTCCACTTGTAGAAGAATGAAACTAAACCCCTATCTTTCACCCTGCACAAAAGTCAATTCCAAATGGCTCAAAGACCTCAATGTAAAGCCTGAAACTCTGAAACTATTAGAAGAAAACATTGGGAAAAACCTTCAAGATAGAGGAGTAGGAAAGGATTTTCTAAACCGGACATCAAGTGCTCAGGAAAAAAGGGCAAGAATTAACAAATGGGACCTCATTAAACTAAAAAGCTTCTGTACATCAAAGGAGATAGCCAAGGAAACAAACTGAAAACCCACAGAATGGGAGAAAATCTTCACCAGCGATACATCTGATAGAGGTTTAATTACCAGAATATATAACGAACTTAAAAA
>NW_008360320.1:3776863-3778050 GCF_000622305.1 Nannospalax galili
ATCCTGATAAATAAGTATGTATCCAGACATAACTAAAGGAACCAGGATATTGGAAAGGAAACAGGGAGGTAAAGAAAAGAAATAACCTGAAAGAGAAGAACTGTTGGAAACAGGCCTTAATAAGGGAGGTATGGATAAAAATTGGGTTAGTTTAAGGGAGGGGGAAGGGAAGGGTATACAAGGAACCTAGTGGGTAAAGGGAAAGCAGGAGCTCAAGAGAGGTAGGACCATAGGAGAAGGGTTTTAGTAAGGGAGAAATGGGGAAAATGGGGGCACCTTAAGTGGGAAAACCATGATGGAGGGGTGAGACAATGCAAGAGATAAACAATGCCTAGCTAGTTTTGAAAACCAGAGGGAACCATATTACTCCTACAACCTACTGACAAATTATACATAGCAGATCAAGAAATATATGTCTAGGTGAGGTTTATCTGAGAACAACTGGCCTTTGCCCAAGATTTATCTACATGATACACAGTAATTAAAAATACCAGACTGGTGTAACTAATCTTCTTGGGTATTTAGCAGACATACTTTGCGGCTTATAATAACTTAGTCAGAGGGACATAAAGGACAGTTTTTGCTCCTTTCCCTCGTAGGTTGACTAGTTCCAGGGGAGTATGAGCATATCTCAAAATTTCCTATAATGGTGGTTCTCTTGATCAAGGAGGCCGAAGAGACCCCAACAGATGGACTTGAACCAGTGTCCAGTCTATAAAGAGGAGTGTCAACACAGAGGAATCATTTCCTCTATGGTTCCAAGTGAAGCCAACCATGGTTGAGCAGGACCTTTGACTTATCTTCACATAGGCTGAACTGGTAAAAGAAAGGAGCCATGGGCTCCTTCCAAGCCCATGTGACTCCTGAGGAACAGATCCTCACACGACCTTAAGAATAAAAATAAATTGGTGTATCTGGACCAACTGTATGGCCTTAAACACCCAAAAGGAAAGTATAACCAAAGATTAAAGGGGCCAATATAATTTTATAAGAGTCCATATGCATAGCTAAAGGCTACATAACAAGCAACAATACCAGATAGGAGATACCTTCTTTTGAGTTTTGGCCAGGGTGGCCAAATAGTTCCCAAATAGTAACCCAGCATAGAACTGGGAAAATGAACAGCAGACTCCAATCTTATCTAAAGGACTATTGACAACTGATTGCTGCTAGATGAGGAACAGCTG
>NW_008360320.1:3778264-3778664 GCF_000622305.1 Nannospalax galili
ATGAGTAGATGTGAAATATATTACCATTGAAATCTACCTGACAACTTTATATCCATGCTCAGATGCCAAGGAGCTCAGAAAGCAACCGACTGAGACTAGTAATAATCAGATACATAGAGATTAGAAATGCATGTGCATCTCATTGTCAATTGTATTAAAAATGAATTTTTCTGTATGAAACTGTGTATTTTAATAATGAAATGGAGATCCTTTTCAAAGTTTAAAACCTCATTTAATTTTATGTCTTATAGGTTTTATACTGAGTACAATATTGTATAACCGTAATAATTCAACTGTAAACCTAAAAATGTACAGCCAATTTTGTAAGAGGTGCAGCCTAGCTCAGAAAACTGTTATTGAATATGTCAATGCTGATGTAATGAAATGCTTCTTCTAAGTA
>NW_008360320.1:3778702-3803796 GCF_000622305.1 Nannospalax galili
AAAAATAATAAAATAATTAAAATGATAAAAAGTTGCATCTTCAGTTTTCAAGAGAAGGAAATATTAATGCAGACATTCCAACAATTCAACAATAAAGACTGACACATAATAGGTCCTGCAATAAATATATATGAAACAAATGGAGCTCATTAGCCTAACTAGGAAGCTTCAATTAGGAATAGGAGGAAACAGGGGGTAATGTAAATGAGCTATATTATTGCTTTAGTATTACACTTCATTTATTCTAAAAAACAAAAATTATAAAGTTTTATGTTTTATTAAGAAAACCAGAATAAATTTGGGAGGGTTAAGAAAAATTGTCTTAGCAGATAAAATAAACCATTCTATTTCTACAAGCAAGAAGTATCTTCAAAATGTCTAGTTTATCACATGCTGCTTATTTTTTATTTAGTCTCTATTAACTTAGTGTCCTCATTTGTAAACTAGGGATGATAATAAAGTTGGGTTAGAATATAAGTCAGCACAGTGCTGGCATTTGCTAAATCCTGTAGTTATTTTTCTCCATATTGGACAAGTAATACTATATTGCCATCCTCAAGACTAGTCTCCTCCTCATTATTATCACATTAACTGGGTGACCTAAGTAAATGTCTTAGTTTTCTAATCCTCCCTCTTTCATTATTTATTATACTATATGTGTTTTAATAGTTGAGACATAATTTCTACAGTTTTCAGGAATAGAGTTTTCACTAAAGAAAGTAGGTATAAAGACAAAGAAATCATTTCAATAGCTGAAGATACACAATCAAACATAAGTTCAAGATTTCAGTGCTTTCAACATAGTTTCAGTAATCAGTTTGTCACTACCATGTCAGACACTGTCAGTCCTTTTTAGCAAGGAATGGTATATTAAAAATTTCACAAATATGCATTTCCCATAAAATTCTAATAAAAATGGGGGATGAAACTTACTTTGTTTTAAGAAAATCGTATCTTGCTGAATAAATGCTCAACACAGTTGAACACAATTTTCAATAGTGATTACATTCTTTGGGCTACGATTTTCATACATAATTATCTCTGTAGGTAAATAAAAATATAGAGACAAAAATAGTGAAAGTAAAATAGCAGTAAATGAGAAATCTATGAAGGTGCTCTGTGTTGGCAGACTTGTATTTCACTACTAAAGCTTGACTCCTGCGATGACCCTTGGGGTAGGTGTCAGACTCAGGCTTCCTTCCCTCTGGTGTTTCACACAGTACCCACAAGTGACGGACCACTCTTTCTGAGGATGAATGAGGGGAGCACACATGTCCTGAGGCCTTTCCTGGGGCCTATATCTCACCTAATTATTATCCACAATACCCTGGAAAAACCTCAAGATAAAATTGGGATGCTATTTAGAACTGAACTAAATTCATTTTAAAGCATCCTTTCTCTTACTTGGTGACTTCAGTTTCCCTTTAATTCAAGTGTACCTTTAGAGGCAACTGGAGCAAGCAGCAAAACTTAGTGTAGCAGTCAATTTGAATGCTGGCTCTCTTGACTCATTTATAAAAAAGATATACTAAAAATGGCTAGGGATGACATTATATCATAAAAGCAACTGGATGTATAAAAAAACCTTAAAAGGCAAGTGAACAGCAGCGATAGCAGAGGAGCGTTCCACCAGTTTAGAATTTTATAATAAGGTTTTCAAAAGCTCTTTTCTTTTCAAAAGCTTAAATTAATTTGATGAATGAAAAAAGGAATTTAGGAAGGATGCAGCAGTCTCTGAAAACTAGATCTAAGCTAGAGTCATAATATCCCATACATTAATTGGATTTTTCGCTTTTTCTTATATGGGAAATAAAATACATTATTTATTGTCATGTCATGCTAATATTTTCATTCTTGCTTTATTTATAGGACAGGCCATTATAATCTTCTTGCTTTCCTTTTAAATACAATTCCTTACTAATTATTGTCTTTATGAATCTCCTTGTGAAAACTACAGTATCATCTTATACTTGTTAGGATCACTATTACCAAAGAGGTAAAAGATAAGTGTCAGTGTAGGTATGGAGAAAAGGATGCTCTTGTACATAGCTAGTGCGAATGTAAATTAGTTCTTCCTTATGGAAAACAGCACAGAAGTTCCTCTACTCTCCAGCATGGTCATTATAGTTAATAATAGTGTACTACATACTCAAAAATTGCTAAGGCAGCAGGTCTCAGCACAAAACACTATAAGAATAAAAGGTGAGGGATATGATAATTATCTTGACTTAATCATTTCACAACATATAAATATATCCGTATGCTGGAGAAAAATAATCTTTTCTCTCAAGAAGTATCTGAGTGTGAAATCAGTCAGACAGCCAGGTCAGAACCTTACATCTATAGATCTGTAGAGGGATAATAAGATTTTTTACTTCAAGTAGTTATTTTATCATCTTTCATAACAATTATGAGGATTAAATATTTAAAGTAGTAGGTCATTTCATACATGGTATAGGCCCAATAATTAATTATTGTTAAAAATAACATTGTAGAAACTTACTTTACTTTTCAAATGTCTTCACAGATTATTAGAAGAAAGCATTTGTGTGCTTTTGGGCAAATCTTAGGTTTAAATCTCCTCCTCTCTCTTCTCAATCATAAAATTAAAGAATGTGATGCTATTACCCCAAAGATTTCTGTTTTTAAAAAAATTGGTTTTCTTTTTATTTATGTGTGCATATATGTGTGAATGCAGGTGCCCATGGAGGTCAGGCAGGCATTGGAGACCAGGAGCTGGCGTTTGGGGTGGTTGTGAGCCACCTGAAGAAGGTACTAAGAATGGAACGCTGGTCCCCTGAAAGAACAACAAGTGACCTCAACAGTTGAGTCATTTCTCTTCAGCCTCCCCAAAGATTCCTTAATTATAAAAATATACATGATTGTACATATCTACAACAGATTCAGACTTATTTTTTGTTTGTTTTTGAAAAGATAATGCCATTTCTACTTCTAGTGAGGACTTATTGTATCCTTTTTTTTTTTTTGGCTTTTTGAGACAGGGTCTCCTTGTAGCTCCAGCTGCCTGGAACTCACTCTGCAGACAAGGTTGGTCTCGAATTCACGGAGGATCTGCCTGCCTCTGCCTCCCGAGTAAGAATCACTTCTGACTATTGTATTTTTTTTGGCTTTGGTTATTATGGGGACATTTTCCTAATTTTCTATGATGAGCTGTATTTACTATCAGATTCCACTGAAGACTCTAAGAAGTATTGTCCTTTTCTGAATGGACACCTTAATAACAAATCAGATATTAGTTACAGCATAAGATGTGATGTTATAATCTACCTGATCCAAGAATATAAAGACAAATGTTGTATTTGAGGAGAAAGCATATATAAAGCTTTACTTAAAAGATTTAGGAAAACCTATGTTGATACAGCTACAGAATTTAATTTAGGACAGTTAGAAAAATGAAATTTATATCATGGTATTGAAGAAGAGATACCACACCTAATAAGACACTTTCAATGAAAAAGCAAACTAGGCTTTCTGTGTAGCTTTGTGTTCATTCTGCTTTTCATACACGAGAGACAAACAACAGCTTTCTTTTAGTCATAAGTAGTTTAGTACAATTAAGTTCTTGTAGGAGGCATTTAAAAATAGAATTAACATTAATATTAACAAATGCTGACATTTAATGTAATATAGTAAGTATGTTGTAGGGAAAGTAAGTGACTTCAGTCAAACTATAGCAGTTGTAAAATACAAATAGGTAAAATTATATCTAGAGTCAGTGTATACACTGCAATATTCACAAATGACATGATAGATATGATACTTCAAAATAAACAGGAGGTATAAATAAAACAAGATTATCAACAAGTTCTTAATTACTGATGTAAAACTTGGAACATGGAGGTGTACTACTAACCTTCTATGGGGGAAAAATGAAGCACAAGAAATAAAATCAAAATATTAAAAATTAAACAGAGGGCATAGTTGCAATACATAACTTAAGAGATTTTCAAATATTTTATTTATTGTTTTTATTTAATGTATATGAGTGTAATGCCTGCATGTATGTAAGTGCACTCATGTCATGCAATGCCCATGGAGGTCAGAAAAGCGCATTGGATCCCCTGGAACTAGAGTTATAGATGGTTGTTAGCCACCATGGGGGTGCTGGGAACTGAACTCAGGTCTTCTCTAAGAGCAGATAGTGCCCTTAACTGCCGAGCTATCTCTCTAGTTCCTTTGTTTTTGAGGCATGGTCTCATGCTGTAGACTAGACTAGGCTGTCATGATGTAACCTAAACTTGCCTTGAACTCATGGTAGTTCTGTTGCCTCAGTCTCCCAAGTGTTGGCTTTACAGATGTGAGCCACTACATTCAGTATAAATTTAATATTTTTTTGTTTTTGTTTTTTTGAGACAGGGTCTCTCTGTAGCCCCAGCTGTCCTGGAACTATGTAGACCAGGCTGACCTTGAACTCACAGAGATCTGCCTGCCTCTGCCTCCTGAGTGCTGGGGTTAAAGGTGTGCACCACCATGTCTGGCTAAATTTAATATTTTTAATATGATTCCAAAAAAGGAACATCCTTCCAAATTTCTGGCATGGAGTCAAATGTCATATTCATAAAAAGAATGCAAAGTTCAAGTGAAAAACAGATTTTCTTTCTCTAGGGTCTATGAGCTCTCCAACCACGTGTTCTTGGTTATAATTACAGTACCGTGAATGGATTTCCTCTTATTGAATGGGGCTTAAGTTTATTCAGACAGCTGTTGATAATCCCCTAGATAAGAGGGCCACTACTGTACCAAGAGATATACTTTCCTGAGCTGGTCATTGTTGTAGTTCGTAGCTTATACTGTTGGGTAGAACCACTGATTGGTTTTCTCCCTTGGTAGTTGGCATAGTCTATTTTAATAGTATGAGAGCTAGTGTTTGGGGAGGAGGCTTTCTGATCATTTCCAGCTCAACTGCTCTACGTTCTGTGTCTGAAGTATGTCGTGTCTTCAACAATAGGGAAGTACTACCTTCAGGTTCTGAAAAGCAACCAAGGGCTGTAGCAATAGCCTATATTATTTTGGGAGTCTCTTGGACTACCCTGACCAACAACTTGAAGGTTTTCCTTGCATGGCACTGTGATTTTTGTTATAGAGCCTTCAGCTACACACACGTATGTATATTGTATGTGTGTTTTTCAGTAGGCTTATGAAATACATTTTCCTATGGTTTTCACACTACCTAACTAGAAAAAACCTACTATTGCCATGTTCCTAAACCACTATAATTTCTTATTACATTCTAAATACCTATCCTTATATTCACAGGCAAGTGTAGCTCTCACCACTCATCAAAGAAGCTTGTTTTTTCAATAGATGGAGACTATTACAAAGTTCCACAATTTCTCAAAATGCTCAGCCCTAATTGATACATCTACAATTCAACCTGTACACCTAAAGCTCAGGGAACATTGTGGAAGAGGGGATGGAAAGACTATAACAGCCAGAGGAACAGGATGCCTGCTGCTAGATAATACATTCTACACATGATAGGAAAGCTGCACCCATGAAATCTTCACAGTATGGTAGCTAAACATGGTTTGCACAATGACAAAACCAACTGACATGCCAAGATGGATGGGGTCACACCTCAAGATGAAGGACCATAGGCAATCAATGGATGCTGAGGGAGGAAGAATCAGTTTTCTCCAGGAACTAGCTCCCTGACAGGTTATCTAATCCCAAGTGGTCATCCCCAAACACATGAACATTCAAGCACAACTAAATAGGCTCAGTGCATATATATGTATATTTATAAATATGTATGTATAGTGACAATAATAATCAGAGGACAAGAAATAAAAGAGAGTGGGGGGAGACATGGGAGGAGTTGGACTGGGACTGGGAGGGGTGGAGTGATGCAAATACAATACAAATTCTCAAAAAATTATATTAAAAATTGCGATGGCTAATCCTGGGTGTCAACTTGATTGGATCTGGGATTAACTGAAATGAAAGAGATCTTCTTGATTGGATCATCTAAAGCTGGAAGACACATCCTAAATGTGGGCGTTACCGTCTGATGGCAGCCGGTATAAAAGACCAAGGCAGAGGAGAAGTGGGGCTTTTTGCGGCTTGCCTTCTCTCTCGCTGGTGAGTTCGTCTTGCTACCGTACACTGAAGACTAGCTGATATTTTGGAATTTGTCAGACCTTCAGCACTGGATTGGGACTACTGAGACATCCAGCCTCATGGACTGAGCGACTACGGATTCTCAGCCTCTCCAGTGTGGTGCAGCCATTGTTGGACTACTCGGACTCTATACATATTCATTCTACTGGTTCTGTTTCTTTGGAGAACCCTGACTAATACAAAAATTAAGTAAAGCTGGGCCTTCAGAGATGGCTCAGTGGTTAAAAGCACTGGTTGCTTTTGAAGAGGACCAGAGTTTGATCCCCAACACCTACATGGTGGCCAACAGCCATCTTTAACTCAAGTTCCAGGGGATCTGATGCCCTCTTCTGAACTCCATGAGTATTTTACAACACATATTCACTTATATACAGGCAGGCAAAACACTCATATACATATAATAAAAATAATAAAATAAAAAATTAAGTAAAGTTAATAAACATTGTTACAATAATAAAAGTTGGTTATAATTATGAAAAGTAAACAAATAGATGCTCATCTTACTGACATTAACAAAAATAAAAATATCAAAATTCCATTAAATTTGTTTAAAAACAAGAACAGCTAATAGCAAATGTTTCCAAACTATGAGAAAATGGTATTCTCATACAGTGTTGGGGACAATGTAATTAGTAGGGATTTTCAACTAATTTATCCTTTGACGCACCAATTCAGCTTCAAAGAATATAGCGTAACTTGGCATTTTCAAAAGTGTTCAGTGGTATTTGACGCATAGTTTTGTGGTTTTGTATATGTACACACTGAAATATTTAAAAGAACATGTCTAAGAAATAAGGCCACTGACTTCTGAAAATCATTTTAACAGACTCATCAGACATTAGCATTAAGACACATGTACAAGGATGTGTGTTGAAGTCATGTTTACCAGAGAGAAAATGGGAAACATTGTGAATACATGATTCTAGGTAAGAGGTTTCGTATTTTGTGGTCTATTATTAAACTGGAATATTATACGATGATTAAAACCATGATGGGAGTGATACTGACATGAAAAAGTCACAATAAATCACTAAGTAAAGGAAACAGGATAGCCACAAAGTATTTGTATCCTTTCTAGTCATAACTATTACAACCCTATAACCATATATTATGCATAATGTCAATAGAGTATATCAGAAAAGTATATGAGAAAAGATGAAGGATAGTATCTCAAGAATGTAGCATCACCATATTTTCTGTATTGTTAATTTTACAGTTCACTTATATTAATTTTATAATGGTAATATTCTTTTTCAGTGAAATGTTCATATACTTTAACTATTGGAGGCATCAGCATTTTAAATTATAGTTATCAGATAAACTTTCCATGTTTAAAAAAGATATTTGAACTATGATCGTATAAAGAACCTATGGAGGAAAAAATACCATTCCTACCTTCTGGAGAGAAACTGAGGCAAACATAACAAGTGTTGTGAGATCTAGTAGTGTAACAATGGCAGGAAATGTCCAGCTGCACTAAGCCTTTGAAAGTCTCAGTGAGGGACAGCCACTTCTCTCTGTAACAGAACAAAATGGGCATGCATTGATTTAGACACTGGGATTGAAACCATTCTATAACGCCAGTCTGCACTTTTCTCACCATCAGTGACCTCTGACAAATGAGAGGATCAGAGTGTTATTATCCTCATTCTTCAGAACATTAGGATTAAGCATTAGAGCGATGTCTTATTCTGTGTTTGTGTTTATTAACATATTTTAAGGAGATATATTTAACAATTGTCAAGTTGCTGATAAGAATAGTAATATAATTTCGATGTCCACTATCTTCCAGGTGGTGTACTAGATCCTTTGTTTCTCCTTTGATCCTTCCAATAGTTTCACTTAATATTTCTTCAGCAGTATTTACTAGGTGTTTACCATATGCCAGGCACTATACAAAGTACTGAGATACAGTGGTAGTCACAGCCATGGCACAAAGGTAGTCAGAATACCCCTACTTTACAATGCAGCCATAGGCCATTGGGATTTGATCCTCGATAGCCCAGTTCTAAAGCTACTTTTTTATTACAGTTCATTTAAAAATAAAGTCTAGTTCCGAGTCGGACCATCACCAATACCAATAACATAGAAAAACTCCACACCTTTTAAGATGGATCAAATATCAAAAAGAGAATAACAACTAAATGCAACATGAAATACGTAATGTATTTTATAAAGCCTGTGTAGTTTTAAATATATCACTCAGTCCTCACACAGTGCCATTATATAGATTCCAGAAAGTCCATTTTATAATGAGAATATCATATCCTAGAGAGAATGGTGATAAAGTAAGCTTAAATATGGACCTGCATAATTCTAAGTCTTAAAAATCTTAGTTAAGGTAAAAGAAGAAAATATATATTAAAATGGAGAAAGCAGTAAAGTGCTAAAAATAAAACTTAGGTACTGTGGTACATGGACACACACAACAGTCACAGAGTCACACACCTATATCATGCCATCATGATCAAGACCCAACACTGTATGATGAATTAGCACTGAGACAAGAGTAGGCAGAAGGAGATGGAGTAGTGGCTATTTAGGAAGGAGAAGCTGAGTGAAAACCATCCTTAAGCACAGTCTAAGAATTTTGGCTGCCTGCTTTCAAGTGAGGTCTTACAGATAAACAGTAGGAAATGTTATCATTTACTTATTACATGATCATGAGACAGTAACTTACATTATTAGGGTCTCAGTATCCTAATCTCCAAATAAGGATAAATAGCAATCCCACCTGGCAGCTCTGTTATAAATATTACTATTAACCTTGATTTTTATCAGCTGCCTAATTGGGTAAGACAAACTCACAAGAAGCTGATCAATTTAAAAGAGACCAGTCATTACATATTAATATCAAGTCTACCTTAAGTTCTACTTGATTAGTACAAAAATAAAGCCAAGAGAACAAAAAACTCCTCAAATTTGACTTTTTCACAAGCTATAGTGTTGCTTGTCTACCATGTTAAGGATTTTCTCTCCAAGACCTGAAATGATACTTTGAGAATGTATCACATTATTAATGTAGTATTCCTTTGAAATGGTATTTATATTTTTGCTATTTTCATAAATATATAGAATGTGTTGTGATTAATTTACCTCTCTTTTACTCTCTGCTATCCCACTTCCATTTTCTCTGAACACTTTCTTCCCACTTAGCCCCATGAAATGTAGTCCTAAGAATGTTTAAGTTGGTTAATAATAAAAATTTAAATTAGGGGACACATTGTTAATAGTTGGTCCGGTTTCATTAAATATGCTAATAATGTGGCACAAAAGGCTGAGTTAAATTTTGGTTTTGGATTAAAGGAGATATGTGAACTTTGACTGGATTCTAGATCAGGAAAAAACACATCTATAATTATGGAGCAAGTACAAAATTGTAAATATAGTTCTCAAGAATCTCTATAACACATTTAAAACACGCAATTTATTCTTAAAGGTGAAATTATTCATTCATGCATTTATAGTCACCAATAATTACTAAACACCTACTCTGCATGATAAGTCTTCAGATAAAAGTTCTTAGAAGAAACAGACCATAAAATATAGACCTGGCTTGGCCAAGGGGGCAGATAAGGTGTAGTAAGAAACCCTCTATCTCAGTCTGGAAAGTTAGCAAAATAGCTAACTATCATCTGTTATATTTTGGGACTCAGGCCATCTGTATTCTAATGGAAGAGAAAAATTCAGAATGTTGGAGTAGGTTGACTGATTTATGTAGCTCTCAGTAAAGTCCCGAAGACAGACCATAGGTGAGGAAGCAGAGAAGGGGGAAGAGATGGCTTTGCCAAAAGAACTACTTTCTGGATGTGGTGAAAATCAGGTGATCTGGAGTCTAGCAGGACCAAAGAAGCCAAATTATAAATGCTTTATAATTGTCCTGCATTTGTTTTTGAATAGGTCATTTAGATGACACACATTTTGAAAGACATAAAAAGACAGTGAAGAATATCTCTCCCATCTTATCCTCTAGCCATCTGTTTTCTCTCCCCAGAAGTTGCTTGCTGCCAGTGTCATGTGCTTTCCAGAGATGTTCAGTGCATCACACATCTACATCTATTTCCACAGATGGAGCATGGAATACACAGTGCTCTTCCTTGCTTTCTTCACGTTTTTACAACATATCATGTGAGTATATGTACAGCTGCTTCAAGAGCTTCATTCATAGGACATTTATATAACAAAACCCAGAGTATGTAAAGATATATGAGAATATAAATGTATTCTTTTATATAAAGTTTGTGCCATGAATATGTGGCACACAAGAATATAAGAGGATATGTACAATGTTTTCCCATGCAAAAGAAGTCAGATCTAAGCTACCAGGCAAGAAAGAGCTTGAAGTATCAAAGTACGGAATACAAAAGCCAGTGATGGATGTAGCCATATAAGGGATAAAGACAAAAGCTAAGGAAAGTTCCTGTGAAGATTTTCCAAAGACATCTTTGAACCCTAATCCTCTTAATGAACTGCAGCAGAACATGAGAAGGTACTGAATCCTCTGCCACAAGAAGGGTGTAAATGTGGCCAGTACTGACTGGGAAGACATAAAGGAGACTCAGGTTGGAGGAAAAAGGGTGAGGAGTGAGTGGTCTTTACCACTGGACACACTGGCAAGGGCCTACAAAATAGATCTAGTACATGAAATGGAGAGACCAGATAGGAGGAATGATAGCTATGTGGATTGCCACATTTTACCAAAGGCCAGGCAGAGGACAGCATGGAGGGAGAAAAGCAAGCATGCCATGCTTACCCAATGATGCCAGATAATGTCTAAGTCTCCTCAGGAACATGAGCAAGAATAGAGGGAAGTGCGCCATAAAGTATACTGGTAAATGGTCATGTACTACTTGGGCTTACCGAGAATGACAGAGAACAAGAGCTGGGAACCCTCGTCTTAGATTAAAACTATGTTTATTTCATTTAACATGTCCCTGTCTTGGGCCTGGTTGTTCCTTTGACTCTGTTAACAGGGAGGAAGGAGAACATCAAACAGCTAAGGGTATTAAAAAACATTGCATCCAAATGATATGATGTTTAAGAGCCATACTTTGAGGCCTATACTAATGTGGTCAGAGGGACTTAAAGGACAGTTTTCGCCATTGCCCTCCATGGTCAACTAAGTTCCACAGGACTATGGAACATCTCTCAAAATGTCCTGCAACTGTGGTGAGTCACCTGTCCTCTTGTTCAGGGAGGACATGGAGACCCCACAAGATGGATTTGAACCAGTGTCCAGTATACAAAGAGGAGGGTCAACTCAGAGGAAACATCTCATTCATGCTTCCAAGTGGAGCCAGACATGGTCGAGCAGGACCTTTGGCTTATCGTCACATAGATGGAACTGGTAAAAGAAAGGAGCCAGGAGCTCCTCCCAAGCCCATGTGACCCCTGAGGAACAGATCCTCAAATGACCTGATTTATTTGAGCCAATTGTGTGGTCTTAGACACCCAAAAGGAAAGTATAACCAAAGAATAAAGTCATCAGTGTATTTCTTTAAGAGTTCAAGGAATTACACTTCCCAGACATTAGGTTTAAGTCCATATAAAAAGTTATTTAGACAATTATTTCTCATTGATGGTTTTCTTCCTAATTAGAAAGTGCTGCTTAGATGTAAGACTTCAAATCTTAGTCTCCAGTACTGTAGGGCCCACCTCTAGCTAAGGGTAAAAATCAACTATTGTTCTAAAATGATGGATAAATTTGTTTTCTCCCACTATCTAAAAGCCTTTGAGAGGGAACTGACCCTGATTCTAACCACTCCAACAGGTATCAAAATACATGAAAGCAAATCCTGAATCCATCACTCTAGCATCCAGCCTTGGAAGACAAAAGAAAAATGAGGAGGAACACAATAGACGGATGCTTTTGGAAGCCCTTGTCAAGAAATTCCAGTGGACTCTCATATGAACATTTGAAAATTTCCCCATTCTGACTTTTTTCTAGTTCCCTGTCTAGAACTTGGAATGCTAATTTTCTTGCCTTTATTTCTCCTTCACATCTCCTATTCACAAATCAAGGACTTTCTTTTTCACTTAGAGATACGAGTTATGCAATTTAGGAGTCTTTTAGATAGACTCACTCAAGGGGTACTCCAATTGCCTCACCCTGCGTCCCTGTTCAGCATGGAAGAAGCTAGAGTGGTCTGTGTCCCTATTCCTGATTGGCAATTTGGGTAACCTCTTCAGAGGACGGTGTGATAAGAATAGGCAGTTAGGGTAAAAAGACCCCAAAGAAAAGTAACCAGCTTCTTGGCTAAAAGCCAAAAATGTCCTTGGGTCTCTTAGCAATATACTCTGTTCCAGAGGCCAAAAATGTTGAAAGTATTTGGGAGCTTGTATCTAATCCTTAAAAGATTTTAGGGATACCTCTTCAGAGGGGGGTAATGTTAGAGTAGCCAAAAGCCCCATAAAAATAAACAAATCAAAGAAGAAGAAAGAATACATGAAGTTATCAGAAAAAAGTGATGGGGAGATATGGGAGGAGTTGGAGGGTAGGGAGTGGGTATGGATTTGATCAAAACACCTTATATGCATGTATGAAATTCTCAAGAAATTATTTATTTAAAGAAAACAGTGCATCTAAGGCTGAAGAGATGGCTCAGGAGCTAAGAGCACTTGCTGCAGAATCATGAGAACCAGAGTTCTGATCCTAGTACACATGTAACAAGCTGGGCATCCCTCAAATGTCTCTAACTCTAGCTCTGAGGGAACAGATGCCCTCTTCTGTGCTAGATATGCATACAGATGTGCATACCTGCATATACACTCACACACATATATAAATAAAAATAAACCTAAAATATTAAAAATATTGCATCCTTGAGAAAGATCATAAGGTAAATCATTTCCAACCAATGTTGCTATTGTTCATCTCATGGTATAAAACCATCTCAAATGGAAACAAGAACCTAACCTTATAGCTCATCTGTGGAGAGACAGCTCTGCAGTACTCAGACACCTCTCAATCATAAACTCTATGTAGCATGACTGCTTCAGCAGGGCTTCCCCAGACAGCTTCTGTTGGATGCTGCAAGCACCCAATTTAGTGATGTTCTGCTATACACCTGCTGCTTCTACATATCTGATACTTGCTTTTGTACATTTCCTTGCTACATACTTAATAAATGCACTCATTCAAAATATAAAGCAATGCTTTCATAGATCATTCTCCAGACAGAACAGAAGGGATAGAAGAGATGGGAGAAATAGCTGAGTTTAAAGCAGAGACTGACTCAATTTTAATTCATGAATGAAAAAGGAACTTCAAATTGGCACAATTACGTTTTTCTTTATCTGTGGAAATAATAGCAGTGAGGGTGCTAGAAAAAGAAGTAAAATGGTCAATTTTAGATCTAGTCAAACAATGTTTCCTAAGTTGGAGATCAACAATAATGTAACTTACAAGAGTGTTAAAAGGATTCAATAAAAGGAGAAATGACAATGTATAAATCATACATTGGTGTAGTTTTCTGATAATTTCTGACAGAAACTTTTCTTTCGATCCAAATGTGGGGACTTTTAATATAAAAACCATACTTTCCACTTTTCTTATACAGCCTCAATTGCACCATTATAACTCATTGTATGAATTTGGGAAAGAAGTATAAGCTCTCTGATTTGAGGTGTTTTTACTCATAACTAAATAAAAATTATTTCATATATGTAATATGTAAGTAATGAAAGGTACATAACACATTCGTCCATTGATGGTGGATCTATCTTCTTTCTCTAAATTTTAAACGATGCTGCCTAGTTTTGATTTCAAAAATTTGATTATGCTATTATATATCATGACTAGAGGAGCACTCAGTGATATATAGCTCCTAGTTATTTTACAAAGATCCATTGAGTAATGAATTGTCACACATGCTGTGAGGAAAGCAGATCCGGGCTCCACTAAAAACATTTAAAAAGAAAATAGGCACAAACAGAACTCTCCTCAAATCTTAATTGAGATTTAGTGTAGGGATTGGGATTTAGATTTATAACGTCCAACTTTCTACATATAGCAATTATCCATTTTAAAGAGAGTTACTTGAGATTTAACAAATGTTAAAATGAAGAAGCTAGACTATCTGATAAAAATAGTATCAATTTCTGGATAAGATGATAGATTGAACATATACCTTTAACTCTAGTTTTTTCTAAACCCACACTAAAGTAGAATTTTAAAGATTTTATTTTTTAAAGGTTTTCTTAAAAGGGGGCTCATGAGGCTCAGCAGTTAAGAACACAGGCTGCTTTTACAGAGGACCCAGGTTCAGTTCCCAGCACCAGATGGCAGCAAACAACCATCCTTAAATTCAGTTGCAGGGGATTGAACACCCTCTTGTGGCCTCTTCAGGCACTGCATGCATGTGCTGCACTTATACAACTGCAGGCAAAACACTCAGGTACATAAAATAAAAGATGAATGTCAGCTCTGGAAGCTAGAAAAGAGAATGACTACTGCTGACTCAGCAGTCCCAAGCAGGCTGAATTCTAATGAGGCAGTAGGTAGGCAGGAAGCAATTTTGTAAGCACTCTGAAGTTTTCTGCACACCTAGGAATTGTTGACGTTCAGTAGTCAGCCCTGCATATGAGCAGGTTCCTTTGAAAAATATTGTGTCTATAATAAACATACACAGATTGTTTAAAAAAATTCCTTGAGCAATCTACTATAACAGCTATTTTACATATGCTTTGTATCATATTAGGCAATATAAGTGATTTAGACAGTATTTAAACTATGCTAGAGGATGTGCATAGATGTATGAAACTAATACTTATACTTCATGTTATACTTATACTTCACAGATTTGAGCACCTAAGGATTTTGGAGTCTGAGGTGGTTTTGATTATCAAGGGATACTGCACTTTTAAAATATTATGTAGTGTGTGTGTGCGTGTGTGTGTGTATGTGTGTGTGTAAATTTGGAATGTACAACTGTGCCTGGCATGTGGAGGCCAAGGGACAGCTTTGTGGAGTCTGGAGATTGAACTCAAGTCATCAGGCAAGAACAATGTTTTCACCTGTGAAACTATCTTGCCACATATGTTTTTCATTATTTTTTTCAAATTTCATATAATGCATCTTCATATTATACATCATATAATACATATAATACATATTCAGACCCCCACACATATCTGTACCCTCCATAATCCCCCATCAGTTTTCATGCATTCTTCATAGATGTTAAGGCCAATGGAGTCAACTTTGTATCCCCAAATGTCCCTCAGTGTGAGTCCATCCATGGGAGCTTGGTCAACCTAGCATCACTCCTTTAAAGAAAACCAGCTCTCCCTCTCCCAGTAGGCATCAGTTGCCAATAGTTTCTCAGCTAAGGTTGGGGCTTCTTACCCATTTACCCCCTTTTATGCTGGGTTTTTGTCTGGTTTGTGCTGTTATGGGTCTTGTACATGCTGTTACTATTGCTGTGAGTTCATATGAGCAATTTCCCAGTTGTCAGGAAAACTCTGATTTTCTTGTGGTCTTCTATCACCCCTGGCTATAATCTTTCTGTCCCCTCTTCTACAATGATCCCTGTATCTTGGGTAGCACAAGTTTGATATAGGTGTCCTACCCAGGGACACACACTTTGAAGTCTCTATTCTCTGTACTTTGGTCAGTTGTGGCTTTCTGGGTTAATCACCATCTGGTTCATGAGGAAGTTTCACTGCTGAGAGTTGAGAGATGCATTAATATTCATTCTGCTCCCTGTTCCACTATGTTCCCTGAGCTGTAGGTGTAGAGTTTGCATTGTAGATGTGTCACTTGGGGCTGGGTTTCTCATAGACACTCATTCTCTGCATTTAACAAGTTGTACAACTCTGTAATAATCTCCATCTCTTGCAAAAAGAAGCTTTTTTTGATGCATGGTGAGAGGTACACTTGCCTGTAAATATAAAGATACATATTTAGAAAACAATAAGAAATTACATTGGTCTAGGAATATGACAGAAGTACTTTCTTCTCTAGGGTCTATGACTTTTTCAGTCATGTGTACTTGAGTATGGGATATAGATCACTTAAAGTATATCCTTATGATTCTTTGAATTTCCTCAGCGTGTGTTGTAGTTACCATTTAGATAAGAAAAAAAGAAAATTATTGGCCAAACTCTCTGATGAACATATATAAAAACTTGTCAATAAAATACTTGCAAACAAATTCAAGAGCACATATAAAAGATTATTCACCATGATCAAGTAAGCTTCATCTCAGAGATGTAAGGATGGTTCAGCATATGTAAATCAATTTTAAAAAATCCACCATATGAACTCAGGAAGAGAAACCACATGATAATCTCATTAGATGCAGAAAAGACTTTTAACAAAATTCAACATCCATTCATGATAAAAGTCATGGAGAATCTAGGGATACAAGGGACATAGCTCACCATAATGAAGGCCATATACAACAAGTCCACAGTCATCATCATAGTAAACGGAAAAATTTAAAGCATTTCCCTTGTGATCAGGAACAAGAAAAGGATGTTGACTCTCAATTCCTGTTCAATATAGTACTTGAAGTCTTAGCTAGAGCAATAAGACAAGTAAGGGAGATGAAGGAGTTATAAATAGGAAAGGAAAAAGTTGAAGTATCATCTTTATTTGCAGGTGATATGGTTCTACACATACAATAACCTAAAGAATCCATCAGAAAACTTCTATAACTGACAAACACATTCACAGCAAAGCAGCAGGCTACCAAATAAATGCACAGAAACCAGTAGCATTTCTATATACCAAAAACAATCATGCTGAGAAAGAAATGGGGGAAACAATCCCATTCATAATAGACTCAAAAAACAATCTTGGGAAAACCTAACCAAGGGTAAGTAAAACTTGTATAATAAAAACTTTAAGACACTGAGAAATTGAAGACGATACCTGTATTAGTTTATTTTTCTGTTGCTGTGATAAAACATTGTGACCAAGGGAAATTATAGAAAGAAGAGTTTATTTGAGCTTACACTTCCAGGTCCCAGAGGGATTAGAGTCCATTAGGATGGAGGCATGGTGGCAGTAGCACTCACATCTTCAAGCAGGCACAGGAAACAGAGGTTGACTGGAAATCCAGCAGGCTTAAAAACTCTCAAAGTCTCCCCACCCTCACCCTGTCCCCTGCTGGCCTTGGACCCAGGCCTGCTCCAATTCCTCTGCCTCAGATCTCTGGACTAGCTTCCTAACCCAGACTGGATAAACCCCCAGTATAGATTGCTAAGTTCCTACTCAGGTGGTCCACACTCCCATCTTTCCTTGGTCCTTGATCTGCCTGACAGACTGGCCCACCTAGAACTCTGCAAAAATCAACCAAGTTACACAAACAATATAAACAGAACCGAAATTCCATTAAATAAAGGCAGAACATAAGTTCCTATTGTACATACAACCAACAAAGAACATCCACATGCCCAAATGGCAGTGCAAAAACACAAATATAAAAAAAACCAAGAGAATATGCCCCCCCCAAACCCACTGGTCCTACAGAAATGCATTACAATGACAACCACCCTGAGGAAACCCAGAATATAGAATTTAAAAGAACAATAATAAATATGATAAAAGAACTTAAAAAAAATACAAAGAACTCAAAGAGGATAGGCAACAACTTGTGATGGAAGCTCAAAAAATATAAATATGCAGATTAATGAAATATCAACAACAATTCAGGACTTGAAAAGTGAATTCACAAAGGAGATAGAAATGTTGAAGAAAACCCAAACCAAAATGAACATGGAATTGAAAAACTCAGTGAATCAGTTGAAAAAACAAGAGAAAGCCTCACAAGCAGAATGAATGAAACAAAAAGCAGAATACCAAGATGAATGACAAAGTTGAAGATCTGGACTCCTTACTCAAAGACTGTAAAATTTATAAAAAACAAAGGAATGGAATATGCAGGAATGGTAGGACAACATGAAATGACCAAATATACGCATCATAGGCTTACAAGAAAGAGAAGAATCTAAGGTCAATGGCATTGACCACATCTTCAACAGGATTGTAGAAGAAAATGTCCCTAAATTAAGGAAAGGCTTATTTATACAGATTCAAGAAGCACATAGAACACCAATTAGATATGACCAGAACAGAAACTTCCCACAATATATCAAAGTAAAAACATTAAACATACAGAACAAAGAGAGGGTACTGAAAGCTGCTAGAGAAAAACAAGTTACATATGAAGGAAAACCCATCAGAATTACAGCTGACTTTTCAATGCAAACTGTGAAAGCCAGAAGAGTCTGAACCAAAGTATTCACAGCTCTAAACGACCATGGATGCCAACCCCGAATACTTTATCCAGAAAAATTATCTATCTTAGTCAAAGGGGAATGGAAAATTTCCCATGGCACGAATAGGCTGAATGAATTTATGTTCACCAAAGAAGCCCTACAGAGAATACTCAAAGCAATACAAAGGAGCAAAGATATAAATGAATATACCCAAGACACTACAGAAAGAAAACAAAGAAAGGTATAACAGAAATACAAAATAGGGCCACAAACACGAAGAAATTAAAATGACAGTATCCATTATATATCTCTCAATAATAACACTAAGTATCAATTGCCTCAACTCCCCTGTCTAAAGATATAGGCTAGTGAAATGGATCAAGAAAGAAAACCCATCTTTTTTGTTATTTTCAAGAAACTCATCTCACCT
Organism: Nannospalax galili; assembly: GCF_000622305.1. Classification (NCBI taxonomy): domain Eukaryota; kingdom Metazoa; phylum Chordata; class Mammalia; order Rodentia; family Spalacidae; genus Nannospalax; species Nannospalax galili. The sequence goes on from NW_008360320.1 coordinate 3,797,499, forward strand.
TCAAGGATAGACACGCCCTTATGGTGAAAGGATGGAAACAAATATTTCAAGCAAACAGCTCTAAGAAGCAAGCAGGTGTTGAAATTCTAATATCTGATAAAATAGACTTCAACTTAAACCTAATCAGAAGTGATAACGAGGGTCACTTCATTCTAATCAAAGGAACAACTGATCAAGAAGGTATTACAATCATGAATACATGTACCAAACTCTGCTGCACCCAAGTTCATAAAAACACTACTCCATAAAACACAGGTCAAACTCAACTCAGTAATAGTAGGTGACTTCAATACCCCACTATCTTCAATAGACAATTCAGCGGGACAAAGAATAAACAGAGAGACATCTGGATTAAATGACATGTTACATGAAATGGACCTAAGAGACATCTAACAGAATATTCTACCCAAACACCAAAGAATACACTTTCTACTCAGTAGCCCATGCAAGTTTTTCTAAAATTGACCACATTCTGGGATGCAAATTTCAACAAATCAAAAAAAAAAATCCATGCATTCTTTCAGCCCACAGTGCAATAAAGCTTAAAATCAACAGCAAAAGAAGCTCTAGTAACTACATGAACTCATGGACATTAAACAACACAATCCTGAATAATGAATAGGTCAAAGAAAAAATTAAGAAAGAAATAAAAGTATTCCTGGAACTAAATGAAAATCAGAATACAACACAACAAACCTCTGGGACACATTAAAAGCAGTCCTAAGGGGGATGGAGAGATGGCTCAGAGGTTAAGAGCACCAACTGCTCTTGCAGAGGACCTGGATTTGATTGCCAGGACCCATACGGTGGGAAAAAATCATCCGTAATTCCAGGGGACCTGACACCCTCTTCTTACCTCCGTGGGCATTGCATGACTTGGGTGCACTTATGTACATGCAGGCAATACACTCATGTACATGAACAATAAAAAGTAAAAATAATAAATAAAATATTTAAAAGCAGTCCTAAGAGGGAAGTTTATAGCTCTTAGTGCCTATATTAAAAATTCAGAAAGAGTGCATATAAATGACTTAACAGTGCAACTCAAGACTATGGAAAGGCAAGAACAAACTAAACCTAAACCTAGTACACAAGAAGAAATAACAAAAATCAGAGTAGAAATTAGTGAAATAGAAAAAAAAAGAAAACAATACAAAAAAACCCACAAAAAAACAATGACTCTAAGAGCTGGTTCTTTGAAAAGTTAAACAAGATTTACAGACCCATAGTCCAGTTAACTAAAAGAAAGAAGGAGCAAATTAAAATTAACAAAATCAGAGGTTCAAGGGGAAACATCACAGTAAACATCTAAAAACCCCCCAAAACAAAAAGCACAACATTGTTACAGAATACTTTAAAAATCTATATTTCATTAAATTTGAAAATCTAAAACAAATGGATGAATTTCTAAAGTCATGGACACCACCAAAGTTAAATCAAGAAGAGATCATCAACTTAAACAGACTCATAATAAATAAGGGAATGGAAACAGTAATATAAAACCTCCCAAATAAAAAAGCCCAGGACCAGGTAGATTCACAGCAGAATTCTACCAGGCATTCAAAGAAGATCTACAACCAATATTGCTTAAATTATTCAAAAAGATAGAAACAGAGGGAGAACTCCCAAAATCCTTCTATGAAACCAGTCAGTATCACTCTAATACTAAAACCAGGTAAAGACAAAACAACATCAAAAAAAGAAACCTAAAAAACAAAAACAAAACAACAGCAAAAAACTATAGACCCATATCCTTAATGAACATAGACACAAAGATACTCAACAAAATACTTGCAAACGGCAGACACACATCAAAAAGATCATCCATAACGATAAAATCGGCTTTATTTCAGAGATGCAGGGATGGTTTAATATATGTAAGTCAATAAATATAATGACACATATAAATGGACTTGAAGAAAAAAAAATCACAGTCATCTTAATAGATGCAGAAAAGGCCTTTGACAAAAATCCAACATGCATTCATGTCAAAAGTCCTAGAAGGAATTAGTCTGGAGAGAACAAACTCAACATAACTAAAGCTACATACAACAAACCCATAGTCAACATTATTCTAAATGGAGAAAAACTGGAAGCATTCCTATTAAAATCAGGAACCAGGCAAAGCTGTCCACTATCTCCACTTCTTTTCAATATAGTGCTTGAAACTCTTGCTAGAGAAGTGAGACAAGAAAAGGAAATTAAAGGAATAAAATTGGAAAAGAACTGGTCAAATTATGACTATTTGTAGATGATATGATATACATAAGCAACCCCAAAAATTCCACCAGAAAAGTGTTAGAAAAGATTAACACTTTCAGTAAAGTGGCAGCTTACAAAACCAACTTACAAAAAAAAAAAAAAAAAAACAGGAGTAGTCTCTGTATATACCAATAAGAAGAATCAGAAAAAGAATTCAAGGAAAGCTTCTCATTCACAATAACTTAAAAAAAGAAAATACTTAGGAATAGCCTAACTGAAGACATTAAAGATCTCTACAATGAAAATTTCAAATCTCTAAAGAAAGAGATATAAGAAGACCCTAGGAGATGGAAAGACCTCCCATGTTCATGGATTGGTAGAATATTGTGAAAATGACCATCTTATGAAAAGCAATCTACAGATTCAGTGCAATGACAATCAAAATACCCACGACATTCTTCACAGAGCTAGAAAAAAATCATCCTAAAATTCATATGGAATCACAAAAGACCCTGGATAGCCAAAGCAATCTTAGTCAAAAATAACGATGAGATCCCCATACCAGATCTCGGATTATATTACAGAGCTATAGTCATAAAAACAGCATGGTACTGGCACAAAAATAGATACATATATCAAGGGAAAACAACAGAAGACCCAACATAAGTGCATGCAATTTCAGCCTCCTGATATTTGACAAAGGTGCCAAGAACACACAATGGAGGGAAGACAGCATCTTCAACAAATGGTGCTGGAAAAAATGGATCTCCACCTGTAGAAGAATGAAATTGGACCCATATCTTTCACCCTGCACAAAAGTCAACTCCAAATGAATCAAAGATCTCAATATAAAACCTGAAACTCTGAAATGACTAGAGAAAACATAGGATGTACCCTCCAAGATATAGGCACAGGAAAGGACGTTCTAAACCAGATATCAGCTTGTCAGGCATTAAAATCAACAATCAATAAGTGGGACTTCATTAAGCTACAAAGCTTCTGTACAGCAAAGAAACAACCAAAGAAGTGAAGAGTAAATCCAGATACACATCTGATAATGAATTAGTATCCAGAATATACAAAGAACTAAAAAAAAGAGAAACAAGAAAATAAACAACCCAATAAAAAGATGGTTGCCTGAACAGAGAGTACACAAATGAAGAAATAAAAATGACTAAGAAACACCTTAAAAAGTGTTCAACATTCTTAATAATTAGAGAAGTGCAGAGAGAGTCCACTTTAAGATTTCATCTTACCCCAGTCAGACTGGCTAAGATCAAGAGAACGAAAGACACCAAATGCTGGCGAGGATGTGGAGAAAGGGGAATGCTCATTCACTGCTGTTGGGATTGCAAATTTGTGCAACCACCTTGGAAAGCAGTATGGAGAGCTCTCAAAAAACTAAAAATGAATCTTCCATATGAACTGGTTATACCATTCCTTGGCATATACCCAAAGGACTCATCCTGATCTAGAGACACCTATACATCCATGTTTGTTGCTGCTCTCTTCACAATAGCTAAGAAATGGAAAAAACCTTAATGTCCCTCCACTGACGAATGGATAAGGAAAATGTGGTACATTTACGTGATGGAGTTCTACTCAGCAGTAAGAAAAGATGCAATCTGCAGGTAAATGGGTGGAACTATAGACTGTTATACTAAGTGAAGTAACACAAACTCAGAAAAGCAAGTGGCGTTATGTTCTCCCTTATTTGTGAATCATAGCACCAATCCTTTATGTGTGAGTACATATCCTGATATTAACCAGGAGCCAGGAAAATGGAAAGAAAACAAGGAGGTAAAGGAAAAGAAAGAAACTAAAAGAGGGGGATAGTATGGAACGGATGCTATGTGGGGGGGAGGTGGGGAAAGTGGGAAAGTTTGTCTGGGAGGGGGAAAGTGAGTGACATGCAAGGGCTCACGGTGGAAGAGGGAAAATAGGAGGGAGGTGGATGGCAGAGGCTGGCGTTATTGGGGGGAGGGTGGGGATAATGGGGGTGCTTGGACTGGGGAGGGAGGAGGGAGGTCAAATGAGTTGGGGAAGACAGGACATACTTTGGACATAGGACTTGGAGCAGGAACTAACCTGGAAGCCTTCTACATGAAGTTCTAGAGGATACTATGCAAGCTGCTAAGGGAGAAAATCAAAGGTCCAACCCAGCCCTAAAGCCTAATAACCATAACTACCAGTACAGCAAACTACCTCTATTGGTGCAGTAGTGGCACTGTTATCTGGGGGCGGGGTGGGGGGGCAGTAATCAATAGCTATCTAATTGGACTTAAAGCCCTCTCAATGGGAGTGAACTCAATGGGAGTAAACAGCCAAATACACATGGCTGGAAAGGTCATAGATCCAAGAGAAAACCCCATCTCTGTCAAATCTCTAGACAAATGATATTTCTTACCATATGCTAAATATGAATCCTTATATTTACAGACAAGTATACCTTTCACATACACCACTCATCAAAGAAGCTTCCCTTTGCAACAGATGGAGGCTACTGCAGAATCCCATAACTGGTCATACAGGGAATATACATCTGAGAGATGCCTAGTCCTAGGTGACACAGCTGCAGTTGAACAACCTCTACACCCAAGGCTCATGGAACATAGAAGAATAGGGGGTAGAGAAAACACTAGTGCATCCCTCAACTCTCACCAGTGAAGTTTCCTTATACAACAGAGTGTGACACACACAAAAGGCCACAATTGGCCAAGTTTTAATGTATAAGAGACAGCAGAGTGTGTGTCCTTGGACAGGACTCCTGTATTAAACCTCACCCACCCATGGCTCAGAAACCACTGTAGAAGAGGGATGGAAAGATCGTAAGAGCTAGGGCTGATTTATAAACATAGGGAAGTGGAGGCTTTTAGGCCACTGGAAACTTGCACACTGAGCTTGTGGCAATGGTGGCATTGAGTACAGGACCCATGCCAACTCAATTAGACAAGGGCCCAGAGTGGAGTGAGGGCAATGGGAGATGGGCTGTCCCTAGTCTGAGAACTACTGGATACTGATTGCTACTAGATGAGGAAGAATAGTCTTTACTTACGATCTCTAAATAGGCTGACTAGACTCTATTGGATGAATTTCCACCAAAGGACACCCGGATATAAATGCTTGACTGGCTAGGACTTAAGATGTATGGCAAAATACATAAGGTCTGGTGGGGAGGGTGGGATGGAGGGCACGGATGGGGGTGTGTGTGTCTAAATTTGATTAAGAACTGTGGTATGAAATGTACAAAAGCTCAATAAAAAAAATTTAAAAAACCCCAACTCTCAAAGCCTATCCCCAGTGATACACTTCCTCCAGCAAGACCACATCTCCTAAAACCTTCTAAAACAGCACCACTAAATAGGGACAAAATTTCCAAACACATCGAACCTATGGGGGACATTCTCATTGAAACCACACCACAATACCAGAAGATGAAAGACCTTTCATGCTCATGAATCAGTAGGTTTATTATAGTAAAAATGGCCACATGACAAATGCAATCTAAGTCAATGAATCCCCATCATAATTCCAATTCAATTTCTTCACAGAAATTGAAAAAAAACTCACCTTAAATTTCATACAGAAACACTCCCTTCTACTACACATACACAATCTAGGAAAGCCAAAACAATCCTGAACAACGAAAGAACTGCTGGAGGTCTCGCTATTCCTGTTTACTATACCAAAGCTACAGTAATAAAAACAGAATAAAACCAGACACAGTGACCAGTTAAATAGAACTGAGGATCTGGATAGAAGTCTATCTACCTACAATCAAATGACTTTTGACAAAGAGGCCAAAATAGCATTGAAGAAACAGCATCTTCAACAACAAATGTTGTTTATCAAACTGGATGGCTCCATGTAGAAGAACGAAACTAAATCCCTATCTCTCACCTTGCACAAAACTCAACCCCAAATGGATCAAGCACCTCCGTGTAAGACCTGATAACCTGAATTTGATAGAGGACAAAGTAGGGAAATAGTGGAGTTTATAGAAACAGGAAAGGATTTTTTTTTTTTTTTTTTTTGGAGAAAAACAAGATGTTTGCTATAGTGATATGCTAGGTCCTGAACCTTCCTAGACAAGGCC
>NW_008360320.1:3803864-3823845 GCF_000622305.1 Nannospalax galili
AGACCAGGCTGGCCTTGAACTCACAGAGATCCACCTACCTCTGCCTCCCAAGTGCTGGGATTAAAGGTGTGCGCCACCCCACCAGGCTAGGAAAGAACTTTCTTAACAAAACCTCAACAGTGCAGGCATTAAGACAAACAATTGACAAATGGAACCTCATGAAACTAAAAGCTCAAGGCTCACAGCTCATCAGTGAAGAGGGATTGAAACAATTATAAGAGCTAAAGTTGGTGGCTGACCACAGTGAAACAGTATTTTCTGAACACAACAGGGAAGCTGCACATATGACTCATAGGGGTTGCGACAGCATGTATGAGTCCTGCACAACTCAAATCAGGCAAAATCTCTGCATGGAGGTGGGCGGTCCACAGGAAGTTCCACTTATAGCTGAGAGGCTTGGCAACTGATAGCTTCTGGGAGAGGGAGAATCAGTTTTCTTTAAAAGTGTGACTCCTGGTAGGTTACAAGAGATGCCCCCACACCCAGAAATATTTGAACAACACAAATTGGACTTGAAAGGCTTAAAAGGTGGGGGCACAAAGCTGGAGGGGTAGGGATAAGCACTGGATCTGAGAGGAGACCAGGGTAGATCTGAGAGGAGATGGGGGAGGGGGTGAATATAATCAAAATACACTGTATGAATTTCTCAAAGAATAACAAACAATAAAAACAAAAAACCCAAAAAATCAGGCTGGTACTCTCCAAATCTGTATTGTATCTAATGATATCTGTGTCTAGAAAATTGTTTGAAACCTGAAAACATGAACTGTGAACTCAAGTTAATGTGTACTTAGTGTACTTTAAGAAAGTTGGGAGTAACTATTTTATTACTGATACATAAAACACTATTTAGGGGGAAATTGTAAAATTATCTTGTCCACATGAAAACTGATTTTATATATTTATAAAATACTTTGAAGTCAGAATAAACATGGATAGTTTAAATAACCTTGGAGGCATTACAAAGTTGTTTTCTTCTTGCCTGTAGGATTAATGTGACTGACAATTATTTCCTTCTTGGCTAAAGGAGAGAGGTAAATTTTATCCCAGTCCCTCTTTAGTTTCATTGGATTTGGAAACCGAGTAACTTGAGCTCACACACTGCTGCTTTATAGTGTCTGCCCATCTGTTATACTCCTCAGTCAAAGCATCAGTAATCTGCTAAGGAGACTCCTTTGAGTTTCCCCATATCATCAGAACTACAAATGTGCATTTTTCTCATGATGAAATATCCAATAAAAACGAAAAAAATTGAGTTATGGTGATTTTTTTTTAAAGAAGGAAAATAATGGAATAAGTTGACAATCTGTACAATAAGTTACAGTACAATGTTACTGGTCAAAGTTTAATGTCAATTCAAAATTCTATTTGGTTAATTAATGATCAAGGAAAATAAAGTGCTTAAATTCCAGGCAAATAAAACCAACAGTAAATAAACTGAATAAAACAAAGCTACAAAGTCAAACTATGAGATATTGATTCCTTTAATGAATATACTTTAATAATTTTTTTGTCTCTCAAAAATGGTGGGCTTGGGAGGCCAAGCTGAGAACAAAAGTATTAGTGTTGTTCTATGTATTTCTGAAATTCTTCTTTTATAATTGCCTTTATTCTTAGTGTTTGTCAATTTTTTAACCTTAAAAGGCATAGATTTTTTTTAACTTTATAAGATAGTTTTTATTTTATTTTATTTGAGATACATATTGCTGTGTAGATCAAGATGGCCTAGATGTCCTAAACTTCCAACCTCAGCTTCACAATCATTCGCATGACAAGTGTTTAGTACCACAACTAGTTAAACACACATTTAGATGATATTTAGTTGGTTCTTCAGAATTCTGTTTGAAACAATGTGCACTCAAATATAGCATAGACTAAATACAATTATATCAGTAGTTTGTACTAAGTGTAAATCATAGATAAGTCTCAAGTTACCAAAGTGCTACTAAGAGTCAAAATAATCTTTATATCTTGGTTTTGTTTACTGTCTGTTTTCTCACGTTTACATCCTAATCTAGGAAAAAACCAGGAGTCAGAATATATTAAGTTGCAGACCAAATTAATTAGTATAACTATCCAAACACCCACTGAGAGAATTCTAGGCTCTGAAAGTAGAATGAGAAACAACAGTATAGAAAAAAGTCAGCAATACCCAGGTCAAGTCTTCAAAGCACAAGCTAATGGAAAAATAAGTTTATAATACAGTAGGAACAGCCTTTTACTTCAGTCTTGAACATTCTAAGTCAAGCTAAAGGTTAGTTCATAAGCCAATTTATGCCTTACTTTCCCATGTTAATATTATTATTACCTTTATGCACCTTTACAATTACACATTTCATTAAATATATAATTTAATTCACATAGAATTCATTTATAATTCTGCCTCTTTCAGCTAGCCGAAGGTTTCCCTGAAAGCAAGGAAAGATAGGACCTCATAGCATAGAACCAAGCACAGAGTTCTGTGCAAAACTCTATGAATCAACAAGGAAAGATGCTTTGTATCATCGAAATAAATGCAAAAGTAAGAAAAGCAAGCAAGAAAGGGCTTAGGTTCAATTGGAGAGCTTGGGAAAGCTCCAAAATGGAATTTTTTGTTGTTGTTGTTTTGTGTTTTTTTAATATATTTTACTTTTATTATTTTTAATTTATGTGTACGAGTGTATTGCCTGCATGTAGGTAAGTGCAACCATGTCGTGCAATGCCCACAGAGGACAGAAGAGGCCGTCAGATCCCCTGGAACTAGAGTTACAGACAGTTGTTAGTGGTCTGTGGGTGTTGGTATTCAAACCCAGGTCTTCTGCAAGAACAACCACTGTTCTTAACCACTGAGCCATCTCTCCAGCCCTGTTGTTTTGTTTTTTAAAAATGGGGTCCTTTGATTTATCTTCACATAGAAGGAACTGGTAAAAGAAAGGAGCCAGGGGCTCCTTTCAAGCCCATGAAACCCCTGAGAAACAGATCCTCAAACAACCTTAAGTGTAAAAATAAATTGATTTATTTGAGTCAACCGAATGGTCTTAAACACCCAAAAGGAAAGTATAACCAAAGAGTAGTCATCAGTATATTTCTTTAAGAGTTCAAGTCTTATATGTGAGCAGCAGTTTCTGACTAGGAACAAAATCATCAATGAGAAATAATTGTCTAAAGAACTTAATAATAAGTGTCTGGGATTAGATTTCCCAGACATTTGACTTAAGTCCATTGACTGTTCTTGCAGAAGACCCGGGTTTGAATCCCAGCACCCACATGGCAGCTAACAACTGTCCATAACTCCAGTTCCAGGGGATCCAACAGCCTCTTCTGTCTTCCGTGGGCATTGCATGACAAGGGTGCACTTACCTACATGGAGGCAATACACACATGCACATAAAATTTTTTTAAAACGTTATTTAGACAATTATTTCTCATTGATGATTTTGTTCCTAGTCAGAAAGTGCTGCTCAGATAGACATAAGACTTCAAATCTTGGTCTGCAACACTGTAGTGCCCACCTGTAGCTAAGGGAGACAACCAGCTATTGTTCTAAAATGATGGATAAATTTGTTTTCTCCCTCTATCTAGAAGCCTTTGAGAGGGAACTGACTGATTCTAACCACTCCAACAGCTCTCAAAATACCTGAAATCAAATCCTGAATCCATCACTCTGGAGTCCAGCTTTGAAAGACAAAAGAAAAATGAGGAGGAATCCAATAGAGGGATGCTTTTGGAAGCCCTTGTCAAGAAATTCCAATGGACTCTCATATGAACATTTGAAAATTGCCCTGTTCTGACTTTACTCTAGTTCCCTGTCTAGAACTTGTAATGTTAATTAATTACTCTTGCCTTTACTTCTTCACCCTCTGAAGGGGTACCCCAATTGCCTCACCCTGTGTCCTTGTTCAGCATGGAAGATGCCAGAGAGGTCTGCATCCCAATTTCCTATCCGCAAGTTGGGTAACCCCTTTAGGGGATGGTGTGTTAAGAATAGGAGGTAGGAATTGGCTAGGCAGTTAGGGTAAAAAGATCCCAAAGAAAAGTAGCCAGTTTCTTGGCTAAAAGTCACAATGTCTTTGGGTCTCTTAGCAACATACTCTGTTCCAAAGGCCAAAAATGTTGAAAGTATTTGGGAGCTTTTATCTAATCATTAAAAGATTTTAGGGTTACCTCTTTGGATGAGGGAATGTTAGAATAGTAAAAATCTCCATTGAAAAAATAAAAGAAGAAGAGTACATGAAGTTATCAGAAAAAAGTGATGGGGAGCTATGGGAGGAGTTGGAGGGGAGGGAGAGGGCATGGGTTTGATCAAAACACCTTATATGCGTGTATGAACTTCTCAAAGAAACAGTACACAAAGTTGTCAGAAGGGAGTGATGGGGAGATATGGGAGGTGTTGGAGGGGAGGGATCAGGTGTGGATTTGATCAAAACACCTTATATCATGTATGAAATTCTCAATAAAGTTTGTGTAAAAAAGAAAAAAAATGGGGTCCTACACAAAGAAATATAAGAAGAAACAGTCCCAAACAGGCAGATGGCATATGGAAATTTTGCAACAGCATGCAGGTCAAAAGTAACAGAGATACTTAAAAATATTCAAAATATACTATCAGAGGAATTTCATGTCAGGATTATGTGACTGATCAATGTATGAGAGTATGAGTAAGAGTAGTGGGAGAAACATCTAGATAAATGCGAGGGATCTTAGGGGGTCTGACTTCCCAGCTTGTACAACCGGGGGATCAGCACAGATGCCACAATAAGATTATCAGGAACTTATCCACATGATTCAACAAAAGAGTTTGGAATAATGTAAAATACAGTTAATCAAAGGGTCTCACATCAAATGCTATGCACTTAGAGAAATGCAATATTCACTTATGGAACTCAGTTCACATCATTATATTTTTCCAAAATTATTTTGACCACAGAACTATTTCCTATTAACAACTCTATTTAGAAATTAATGTGGTTTCTCTACATGTAAAATACATTATTACTACAACTTAAAAATTAAGTCACTGTATGGGTCTGTTTTACAATTTATCATCTTATATCACTGTAGGAAGAATTTATTTTTAATGGCCGTTGGGTTAGCAGCAAACAGAGGATATGAGAGCATCATCATATAAGAAATCATATGTGTGTGGTAAGAATAAGCGATAGGAATTTGCTAGGCAGTTAAGGTAAAAAGATCCCAAAGAAAAGTAGCCAGGTTCTTGGCTTAAACTAACAATGTCCTTGGCCTCTTAGCAACCAGTCCGTTCCAAAGGCTAAAAATGTTGAAAATATTTGGGAGCTTTTATCTAATCCTTAAAAGATTTTAGGGTTACCTCTTCAGAGAGGGGAATGTTAGAGTACCCAAAAGCCCCATAAAAAATAAATAAAAGAAGAAAAAGTACATGAAGTTATCAGAAAAAAAGTGATGGGGCAATATGGGAGGAGTTGGAGGGGAGGGAGTAGGCATGGATTTGATGTAAATACCTTATATACATGTATGAAATTCTCAATAAATTATTTATTGATAAAAAAGAAATCATCACAATAAAGTTTATTTTCATTTTATATCCCCAAATCTACTCCAGACACTGAATTATTATTTTAAAATTTTATGTACAAAATCTCATCTTACAAATTGTGAGGATGAATAGCATTTAACAACTTGATAGGACCTAGAATCATCTAGGAGGCAAGTGTTTGAGCATGCCTATAAGGTCTTATTTAGATTAGTTTAACTGAAATAGAAAGATGTACCCTAAAATTGAATAGCACCATTTTCTGTGATTGGGTAATGAGCTGCATATGAAGTAGAAAGCTGGATGTCCACCAGCTATCATCCTTCTCTGCTTCCTCAGTGTAACCAGTTCCTGCTGCTGGAACTTTCCCTACCATGATGGACAGTACCCTGGAACCAGGAGTCAAGACAAACTACTTCTTTCTGAAGTTGCTTTTGTCATAGTGTTTTATCAAAGAAAGGAGACATTTGGCTATTACAGAATTATTAAAATATAATTTTCCATATGCACGTATATTAGAAGAATCAAGTAAGGTGTTATAGGAATTCAAAGTCCTGAATGAGGCACTCAGGAAAAGCTAGCATTTAACTTAGTCTTGAAGGATTTGTATTTCAATACATAGAAGTGAGGGGGAGAAAAGGATCATAAATAATGAGAATGAACAAATATAAAGATATATGGTTGTTTTAAAATGCAAGGCATTTTTAGAAGGCAGTGCCTAGTACACAGTTTGTATGTAGTAAGTACTTGTAGATGGACAGATGGGATACATTTAACTGAAGATTATACAGCAAAACAGCAAAGTACAAAATGGTGAGGTTGGATTGGACTTAAATATGAAATAAGACCTCTGCGTTTCCGGGTGGCACAGCCACCAGCTTCCTGGGGCCATCTTCTTTCCTGGGTAAGTTCAGTTGTGCCCACTGTGCATTGACTCCCCCAGTCTCATTCCCCTTCCCAGCTCCCTTACCCCATGCATAGGCACTGACCGATTTCTTCTCTTGGCACCCCAAACCTCTGGACTGCCCTTTTGGCCCAGACTCCCCACTGCTTCCTGACATTTTGGAAACAGACCAACCCAATTCATTGGTCTAGTCCCCTGGAGCCCTCTGGGCCTGTTCCCTACCCCACCTTGCATTTGCATGCTTGAGGCAGGCCCTCCTCCCACACCAGCCCAGCCCCCAACTTCCTGATGCCAGCATCTTTCCTGGAGGAATCCAGAACTTAGGAGAAAGCCTGAGAACATCTGATCCTTATCTGACTTGGGCCTCTGTCAGAACTCCTAAGCAGCAGGACTAAAGCCATGAGGCCCCTCAAATATAAAATCAAAGGAGAGAACCTAAAGCCTAGACCAAACAGTTTTTCATCCCCAACAAGTAAACCACAAAGGAACATAAAGTTTATAAAAAGAAGCAGACTTAAACTCAGCAAAAGAAAGCTTGAGTCTCACACAAGAATCAGAAACTACAAAAAAAAAAAAAAATTTGCATGTTAAAGTCACAGCAAAAAAATAATAACATGAAAAGCCCAAATAATATATCCCCACCAAGTACCAATAGGCCTCTAGAGGAGTACAATGAGAATTCCCTAGAGATAACACGGCATGGAATTAAAAGAACAATTATAAACATGATGAAAGAATTCAGTGAATTAAAGAACACACAAAGAAATCAAAGAACTGAAAGAAGATGGGGACAAACCAGAATGAATTCAGAAAAGAGTTAGAAATATTGAAGAATACACAGCTGAAATGAATAAGGAAGTGAAATACTCAGTAAGCCAAATAGAAACGACAGGAGAAAGCCTCACCAATAGGATGAATAAAATGGAAAACAGAATATCAAGACTGGAAGATAAAGTGGATGAATTAGATCACTCAAGCAAGGATTATGAAAAATTTAAGAAAACACAAGAATGGAATATGCAGGAATTGTGCAACACCATAAAAAGATCAAATTTATGCATCATAGGCATACAGGAAGGAGAAGAATCTCAGGATAATGGTATGGACCAGATCTTCAACAGGATTGTAGAAGAAAATTTCCCAAAATTAAACACAAGCCCATAAAAATACAAGAAGCACATAGAACATCAAATACACGGGACCAGAAAAGAAACTCTCCACAGCACATTACAGTAAAAACACTAAATGTACAGAACAAAGAAAGAATACAGAAAGTTGCAAAAGAAAGTTGCAAGCCACATATAAAGGAAAACCCATCAGAATTACAGCTGACTTTTCAGTGCAAACTATGAAAGCCAGAAAAGCCTGGACCAAAGTATTCCCAGTTCTAAATGATCACAGATGGCAACCCACATTACTTTACCCAGCCAAAATGTATATTATAGTTGAAGGGGAAAGAAAAATGTTCTGTGACATAAATAGACTGAAAGAATTCAGGTCCACAAAACCAGCCCTTCAGAGAATTCTTGAAGCAATACAAAGAACAGAAGAAAGGAACGACTATATACAAGGGGTAACAGAAAGAAATTTAATGAAGGTATAACTGTGGAAATGCACATTTTTACACCAAGAATGTGAACAGAAATTAAAACGACAGGAACCAATATACATCTTACATTAATAACTTTTAAGTATCAATGGACTGAACTACCCAGTCAAAAGACACAGACTAGTTGAATGGATTAAGAAATAAAACCTATCTTTTTTGCTGTTTGCAAGGAACCCATCTCACTTTCAAGGACAGGCACTACCTTAACGTGAAAGGGTGGAAAAAATTCCAAGCCAATGGTACTGAGAAAAAAGCAGGAGTTACAATTCTAATAACTGACAAAATAAACCTCAAACTAAAACTAATCAGAAGAGATAAAGAGGGCTACTTCACTCTGATCAAAGGAACAGGAACAATTGACCAAGAAGATATTACAATCATGAACATATATTCACCAAACTCTGGTACACCCAACTTCATAAAACAGTACTACAGGACTTTAAGACCCAGAGTAATCCCAACTCATTAATAGCAGGGGTATTCAACACCCCATTGTCTCTATTAGACAGGTCAACTGACAGAGAATTAACAGAGAGACATTTGAATTAAACAATACCACACATCAAATGGGCCTGACAGACATCTACTGAATATTCCACCCAAGCACCAAAGAATATACTTTCCATTCAACACCCCATGGAACTTTCTCCAAAATTGACCACATGCTGGAGCACAAAACAAGCCTCAACAAATACAAAAAGATTGAAATAATTCCATGCATTCTATCAGACCACAATGAAATAAAGCTTAAAATCAACACCAGAAGAAGCCCTAGTCACCACATGAACACATGGAGATTAAACAGCACACTTGAATAATGAAGGGGACAAATGAGAAATTAAGAAAGAAATAAAAGCATTCCTGGAACTAAAAGAAAAGGACAATACAACACAACAAAACCTCTGGGACACGTTGAAAACAGTCCTTAGAGGTAAGTTTATAGCTCTAAGTGCCTATTTTTAAAATATCAGAAAGAATACAAATAAATGACTTAACATTAAATTCAAGAGACTTGAAAAGGAACAACAAATGAAACCCAAACACAGCAGACAAGAAGAAATAACAAAAATCAGAGCAAATAGAAATAGAAGCAAAGAAAACAATACAAAAAACCCCAACAAATCCAAGAGTTGGTTCTTGGAAAGATAAACAAGACTGACAGACCACTAGCCCAGTTAACCAACAGAAAGAAAAAACACCTCCAAATCAACAAAATCAGAGATGAAAGGGAAACATCACAATAGATACCCAAAAGATCCAAAAAATTATGAGGGAATCCTTTAAAAACATATACACAACTAAATTTGAAAACCTAAAAGAAATGGAGGGGTACCTAAAAGCATGGGAACCACCAAAACTAAATCAAGAAGAGAGTAACAGCTTAAACAGACCTATAACACTTAAGGAAATTGAAACAGCAATACAAAACTTTCTGACTGAAAAAAACCCAGGACTAGATGGATTTACAATAGAATTCTACCAGACATTTAAAGAAGACCTATATCCAATAATCCTTAATTTATTCAAAAATATAGAAATGGAGGGAGAACTTCCAAGTTCGTCCTATGAAGCCAGCATCACTCTAATACCAAAACCAGGTAAAAATACAACTAAAAAAGAAAACTATAGACCTATATCTTAATATCTCTTCTAGTTTGTTTCTTCATTGCTGTGACAAAACACTCTGACCACTACCAACTTGGGGAGGAAAGGGTTTGTTTGTCTTATATCTCCCAGGTCACAGTTCATCAGAGAGCCCAAGGTAGGAACTCAGGGCAGAAACATGGAGGCAGGACCTGGAGCACAGGCCATGGAGGAATGCTGCTTACTGCCTTGCCTCCCTGGCCCCTGCTCAGCTTGCTCTCTTATGCAATGCAGGCCCATGTGCCCAGGTGTGGCACCACCCACAGTGGGCTGGGCCCTCCCACAATACTCAATAATCAAGAAGATGTCCCAGAGACATGGCCATAGGCCAGTCCAATGGAAGCAATTCCCCAGTTGAGGCTCCCAGACATAACTACAGAAACCAGGATAATGAAATGGAACCAGGGAGGTAAAGGAAAAGAAAGAATCTGAAAGAGAAACCCAGTAGGAAGTAGGTGTTAAGGGAGATATGGATAAAAAAAATTTTTGTTTTTAATGGGGAGGAGTTATACAAGGAACCTTGGAGATTAAAGGAAAGGAGCTCAAGAGAGGAGGGACCATAGGAAAAGGGTATTATTAAGGGAGAAATGGAAAAAAATGGGGAAACCATGGTGGAAGGGTTAGACAATGAGAGAGATAAACACTGCCTACCTACTTTAAAAAAAAGAGAGAGGGAACCATATTAGTTCAACAACCTACTGACAATTTATACACACGAGTAGCTCAAAAAACATAATATATGTCTAGTCAACATTTATCTGAGAATGTTTGGTTATTGCCCAAGGTTTATCTACATAGCATATGGTAATTAAAAGCACCAGACTGGTAGAACTAACCTTCTTGGATGTTCAACAGCCATACTTTCAGGCCTATACTAATCCGGTCAGAGGAATGTAAAGGACAGTTTTTGCTCCTTGCCCTCCATAGCTGCCTAAGTTCCAGGGGACTATGGAGCATCTCAAAACATCCTGTAACTGTGGTGAGTCACCTGTTCTTTTGATCAAGGAGGCTATGGAGACCCCACCAGATGCACTTGAATTAGTTCCAGTCTACAAAGAGGAGGGTCAACACAGAGGAAACATTTTCTCCATGGTTCCAGTGAAGCCAGCCATAGTCGAGCAGGACCTTGGACTTATCTTCACATAGATGAAACTGGTAAAAGAAAGGAGCCAGGGGCTCCTCCTAAGCCCATGTGACATCTGAGGAACAGATCCTTAAACGACCTTAAGAGTAAAAATAAATTGGTCAATCTGGGGCAACTGTATGGTCTTAAACACCTAAAAGGAAAGTATAATCAAAGATTAAAGTGATCAGTATAATTCTTTAAGAGTCCATGTGCATAGCTAAAGGCTACATGACAGACAGGAGATACCTTCCTTTAAGTTGTTAGCCAGGGTAGCCCAAAGGACTTCCAGACAGTAACCCAGCATAGAACTAGGAAAATGAACAGCAGACCCCAATCTTACCTAAAGGAATGTTGGCAACTGACTGTTGTTAGATGAGGAAGAGCTGATCCTCCTAAAATAAGGAATGCTAGATAGACTGACTAGATTCAGTAGCTGGACTAGCACTGGGAAATGGCTGGGGGCACTGACAACACAGTGGACAGTAACAGGGATGACAGAATATATGGGCTCCAGTGGGGGTAGGATATTGGAGGGTGCCATTTGGGATGCAGGTATAAAGAGGAATAAGATTGTTTGGGATGTTCTGTATGAAATTAAAAAAAAATCAATAAACAAAAAAAATGAGTTAAAAGAAAGGATGTCAGAACTTAGGAGCTGGAGAGATGGCTCAGTGGATAAGAGCACGGGTTTCTCTTCTAGAGGATTGGAATTCAGTTTCCAGCACCCACATGTGACTAACAGCTGTCTGTAACTCCAGTTTCAGGGGATCTGATACTCACTTCTGGTCTCCATGGGTTTGCACGTACGTGGTGCACTTACATACACATAGGGAAAGTACTCAATCACATAAAAAGAAATACATTTTTTAAAAGGAAAAAAAAAAGAAATAAAATTACCTAATATACTCTGTACCCTAGGTCTTTAAATATGGATCACAGGGCCCTGGATATACATGTGGCTCCTTTCTGAATCATTGATTTTGGTTGAAAATGTGAAAAATTAAGTAATTTAAGTGACAACCTAATTTTAAACATTTTTGTATTAAAGAGATCTATTTTAGAGTGATATGTAAATATTTCATGAATTTCTCTTTATGGTACTGGGTATTGAACCCAGAGTCTTGCATAAACTAGGCAAACACTCTACCACTCAGGGACATCACTAGCACTTGAGCAGCTTTCAGCTAAGCCACCAGATTGCAGTGAGAACTTGTGTGTGTCCTTTGTCGGAAACGGGTAAGCACAACAATGAAAGGGGTATGAGCAAGGAAGTAATGAGTTTAAAGTGATGATTTACTTACATTAATCTGGAGCAGGATGCAGAGAGTTCTAGAACAGAGAATACATATATACTAGATAGAGAACTACTGAAATAGTTCCTCTGACCAAATAAGTCAGGCAGTTTTTTACTAGGTCTTAAGCTTGGACTCTTCTTCGCTTAGTGATTCTGTCCATTTGCTTAATTTCAGCAAGTTTGCTGCTAAATCTATGTAATGGAAATCCCTCATTTTTATACATTATCAAATTCCTCAGGTTAGTATAATTACCACCCTGGTCTACAGTCTTCTACAGTCCTGTTACATTAGTTTAGCAAGAGTCCACCTTATCCTTGTTGTTTCATAGAATTAATTTTCCAACCACTGACCCCCAATCTGGCTCTGGGATACAAATTTCCACTTAACTTACCCTCATTGAGCCCAGTTTCCTTTCTCCATTTCAGTACCTCATTTCAGTGGTTTTTAGGTCTCCATGACAATCCTCCCTTGAACAAAGTCCTTGTTATCTTTTAGGGTATCACGAGTATTATTTCTTTAACAATTAGGATGCCATGACTCTTTGGTAAGGGAAATACCCATTCTTTGCTCCCTCCTCCCATCTGGGTGAGATCATTTGATCCTGCTCCCAGGAAACCTCAGGCTACTGAAACTTCTCTTCTTAAATACCACTTTGGAAGCTCTGCTCAGTCTTGCGTGCCAGCATAATTTTGCTAAGGATGTTGTGAACGCCTTTGGTCTCTTTGGAAAATTTAGGAAGTCCCTAAACTGGCTTCTCATTGCTTTAGCTCTGCCTCCTCTCACCACCCCAACCTTCCCTTCAGCTCTCTTATATGTCCCCCTTTTAAGTTACTAGGCCTTCAAGTCCCCCTCCCCTCTGACCCCTCATTTCCCATTCCAGCTCAATTCCTTTAGTCACTAGGGCTTCAATCCCTACAACCACTGAGGCCGAAAAGGAACAAAGCTAAAAGAAATAGCTAGATGTGCTTTGGAGACACTCAAACAGCTGCTAGACATTTTCTCAGTCACTCTAAGACATAGTCCACCACCTCCATAAGGTACAGTTCAGGGCAAAAGAAAATTTTGGAAGTCTTTTCTACTAATATTGGTAAAAAGATTTAGGCATTATTAGGTAGGGGAGTTCAACTTGTCCATTTTTGCTAGATACACAATTCAGATAAGCATAAGGGAGGGGGAGATAAGAGCTAACTATTTTACGTAAACTATTGAATTCTATATTCCTGACACACAGTTAAAGTTTCAAAACTGAAAACCATGAGCAGCACCAATTGAACTCAGTGGGTTATTAAAAAACAACAAAAATAATGACAACAAAACAGAGGACATCAGGTTTAGAGGAAGATGTGAAGGGGGAATCTGGGATGAGTTGGAAGGAAGGATTGGGGGGAGTCAAAACGATAGAAATATGCTGTATGCATGTCTGAAATTCCCAAACAATAAATATTATATTAAAATCTAAAAACTATCATCTCTTTGCATCTTTCTCTATATATTTTTATACATTTATATTTTCCTAATGCGTGCATTGCATTACCAAATTAATTCATAAAATTCCTTCAGAGTTTTTTTAATTGGCTCAGAGAAAAATAAGCTCTTAAATAAACAAAATCTTCCTTTACTCAAATACAGAAAAATCTCAAATGCTTTTGAAATACATATGGGCTACAATGAACAATTCTTTGGTAAATAAGATTAATTTAATATTGTTGGGTTAATTGAAAAAGTTAGATGTATTATCAGAGTTGGCAGCACTAGATACAATGTCAACATGTGATTTTACTCTGCTTAGGTGTATGAGTCAAGTAAGCGCAAGTTAGTTCTGTTAGGTGTTTAAGATTATGAAATGACTTTAACCTAGCATAAAATGTATGGTAAACATGTGTGACTTGATAAAGTAACAGTAATAACCAAAGGGAGGGGGAGCTATGCTCTTTGCTTTTGTATTTTTCTGATACCTCTTTTGTTTTTCAATTAAAAAGAGAAGACTGCTATCTTTGTCATGATTCCCTGAGTAATTCAAACCTAGTTGTTATAAAAAGAAGAGATGTATGAGGGATAAAATTACATGAATAAGCTCTTCAACAATTACATGTACCATGTCAGGTCTACAGAGTTTTAACAAATCATTTTGGAATTCTGAAACTTGAGTTATTCTATGTAATAGATATCTACTGAATAGCCACTGAATTTCTAAGAAAGATACTATTGAAACATTAATTACTGATAAAAGTTAAAGTTTGTATACTTGGATATTGTGTTTTCATGACATTATAGAGAAGCTAATGGTATTTTGATCTGTTAAGAAGTCTGTTGTTTGCCAGGAAGGTGGCTCAGTGAATAAAGGTGTTTGCCACCAGGCCTGATGGCTTGTGTTAGATACTCAGAATCCGCATAGTAGAAGAGAGCCAATTTCTGGAAGTTGTTCTCTCCGCATAGTAGAAGAGAGCCAATTTCTGGAAGTTGTTCTCTGACTTCCATATAAGTGCTGTGTACACATTTCCACATACGTATACATGCACACACAGTAAATATGTTAAAAATAAAAAGCATGTTGTCTGCTATGTGAAAACTGTACTATTACAAACCATTTATTACATGTGATATACATTAATAAATGCTGCTAGGATGCTCAGGATGTTGATATGTGACAGACAACTTTCTGTTTCCTATTTTTCTTTGTAAAAGAAAAGTTACTGATAGTTAACAATTATAACCAATATACAATTAAGAGTACAAGACATAATAAAAGTGAAGGAAAACAACCATGCAAAGCACATCAGGAATGAGCTGTGCTTTTTGTAAGGTGTAAGTGTAAAAGTATGAAAGGGATAAAGGTGTGTTTTCACTAAGGGAAAAAGGAAGAAATTTTGTAGTAAGGATGATGCTTGATCCAAAGAGAAAAAAAATACTTGATATGAGAAAGCTTTAAAAATCTGACAGGAAACAAATGGTATGTGTAGTCAAGCTGCCAAAATTGGATTGATTTATTTATAAGATTTTAGTTTTTAAGGCCCTAGTAAGGTACAGCGCTATTAAAAGCAAAAAGCTCTCTTGGCTTTCTGGTGTCTTTAATTACAGATGTTCCTTAATTTATCATATGATGAATTTATATACTGATAGACCCACTGCTAGTTGAAGACACTAAGTCAAAAATGCATTTAATATACTATGCTAGTTAGGTTTTATTTATTTGTTTGTCAACTTGTCACAAACTAGAATCACCTATAAAGAGAGAACCTAAGTCCAGAAATTACCTTTTTCAGATTGACATGTTGCCATGTCTGTGAGGCATTTTAAAGATTGCTGATTGATGCATGGCATGATGACTCAGCCCACTGTACACAGTGCTATCCTTCGGCAGGAGGGCCTGGGCTGCATACGAAAGATAACTGATCAAATTGGGGGAAGCAAGCTAGTACACAGCATCCCTTCATGATCTTTTCTTCAGCTTCTGCCTCCAAATTCCTGCCTTGAGTTCCTGTCCTGACTTCCCTCAATGATGGACTGTCACTTGGAAGTGTAAGATGCAAGAAACCCTTTCCTCCTCAAGCTGTTTTTGGTCAGTGTTTTCTCACAGTAACAGAAAAGCCACACACACACACACACACACACACACACACACACACACACACACACGTCCTATGAAACATCATAGCTTAGCCTAACCTATCTTAAATGCACTCAAAATATTTCTATCAGTCCATTGTTGGGTAAAATCAAGTGACATAAAGTTCACTTTATAACAAAGTGTTAAATATCTCACGTAATTTATTGAATAGCATATCACAAGTGAAAACAGAATGGTTGCACTGGTATGCTTTCATTCTGTCTTAAGGATGGGAAAATCATAAGATGAAATCATCATAAGTCAGGAGCATCTGTAGTTAAAACTTGAGGCCCGAATTTGCTTAACGAATATTTTAAGATATTCAAAAATTGACAAAGTAATTGGACAATCTATAGGGTGCAGGGTAACATTTCAATACATGTAAAGAGTCTGGAGGAAGCCAGGACAGGAATTCAAGGCAGAAACCAAAGCAGAGACCACAGAGGACTGCTGCTTGTTGGCTTGCTCCCTGGCTCATGTTCAGCTATCATTCCTACACAGCACAGGGGAACCAGCCTGGGAATAGTACTAGCCACAGGGAACTTGGCCCTCCTACATCAATTAGCAATTAAGAAAATGCCCCACAGACATGTCCACAGGCCAGTCTGATGGAGCTGAGGTTTCCTCTTTGCAAGTGTGTCAAGTTCACAACCAAGATTAGCTATCACACCATAATTCCATTTTATGTGATAAACTTTTAGCTTCCACATATAAGTGAAAACATGGATTATTTGTCTTTCTGTGCTTGACTGACTTTTGTTAACCTAATCTCTAGTTCTACCCACACTGCTACAAATAACAGAATTTTATTTTTATGGGTCAGCAATATTTGTGTGTGTAGTCTGTCCTATTTTCTTTACTCATTCTTCTGTTAGTGGTCACCCAGGGATGGAAGAGCAGTGTGAGTGTAGGTAGGTTTTTGACAACTTGATTTCCTTTCCTTTGGCTACATACCCAGTAGTGTGATTTCTGGTCTTCTAGCACTTCTAATTTTTCAAATGATCTTTCATATGGTTTCCACAGTGGCTATACAAATTTAAATTCCCAACAAGAGTGTGGAAGGGTTCCTTTTCCTCCACATTATTGCCAGAACTCATTTTTTGTCTTTCTGATAATACTCATCTTAACTGGAGTAAGGCTCATTGTGTTTTTGATTTTCATTTCTCCAGTGACTGGTGATTTTGAACTTTTTTTTTTTTTATTAGTGATGATGACTGTTTACATATGAGAAAGGTGTATTCACTGTTTTTGTTCTTGAGTTGTTTAGGTATATATATATATATATATATATATATATATATATATATATATATATATATATATTATATAACATATGATAGTAATCCTTTTCCAGTTAATTATTCAAAATTTCTTTTACATAATCTGTCTCTTCTCTCTGTAGATTGTTTCTTTTGCTATGTGCAAGTTGTTTAGTTGATGTAATACCATTTGTCAATGCTCTTACAACCTGTTTTTGTCTGTGATTTTTGAGGTCTTGACACATATACAGAAAATCTGTATCTAGTCAGTCCAATGTCACAAAGCCTTTCCCTATGCATTCTTCTAGTAGTATCATAGTTTCTAGTCTTATCTTAAAGCCATTTGAGTCATTTCTTTTTTGTATATGATGAATGATTGCAGGATAGTTTATTTTGCATTTGACTTTCTGGATTTTTCTGTGCAATTTTATTGGCCTATATGGCTCTTTTCATGACAATATCACAATGTTTGGGTTACTATAGCTTTGTAGTATTTTAAATTTTTTTATTATTTTTATGTGTATGAGTGTATTGTCTGCACATGTGTAAGTGCACCTGTGTTGTGCAATGCCTGTGGAAGTCAGAAGAAGTAGTCATATTCCCCTGGAACTGGAGTTATGGATGGTTATTAGCTGCCATGTGGATGCTGGGACCAAACCTCAGTCCTTTGCAGGAGCAGCCAGTGCTCCTAACCGCTGAGACATCTTTCCAGAACCTTTGTAGTATGTTTTAAAGTTAGGTATTACAATATAAGCAACATTATAGTTTCCTCAAGGTTGCTTTGCCTATTCAAGGTCTTTTGTGGTTCCATACAAAGTTTAGAAATCTTTTCCTACACTTCTTTGAAGAATGTCATTGGTATTTTGATGGGAATGACTTTCCATCTGTTGACTATTTAGAGAAGAATGGGTATTTTAATATTACTTCTAATCCATGAACTGGAGGTTCCTCCTCTTTTAACACAATTGCTTCAATTTAGTCACTATTCTGTCATTTTCATTTTAGGTTTCATTCTTGGTTAAGGATGAGAGTTTTGTGTGTGTGTGTGTGTGTGTGTGTGTGTGTGTGTGTGTGTGCTAGGGCTTTTTCATGTGTCTACTGTGAATCACACTGCTTGTTTTCTCAGTGATTTTATTATTGGCATACTAAAAAGTGGTTTTTTTGTACTATTAAAAGGTCAGACAATCCTAAATTGTGGACTGTCTGTACTTAAATTTGTCTTCTTAATATTAGAATACCTAAGCTATGTAACTGCATGTTTAAAATCTTTGTCACTTTAGTTAAATGGAAAATGAAATATTGTTTTACAATGAATTGTGACCACATTTAATCAAGTGACATTTTTTACAAACTTCTATAAATCAAATACTAGGGGCTGTGGATGAAGCTCAGTTGGTAGAGTACCTGCCTAGTATGCAAGAGGCCCTGGAAGTTCAATCCCTAGCACCACATATTATGTGGCGCCATATGCTTATAATCTCAGCAATTTGTAAGTAGAGGCACGATTAGGAGTTCAAGGTCATCCTCAGCTATAAAGTAAATTTGAAATCAGTTTGAGTTACATGAAGCACTGTCTCAAAATAAAATTCCTAAATGTTCTCACTTTGTAAGAGAGATGTCTACTTAGGACACAGGACTTGGAGCAATGGAACTGGAACTGACTTGGAAGCCTCCTTCCTGAAGACTAGCTCTCAGTTCTCATAGTTCTAGAGGATACTATGCAAGCTGCTAAGGATCAATGGTCCAACCCCAGCTTCAAAGCCTAACAACTACAACAATGACTGGCACAACAAACTACAGTGGTACAATAATGGCACTTTTTTCTTGGGAGTAATCAACAGCTATTTAATTGGACTTAAAGCCTCCCAATTGGAGGGAACTCATGGGTGGTACCGTAAATAAAGCCAAACACACATGACTGGAAAGGTCATAGATCTTAGAGAAAACCCTATCCCTGTCTTATTTCTAGACAAATGAAATTTTTTACCATATGCTAAATAAGGATCCTTATATTTACAGAGAAGTATACCATTCACCACTCATCAAAGAAGCTTCTTTTTGCAACAGATGGATGCTACTATAGAGTTCCACAACTGGTCACAAACAGAGAATATAAGTCTGAGAGATGCCCAGTCTTAAGTGACACACCTACAGTGGAACCTCTATAACTAAGACTCACAGAACACAGCTCAATGGGGTAGAGAGAATACTAACACATTCTTCAACTCTCACCAGTGAAACTTCCTCATACAACAGAGTGTGATACACACAGAAGGCCACAATTGGCCAAGGTGTAGGGAATAAGAGACTGCAAAGTGTGTTTCCCTGGATAGAATCCTATATTAAACCTCACTCATCCATGGCTCAGGGACTACTGTGAAAGAAGGTGAAGAAAAATTTTAAGAGCCAGGGTGGGTATAAGAACATAAGGAAATGAGAGGCTTTCAGGCCTCTGGGAACTTGCTCATATGAACTTGTATCAATGGTGACAGGATGCACAAGAAACAGGCTGACTCAATCAGACAAAAACCCAGCATAGAACTGGGGAATTGGGCAGCACACCTTAGCAGAGGAACTACTGGCAACTGATTACTGCTGGGTGAGGGAGAGTTGATCTTCTTTGAGGGAATGACTCTAGATAGGCTGACTAGACTCCAGTGGATTACCTTGCACCGAGGGGCATCTAGGTACAAAAGCTTGACCAGATAGGCCTTAACATGTGTGACAGAATTCATGAAATTTGGTGTGGGAGGTTATGGGAGGAACTCAGATAGGGGGAGGGAGTCTAAGCATGACTAAGATCTATTGTATTAAATGCACAAAAATTCAACAAAAATATTCATTAAAAACAGAGATATCACATTAATTAAATTTATCTGGTGTTAAATTATTTGCCAGGCACAGTGGTGAATGCCTTTAATCCCAGCACTTGGGAGGCATAGTAGGAGATCTTCATGAATTCGAAGTCAGCCTGGTCTACATAGTGAGTTCCAGGCCAGGTGGGGCTACAGGAAGAACCTGCCTCGAAAAGACAATATATATATAT
>NW_008360320.1:3823951-3843326 GCF_000622305.1 Nannospalax galili
AGTATTCTAGAAATTATATGATGTTCTTAGAAACTTGTCAATACTATGTCATCCAGTTATTGTTTTTTATATATGCCAGAAAAGTAATCAAATTTCCTCATTGAATGAATTCTTATCAACCTTCAGAAGATAATCCACAAAATTATAAATCTATGCTCAAGCAGGACAAGAATTAAGAACACAGGACTAAATGAATTGACTTTTGTAGCTAAATTATATGATGTTCTTAGAAACTTGTCAATACTATGTCATCCAGTTATTGTTTTTTATATATGCCAGAAAAGTAATCAAATTTCCTCATTGAATGAATTCTTATCAACCTTCAGAAGATAATCCACAAAATTATAAATCTATGCTCAAGCAGGACAAGAATTAAGAACACAGGACTAAATGAATTGACTTTTGTAGCTTTGCTTGAAATTTTCTGGTCCTGCTGTGTATTTCTCAGATTTAGGGAAAGGGTTTTCTCTTTTTCTTAGGTTATGTATAATTTGCAACAAATTGGTAGATTATTCCTTTGTAAGGAAGATGAAACTTTTTTAAATCCTTGCCCAATTCCTACAAAAATCTATTGTTTTGCACACTATATTTGAATATGCTTACTTTCATGGCAATATAGTTGCTCATGTGAGTTCAGCAAGAACCTGTTTCCTAACAGGACAGAAGTGTAAACATAGATTATGCTGTTAAGGCTTTGACTGGAATGACATATTGAGAATTATGTGCAGATTCAGATATGACCAGGTAGATTTAAGAAATTAAGGTCAACTTATGAAACCATGAATGCTTCCAAAAACTTCTTGCAACAATAAGTCTCTCTGTCTTCTAATTAAGTAAAAAAAGATATGTTTTCACAGGACAGGAAACTCAGGACACCTTGAGGACGTTGTGAAGAGGACTTCACTGAAGTATTACAAGTGGCAAAATCTTACTCAAATTCTTGGTTTGGTTATGAACTTGGTTTCCTAGCTTTGTGATGTTTTTGAAAAGCGTAATCTGAGATACCTTATGAAAAGTTCTAGCAAAGCAAATTTTAAAATGGCTGTGTGGCCAATTACCAGCCTTTCTCCATCCATTTAAATAATCAGACCAAACCTAAGGAGACTACTTTTATCTTGTGAACAAGAATAAAAAAGGGAAGTAATTATAGGAAGAAGTTTTATTTCAGTAGAAAACTATATAAACTTGCTATTAGACTTCTGCAGTGTTCACTGTTTTTGAGGCCTTAGTCCTATACTTGTAAACTGTCCTAGATCCTCAGTTCTCCAAGTTTCTTCTAATATTTGGCTACAATTTTGAAAATTAGTATTTCAAATTTTTGCTTGATTCTTCTGACTCAACAGTATTGGGAATTCAAACAGTCATTTTCCCAAAGACATTTAAGTGGAAGGTAGAGAATTCTATATAATCTTCAAAGAGGTAACCAACACAGATTAAGTGAGCTCCAGGACAGTCTGGGCAACAGAGTAGAGTGCCTGTCCTAAAAGCAAATCAACAGGGGCTAGAGAGATGACTTAGTGGTTAAGAACACTGGCTGCTCTTCCAGGTTTGATACTCAGCAACTACATAATGGCTACCAACAATCCATAACTCCAGTTCCTGGGGGATCCAATGTCATTCTTCTGGCTTCTATAGGCATTTCATGCATTAGTATACTTGCATACATGCAGGCAAAAATACTCATGCACAAAATAAAAATAAACACACACACACAAAAACGAAAAAACCAAGCAAATAAACAAATGAACAAAATGATAATAAAATAGAAATAAAAATAAGCATAGAATTCAGACAAAATTTTCAGATAAGGCAATATGTTAATTGGGTCTAGTTTTTTTTTTCTTTTGTAAAGGAAGATTTTTGTCAGGCAAAGTGAAAGGAAATGATTAGGAGGTCCATTATAGGAAGAAAAGAATAGCAATAGTTCTGAACCAGCTTCACAAGCAACTGAGTTGAAAAAAGAACCCTCAAATGTAACAATACTGATTTAATGGATGTGGATGAGTCTCTGGCGTGCCATATTATTATTAGGACACTCTTGCAGTCATTTGGTTAAATACTTATGAACATAAAGCCATGGACATGTGGAGTAAATCTTGTTTAGAGATAGTACTAAATTGTTGATTCCAAATAACTAAAGCACAGGGAGATGATCAGAGGTGAGGTATAAAACATTATGAATGACTTCCTAACGAATCTAAAATGTATTCTATAGGCTCCCTGACATTTTCAAATGGAAATGGTATAACAGAGAAGTCTATTAATCCTGTAAATGCATAGAATATCATGTAATGCTTCAGAGACTATTAAAGGAAATCTAGGCTTCAGTTATTAAACACAGTGAAAGCATCCCTAAGGAAAAGGAGTACAACTACACTTTTTATATATTTATGTGTAGGTGTCTTAAAGCTTCATGAAACCACAGATTCATGTCTGGTCCTTCATTTTTCTGTGGTCATTCAGGATCCCAGATTAGTATTCAATGGAAATTAAGAAGGGAAAGGAGAGGGTGCAGTAGTAAACTTTTTTTTTTTTGAGATAGGCTCTTATGTAGCCCCAAGCTTTTCTTGAACTCTTTATGTAACCAAGACTGATTCTGAACTCCCAATTTCCCCTGACTCTAACTCAGAAGTGCTAGGATTATAGGTTTGCACCATCATGCTGACCAAAATTCTTCAAACAAAGGACAAGGGAAAGTTCACCTTTTGTTAGGGAGGCTGGGAGAAGAAAACGGCTGCTGGGGAAGGAGGAAGGGCCTGTTCTGGCAGAACTGAAGTAACATCTTAGATTATGGAGGGAATTTCCCTACTACACAGAATCACTTATTCCCTTTCCTTGCATATGAACCACAAATATCAGGTATATAAACGGGCAAAATTAAGTTAGCTTGGACATATTTATCTTTAAATCTCGGGCCTTTAATCTTTAAATCTATACATATATATTATTGATATTTAAGAATGACATGTAGTATACAAAGTGGTTCATGGCATGATGCTGATTTCTAAAGCTATGATAAGTATACTGATGCTATAAATCACACAGTAATATATATCCCGAGAACAGAGAGGTAGATGGGAGGCTGTCCAAAAGTTAATAGCTTCAATCTCTGGGAAAGATGAGGCATGGGAAGCTCAGATAAATACAATTGTAAAACTTCAGACAAAAATTGAAAATTTCTATGAATTTCTCAAAGACACACAGCAACTTAATAAACATTTAAATATAAGAATTTACTAGCTTTGGAAAGAAAGATGAGCCAGTGGCACTTAAATTATATCTCAAACCTCTCTTTGCCACTTGCCACACTGACAGCTCAGCAAGACACATACTCCATTCCATGTAAGTATGAGCAAAATAGGGTTTCTTCTTAGCTCAGTTCTAAATCAAGGGCTCTTGATGTTCTCCAGGCAGGGGGGGGGGGCTCAGTATTTCTCATGATTCAGCCCTATGTTATGAAGAATAAATTCTAGGCCAGTATAGCCGAGAGGAAGGGGCTCCCTATTCCTGCATGGAGTCCTACCCTGAAGAGCAGAAGGTCTACCCTATGAGAAGTATGGTGGGAACTCTGGGTCTACACCACCCTTTCCATCTCACTCTCAGAGCAGAGATTCTACGCTGGAAGAGTTAACCAGCAAGAGTAGAGGCTACTGATGTTCCCCTGCTTATAAAACTGAAACTACTCCAAGAAAAGCAGGCCACCATTCCTGTCCTTAGCTGTGGAGTAGTGGCTCTGAGACTCTGCCCAGGTTTAGAGTAGAAAGTCAAAGCTCTCCATCCCAATAACTGACTTTAGTCAGAACAGAGTATGGAAATGCACATGCCATAGTGTGTTCTTGAGGAAATCAAAGTTTCCTGACCAGCAAACAGAAGTCTAGTATCTTTAGAAAAGAAACAAAGTGAACGAAGCAGACAAATATTCTTAGGAAAATACAGGTTATTTACCAGACAGAAACAAGGGAAGGGACAGATAAAAATGGCTTTCCTCAGGTCAGAAAAACCTCAAAGCACAGCTTGAAAAACTACCATAGCAAAAGGGCTACAATTTGATTGGAATAAAATGGTGTAAAATTTGTGCTGTGGGGAATTTTTTTGATAACACTAGAGCATTCCAGCAGCAATTAATGAGACATAACAGATGGTGTGACAAGCAGAATCATAAGAGAAAGAGGCAAAGAACTTGTCATATTGTCCGAGGGTCACTCTATATATATGGGCAAGGTTTTTACCCATATAAGGTAGCATCAAAAGTGTCACATAGTTGGTGAAACAAGTTTGATTAGAAGAGTTGAGTCAGGTTGCTAAACAAATAAGAAAGTAAACATTAAGCTCCATAGGCAAGGGCCAGTATCCAGACTTGCTACAATATGTCCCCCCCTCAAAGTCCATATGTTAGTCAGACTTTCACCACTGTGACAAATAACCTGACAGAAACAGTTTAAAGGATGAAAGATTCATTTTGGCTCAAAGTTTCAGATGTTTCAGATTAAGGGGGAGTGGATACCCTGCTCTGCATATGAAGTGAGACAGAATATCATGGCATCAGGAGAATGTGGCAAAGAGTGGTAGGCTGTTGGCACCCCAAAAGCAGAGAGGAGAACAGGAAACAAAGAGAGGGAACCTACCTCTCACAATTTAATCAGATCCTAATAACCATTCAAGTTGTGAATAGTCAGTTGTGAATCATCATTGGACTAAACCACTGATTAAGTCAGAGCCTTCATGACTTATTGGTCTCTGGAAATTCTTTCACAACACACCTAGAAGTTCCTTTACCAATCTAAGAATATCTCAATTTGATCAAGTTAACAAGCAAGATTAATCATTACTTCCAGTAAGGATGGTGGACTAGAAGCTGCCTCTATGTAATCTGGTAAAAGAGAAGAGTCAGAATGAAAAATAGTTACTTTTCAAGAGAGAACGACAGGAGGCACTTTATAGGTTCTGAAAAGTAAAGGGAAAAGGCAACACATGGAAAGGAAGCCATACTGAACACAGCTCCAGCAACACAACTCCCCAATATGGGTACAAGCACAAGAGTCTTCCAAAAGGCAAGTCAGGTGGCCCTGGTGAAGAGACTGGCAGTTTGCCCTTAGGATCATTCCATAAGCCCCATTACACATCAAATAACTGTTATAGGTTTTGCTGAGACAGTGATTCCTTGAGAGGAATCCCATCCTGTCACTCAGTGACTCAGAGAGTATATGCTGGGTGCCATCTTGAAAAAGAATCATTTACTTGAAACTGAACTACGCTGGAGGTTTAAGAATGAGGAACAATCACTAGTCAAGGAGCGTGCATTTTAATCAGCTGTAGCTTCAGTGTGAACAATGGCTCTGGGAAACAGTTGTGGAGAACAGGGGACTGAATGCTGACAAGTCATAAGATACAGGGAGCAGGAGGCCTGGCTCAGGCAGTGAAGTGCATACAAAAGATAGTCCAGCTTCAGTTGCTAGAACAGATCTCATCAACAAAGAAGCCTGGAGTTGGACTTTGAGCCTGAGGTCATTGGGTGGATTAATTTCTGGGGCCACCAATCTGCTAGTCACTGCTTTTGAGTCTTCCAAACTCTGAAGCTCCAGAGGTCTACTTGACACACAGCTACATCCTTCTGGCATGGGTCAATATTTAGGAGGTTTTTAAAAGTATGAAGATTGGAGCTATAGTTGCTTCTGTACAGATTAAGGAGTTATAGTTGCTTCTGACATATATACTCAATTTATTTAGAAGATACCTTCAGCTAGAACATCAGGGACCTTAGACAATATGATTTGGGAAGTCTCAATAGGGTGAAAGAATCTGCCCAGCCTGCGGACTGCAAAGGTAAGTCTGGACAGTTGAATTTCCTGGCATGTAAAGAGGGGAAGCTATCAAAGTTAAGACAGCTCTGATGGACATTGGGCACTTGTCCATATGTGTTTAATACCACTAGAAGCCATATGAAAGACAGGAATCCACAAGTTCAATGGACACACCTCCCCTATGCTTATAATGGGCAGTTTCCAATTTTCAAGGACCCAGAAAGAAGCTGCTCCAACATTTCATTTCCCCTCCGCCTTTTGCAGGGGCTTCCAGTTTTTCTTTTCATTATACTTTCAGAAGTATTTTTACTTTATCATATTAAAAGATTATTTTAATTTTTATTTATATATTAATTTAAATTTGTTGACATATTAAAAATTTTGAGATTACATTTACTTATTTATGCATTCATTTGTGTGTGTGCATGGGGAGGTCAGAGGATGATTTGTGGGTTTTGGCTTTCTTTATACCATGTGGGCCCTGTGGATTAAACTCAGGTCATCAGGCTTGATAGCAAATTCCTTTTCCTGAGTCATCTTGACAGCTCTTGACACATTTTTTTTTTCATTAGTTAAGCATTTTCTTCTTATTACTTCTTTTTTTTTGCCCCCTGAAGTCTTACCATCTTTTAAATCTCTCTACTCTTAGTGGTACTTTTACTTTACCTTTTTTTTTGTCTTAAAATACTCACATTTTAATTTTTTATTCTCTTGCATATATATATATATACACACATATAATTTTGTGTTTGATGTTCCTCATTGTTGGGAGTATTTTATTTTTATTCTTTACAATTTATTTATCTTCCTTTTTTTATTCACAATATTTGTTCCCACTTATCTCCTTTTCTTTTCACTTATTTAACCTTGCACTCTATTTTCCTTCCCTGACTCCTTCCTTTATCACATTCATTCACTATCTCCTTATCTATCCTAAACAGTTTATAGCTTCCTAGCATATCTACATTAGTTTCTTCATTTTCTGTTCTATGGTTATTAGTGATGCATTATTGGGTTTTAACAGATTTTAAGTATACTCCTAAATTTTGTAAAGTTTGATGTTGGGGATGTCATAAGTTAGTTTTCATTTCACTAAGTAATTAATGGGGTCTCAAGAGAGTAGACAGCCAGTTAAAGAAAGCCAAGAGAGATATAAGACCCAGCAGATAAGCCAATCACAGCATAGAAACATAAGAAATATGAAAATGTAAAGCAACATGATACTTCCTAGGGATTGTAATTCCTTAACTACTGAATACAAAGATAAAGAAATTGGTAAGATGCTAAATGAAGATTTCAAGACTTTTGGAAAACGATCAGTAACTCTACAAAGGATAGAAATAAGCTGATGAATTAAATCTAGAACATGAAGAGAAAAATCAAAAAAATAAGAAAAATTCAGCAATATAGAAGAAAAATTTAGCAAGAAAATTGAGATTTTGAAAAAACAACAAATGTTGAAAATGAGAAACTCAATGAACTGAATATAGAAACATTATGAAAAACATTATCAATAGACTTGATTATGTACAAGGATATCATGGATGAAAGGCAAGCTTAAGGAAATACTTTGTTCAAATATCAGTAAAGAGAAGAAAATAAACAAATATGACAAAAATATCCAAGAACTTTGGGACATGATCAAGAAACACAACCTAAGAATCCATCAGATAAAAGGAGCTGAGATTAAAACCGAAGGCACAGAAAATGCAGCCCATGAAATTATAGCAGAAAAAATTCCCAAGTCTAGGGGAAGAAGTAGACATCCAAATACCTGAAGCATTTAGAACTCTAAGAAGACACAATGAAAATAAGAACCCTTCCACAATATTACAGTCAGTTATCAAAACTGAAAAACAAAGAAACAATATTCAAAACTGTAAGGAAAAAAATATCAACTCACATAAAAAGGCAATAGCATCAGATCTCTCAATAGCAACACTAAAAGCTAGGATAGCAGGAAGTGATGCATTTCAAGCACTGAAAGTAAATGACTGCCAATCAAAACTTCTATATACAGCAAAGCTATCTTTACAATACTGACACAAAGACTGGGACATTTTAAGAAAAGCACTGGTAAGATAGTATGTGATCACCAAGCCAAAACTGTGGAAGATGTGATACACAGAGGCGAAAAGACCAAAGGAAAGAATATGAGAGAAATATATGAACAAATGAGAGCACAGAAAGAATTCAACATGTCCAACACAGTAAACAAACAAATATCTAATAGTAACAGGGGAGAAAGAAAAGGACAAACAATCCAATGAACCAGAAAAAAAATTATAAGAATATTCTTCTAGAATAACCTTAACTATATATGGATATAACTCGATTCACTAATAAAGAGATATAACTTGGCTGCAAAACTAAAAAAAAAAAAAATAGATCGAATTATCTATTATTTCCAAAAATTAAACTTCACTGGCAAAGACAGCCACAGAGTCAGAGTTAAATACTGGAAGTAAATCTATCAAGTGTGTGAAAGCTATATAAAGCTGATCTAGCTTTCTTGGCATGTGATAAGACAGAACTCAGTCCAAAAAATTAGTCATAAGAGATAGAGAAGGTCACTATGTATTAATAAAGGAAATAATTTATCAAGAAGATAAAACAATAATAAATTTATATGCATCAAATGTTGGGGTTCTCAGTTTTATATATCAAACAATAATGGGTAAAATGCCCCATAGGTACCTGGGTGATTTGAATACCTCTCAGTCATCTTTAGATAGATCATCCAAACCAAGAATTAACAAAGAAATTTCCAAGCTAGCTATATCAGAGATTAAATGGTCTTAAGAGCTATCTACAGAATATTCCATCCAATGGAATGTAATACATTATTTTCAACAATGCATTCTAGGTGACAAAGCAAGTCTCAATTAATTCTGAAGAATCAACTGTATTTCTTGTATCTTGCACAGTGGAATAAAACTAGAAATCAACAAAAAGAGAAACCATAGGAAGTACCCAAGTACTTGGAAACTGAGCATTGAATTATTGAATAAGCAGTGGATCACTAAAGAAATTAGCAGAATGAATTTAAAACATCCCAGAATCAAATGAAAACAAAGGCATAACTCATCAGAACCTTTGGGATTTAGGTTAGGCAGTTCTACGAGGAAAGGTTATAGCTATAAATCCTTACATTAAAAGAATATTGAGATCTCAATTAACCTAATGATGCAACACAAGGTCTTAGAAAGTACGAACAAACCAAACCCCAAAATAGGAGTTAGAGATATTAAAGAACAGGGCAGAAATTAACTCAGTGGAGATCAAAACAATACACAGAATCAATCAAACAAAAATTAGGTTCTTTGAAAAGATAATCAAGATCGACTATTCCATAGACTAACCAAAAGAAAGAGAATACCCAAGTTATATAAATTAGAGATGAAAAATGGTTGTTACAACAGCTTCCAATAAAAGCTAGATCTTTATGGAATACTAGAAACATTCCAAAGAACTTGAACATTTAGAAGAAATGAACAAATTCTAGACATATATCACCTATCAAAATTAAATGAAGATATAAACAAATAGACTCATAACAAGCATCAAAACTAAAAGGTATTTAAAAAAAAACAGGCATTTGTACCATTCCATTCAAGGCTCCAAGGACACTGTGGAAGACTAGGCAGAAAGACAGCAAGAGCTGGAGGATAGGGAAAAGGGCTAGGAAACATCTTCTGGGCAAGACACAGCCATTGCAATCATGAACTCACAGCAGCTGCAGATGCCTACAATGGGTCTGCACAAAAACAGTAGTCAGGCATGGATGGAGAAGGGGCTGGGGGACCTAAGTGATTTGCTACTGATAGATTCAGGGAGAGGTGGATTCATCGTTTTCAGTTATGTACCCACTGATGACACCACCAGGCTCCAATGAAGGTTCCAACAGATTGGTTAAACT
The DNA here is from genome assembly GCF_000622305.1 of Nannospalax galili. NCBI lineage: Eukaryota > Metazoa > Chordata > Mammalia > Rodentia > Spalacidae > Nannospalax > Nannospalax galili. The sequence continues at coordinate 3,833,672 of NW_008360320.1, forward strand.
AGATGGGTCATAACACAAGCAGTAAACTCACAGATGGTCACACAGATTGGTTAAACTAGATGGGTCATAACACAAGCAGTAAACTCATGAAGAGACACGAGAGGGTATGAGAGAAGAATAATCTGAATTCTGTATATACATGTATGAAATTGCACCTTGTCAAAGAACAAAATCAATTTGGAAAAAAATTACAAAATGTCTAACTAAAAGACAAATCCAGTATGAGAAGGATTCTCTGCTAAAGTCTATCAAACTTGTATAAAAATTTCAATGATATTCTTCAAAGAGTTAGAAAAAAAAATCCTAAAATGTATATGTAACCCCCAAAGACTCTCCTGAATAGCAACAGTTAACTTAGCAGAAAACAATGCTGGAGGTATCACAGTGCTTCATTTCAAATTATATGATAGAGTCAGAGTAAGAAAAACAGATATATAGATTAAATGGAATATAGCACCCAAAATAAACCCAAAGAGTCATATAAACAATTTTTGAATAAGGTGTCAAAAGTACATTAAATAATTACAGCCTTTTTAACAAATGGTGCTTGAAAAACTAGACATCCACTTACAGAAAAATAAAACTACAACTCTACCTTTCACTCTGGACAAAAACTTATTCATAATACACAAAAGACCTTAATATAAGTAACACCTAACAACTTGAAAAGTGCTGTAAGAAAACAAAGGCAAAACACGTTAAAATTTAGGCATAGGCAAGAAATTTCTGAAATGACAGCACAGTAAAGGAAATAATCATCAGAATGAAGAGAGATTACAAAATGGGGGGAAAAACCTTTGCCAAGGATACATCAGACAGTCTTAATTAACATTAAGACTGAAAATTAAACACTGAAAAGCCCAATTAGCCATTTAATAAATGGACTAATGAAATAGTCAATTCTCAAAAGAAATACAAATTGTCAATACATCTGTGAAAAGAGTGTTCAACATCACTAGCTCTCATGGAAACACAAATTAAAACTGTTTCCACATTTACTCCAGTGAGAAAACAAATGAGAACAAATGCTGGGTCAGTATGTGGGGAAAGACAAGCTCTTACTTTTGGAGTAAACAGATGCAACCAACATGGAAATCAGTGTGAAGGTTCTTTAAAAGAAAAAGCAAAAAGTAGAGCTATCATGTGATTCAGTCATACCACTTCTGGAGATATCTATATCTATCTATATCTGTATATCTATCTATCTATCTATCTATCTATCTATCTATCTATCTATCTATCTACCGAGATAGTTAGTACTGATTGTCAATGTGATGGATTTTAGAATAATCTAGGAGACAAACCTCTGGTATGTCTGTGAGAGTGTTTCCAGAGATGTTTAATGGGTAGGAAGTGCCACCCAGAATGTTGGTGTCACTATTCCATAGGCTGTGGTCTGAACTAAACAAATTGACAAAGTGAGCAGAGGCATGCCCCTGCCTGTTATGCCCTCCCCACAATGATGGGCTCTATTCATTCTTTAACTGCAAGCCCAAATAAACCGCTCCGTTTAAAAATTAGTTTCGCAAGGTATGTTGTTAGAGTAATGAAAAAAATAACTAAAATAGCCCTGAAGGTCTGTATGTTAACATATTATATTAGTCACTTTTCTGTTGCTGTGACAGAAACACTGACCAAAGCAACTTATAGAAGGAAGAGTTTATTTGACCTTATGGTTTCAGGGAAATTACAGTCCATCATGGCAGAGAGGCATGGCCGCAGAGGTAGCTGGAGGAGGAGCAGAAGCTAAGCTCTCATATCATCACGCAGGCACAGGAAGCTAGAGAGCGACTGGAGATCCGGCAAGGCTTAAGAATTCTCTAAGCCCACCCCCAGTGACATGCTTCCTCTAGGATAGCCACCTTCTAAAACCTCCCAAAACGGCGCCATCATCTGAGGACAAAATGTCCAAATGCTTGGAGCCTATGGGGGACATTTTCATTCAAACCATCACACATACCACAGAGATACTTGCACATCCATGTTCACTACTGTACAATCACAACTACCCTAAATTCCTAGCAATGGATAAAGGGATAAAGATGTGGTATATATAGAGAGTGTAATATCAGTCATCCATAAAGAAAAAGGAAATCATGCCATTTGTAGGAAAATGGAGTTAACCAGAGATTATTATACTACATGAAATAAGCCCGACTCAACAAAACAAATGCTATGCTTTGTTTTCTCTCATATAAACATTTAAATGTGTATTTGTTTGTGTGAAGACATGTGTGCATGCCGTGCATGTGTAGGTTATGAAGGGAACAATGGGTCTTAAGGAAGGAGGGAGAGATTTTACAGAGTGGGAGTGATGGCATGAATTCTGCATGAAAGCAGAGGGGGAGCTATTTGGTAAGAAAAAGAGGACCAGCAAGAGGGAAGGAGGGGAAATGGGAGAAGCGGGGAGATGAAATAAGATTAAGTATAATGACATATAGTCATAAAATGTCATAATGAAGTCCATTTCTGTTTATGCTTAGTTATCAACAAAGGACTAACCAGAATCATCAAATTTTAAACAACATATTATGAGACAAAGGAACAGAAAAGTAGACTGAGGATGTGGCTCAGTTGGTAGAATGCTTGGCTCACATGCATGAAGCCCTGGAGCACACTTGTGGGTACAACACTCAGGAGGTGGAGGCTATGAGTTAAAGGTCGGTCACCATACCTAAGATCCTGTCTCAAAACAAAACAAAACAAAAACCAAAAAACAAAACCAGAAAGTACACAGGGAAAATCAAAACCAAAACAAACAAACAGAAAACATAACAAGACAATGACCAGAAATTGCCTATGAGAAGGTTCTGGTATTATACTTAACAAAGAATTTCAAGGAGCTATTAGAAATATATTTAGGAAATAAAGGAAACTATGCCTAAATACCCAAAGAAAATGCAATTACAATACTTAAATATAAAATATTGATGAAGAAATAGAAAAATTTTAATAAACAACCTAGAGGCTGGAGATATGGCTCAGTGGTTAAAGAGCACTGGCTGTTTTTGCAGAGAACCCAGATTCAGTTCCCAGTACCCACATGGTGGCTAGCAACCATTTGTAAGTCCAGTCCCAGGGGATTCAAAGACATCTTCCAATCTCTGTGGCATTGCATGACATGGGTGCACTTATATACATGCAGGTAAAACACGCATACACATAAGATAAAAATAAAATAATAAAAATTAAAAGCAACCTAATGGAAATCTTGAATTGAAAAGTACAACAAAATACAAAATTCACTAGCAGGGCTCAGTCACAGTTTTTAGTGGACAGAAAAATAGAGAGAAAAGGCAAAATAAAATTAAATTGAGTCTCAGAGAAATGTGGGACACCCCTAAACACACTAACATTTACAGTGAGAGCACCAGAAGCAGAAAAAGGAATAGAAATCAACATTTCACAGCATAATTACTAGAAATTAAGAGACCATCTTCTGTATACTAGGAGAAAAACGTTAAGTCACAAAGCAATACCAGGAACAGCAGGTGATGCAGACCTAAAGGCAGTGTGATCATACAAAGTACTGACTGAAACAAACAAAAACTTTGTCAGCCAAGTCTTATGTCCAGCAAAAGCATCTCCCAAACATAAAGGTGACGTGTGTTCTCAGATGAACAAAACCAGATAAAGTTCATTCTTAATGCACCTTCATTACAAGAAATACTAAAGAAAGTTCTTCAGGAGTTCAGTTTGCAATTTAACTTCAAACAAAAGCAAAGAGGGCCAGCAAAGGCAGCTGCAATAGGCAGCACAAATGCACCCTTCTTACCTTCTTTCTTTTTTTAAAATCTGATCTAAAACAGCATCATACAAAAATTATAAGTCAAAGCACTCTTGACCTACGACACATACGTATGTATTTGACAGTAATATAAAGGAGCAAAGAATAAGTAGGTGACAAAATCCCAAATCATGTCAAAGTTAACAAATTAGAAAGAGGCTAGATCTTCCACATTGTTAAGGCCACCTGTGAAAAATCTACAGCTCGCATTATACTTAATGGTGAACGAATTAATGCTTTACTGTAAGGTAAGGAGTAAAACCATGTCCGCTCTTGCCACTTTCATTCAATGCTGTATTAGAGGTTCTAGCTAGAGGAACTAGAAAGGAGATGCATCCATATGGAAGGAAAACATAAAACTATTAGGTACTTCAGATGACATGATCTTGTAAAAAGGAAAGCAAAATCAAGACTGAAGAATACAAGATCAAGATATAAAAATCACTCTTATTTTCTAAGCTAGAAATGAATCATCTGAAAGGAAATAACTCTATTTGAAGTAATATAAAAATAATAAAATGTTTACAATAAATTTTTTTTGGTCTTCTTTGAAACAGGGTCTCCCTGTAGCCCCAGCTGGCTTGGAACTCACTATGTAGACCAGGCGGGCCTTGAATTCACAGAGATCCACCTGTCTCTGCCTCCCAAGTACTGGGACTACAGGTGTGCGCCACCACACCCGGTGCTATATAAGAGCAGACAAGTGCAGTACCCACAGAGGCCAGAAGAGGGCATAAGATCCCCTGGAATCAGAGTTATGGATGGTTGTTAGCCACCATGTGTGTGCTAGGAATTGAACCTGGGTCCTCTGCAAGAGTAGCCAGTGTTCTTAACCACTGAGCCATCTCTCAAGCCCCACAATTTAAAAGTGTAAATTTGCACTTAAAAACAGAGAAACATTGTTCAGAGAAGTTAAAGTACTAAATGAACACAAAGATGGCTACTCCATGGTCATGGTCTTGGGTTCTAATACTGTAATGTAAGATGGCAGTTTCCTCAAATCAATCTACAGAGTCTATGCCATTTCTGCCAAAATCCTAGCTAGCTTCATTGCAGAAAGTGGTAACTTGATCTTGAAATTCACATGGAAATTTGAAGGTTCTCAGAACAAAACAGTTTAAAAAAATGTTGGTAGACTCATACTCTTATTTCAAATTTGTCAAAACTACAGTAATCAAAACAATAAAGATAAACATTAAATGGAATGGACATGAAAATCCAGAAATGAAAACATTCATGGTCAAATTACTTCAATCATGGTTGCCAAGACAATTCAATCGGGAAAGAATAATTTTTTAAACAAATGGTGCTATGACACCTGATGCCTCAGTGAGAAAATGTTGAGTCTGTGCCTCAAACAAAATTCAAAAAGGATGATAAACTTAAATGCACAAGGTAAAAGTAGAGCAACCTTGAAATATCAGAATAAATCTGGATGGTCTTGAGGTAAGGAAAGCGGTCTCAGATATGATGCTAAACTCACAATTGAAAAACAGATAGACATCATCAAATTTAAAAGCATTTGTGTTTAAAAGAATCCCAACAAATATCTGAACACACATCCCACGGAATGGGAGAAAATACTTGTAAATCATGAATACCTGAATACCTGAAATACCTGAAATGAGCATGTATGTGAAATATAAAGAACTCTAGAAACTTAATAACCAAATGACAAATAACTATTAAAAATGAACAAAGCATATAAATAGACATTTCTGAACAAAAATAAACCTAATGTCCAGTAAATATGTGAAAAGATCTTGAGCATCGGTTAGCTTTCATTATGCTGGAAGGTGCTGTATAGGCTGCTGGGTGGGAAAAGCCATCAATAGCCTTACCCAGCTGTGGACGCTCTGTGTTATGTGACTGATCTGCCAATCAAGATGTGCCCACTGATCCAATAATGTCTTGACTGTTAAAGAGGTCTACGGCAGTATTCTGATTGGATTTGAGGCCTATTCTACAGGAGGGAATTCATGTTTGATAGTATAAACTTGGCCAACAGCATTCTGATTGAATTTGAAGCCCTCTCTACAGGAGGGAATTCATGTTTGGTAGTATAAATTTGGCCATAAGCCTGCGGCAGGGGAGGTGACAGGACTAGTGGGGAAGCTACTATTGTTTTGCTAAATAGATATGTTGAATCCAACAAAATGCATTCTCAATACTTATGTTTATGCCCATAGATTATTAGTGCTGATCATAGGTGTAGGCAGAGAAGCTTCCTTGCAGTGGCTAGTGGTTATTGCGGAGACTCATAACTGGTTAACTGAGAATAAGCTCCTGCTGAATGTTCAGCTCTACATGAAACGTCTATATTACCCCTTCCAATGTTCAGTGAACATTGCAGTAGGGTGGTGACAAGCATGTAAAAGCCAGGGGAGGGCGAGAGTGTTGTGGAATGATGTTTTCTGGGTATGACATGGCCATTGCACTCATGAATTTCAGCAGCTGTGACCACCTTCACAAAACCTGCACAACACAGATTTTGTCAACATTTTGTCATGGATAGGAGTGGGGTTCATGAGGCCCCACCCATCTTTGAGGAGCTATTTGCAATTAACTGTTGCTGGGAGAAGGGAAGACATTTTCTACCATGGTGGAGCCACTGACAAGTTGCTCATACTCCTGTAAATAAACCTTTATCTATACTCAAATAAGCAAACTTACTTAAAATCAAGTCACCAAAATGAATAGAAAAATATGTAAGTAAACGGGAACTGGATGGGAAGAGGAAGGGGATCAGCATGAGTGGGTGCAGAACAAGAGAGGCTAAATATGATTGAAATACATTATATACATGTATGAAAATGTTATAATGAAGTCCACTATGTATAATTTATATCTGAATAAAAATTCTCACAAGAACTCCCGAGTATCGTTTGATGTTAAGGACATACAGAGCAATACCAAATTCAGGTGTCATTCTGCTTTCACTAAGATTGAAAACAAGATGGATAACAGCAAGTACTGTCCAAGATGTAGGAAAATGGAAACCCTCATGCTTTCCAGATAGTGATGTAAAATGGTATAGCCTTTGGGGAGAACAGTTTCATAGTCCTTCAAATGTGAAATACAGCATTACTGTATGAATCAGAGTTAGCTGGCTCTCTGGTACTGCAACAAAATACTGAGATAATCACGTAAAAAAGATGACTTATTTTGGCTCAAGGTTTGAGGTTTCAGTTCATGGTCCCTTGGCCCATTGCTTTGCATGTTCCTGTGGCACATGTGTCATGGTGGGATGTACAGCAGAAGGGGTCTGAAGTAAAGAACATGGTAGCCAGGAAGAAAAAGAAAGAAGTAGATGAGATCTCAATCCTCCCTTCAAGGACATGCCCCAAATACCTAACTACCCACTAGGCTGCTCCTCCTATAGTGACAGAGGCTAGTGATCAAGACTTTACCATATGTATGGGCCTTTGAGACATAAAAATCTAAATCTTAATATATAGTAATTCCACAACTAGTTATATACCAAGGGAAATGAAAAGGGAATGTACGCACAAAACGCTGTACTCAAATATTCACATTATCCTTATTCATAACACCTAAACATAAAAATAATACACATGCTTACCAACTGATTAATGGATAAAACAAATATGGCCTTATCTATATATGTATACATAATAAAATAAAAATGAAGTACTGACTCACTGGTACAATATTGCAATATACAAAATTGGCAAGTCTGTAAAGAGTAAGATAGTTAATGGCTGGCCAAGATGAGGTAAGAGGGTACGAGGCAAACTGGAAGCAAATGAACATTATTTATTGCTACTGGATCTAGATTATTTTGGGGTGATGAGAATGTTCTAAAATATACTGTGGTGAAAACTGCTCAGTTGTGTGAACATACAAAAAAAAAAAACCACCTCTAAATGCCAATAGATTACATACTTTAAAGGTAAACTATATAACATATGGCTCATACTAATAAAATAGTCACATATGTTTGTAATAATTAATAGTCTGAAAATACTAGTGTGTTAGACTTTTGCATCACTGTGACAAAATACTTGACAACCAATTAAAGAGAGAAGGATTCAATTAGGCTCGAAGTTTCCAAGTTTCAGTCCATAGTCTTGTCTCTGGTGCTTCTGAGCCTTTTGTGAGCTAGTGGGGTCCTTTGGCAGAGGTTGCTCACTTTATGGCAGAGAGGAAGCCAAGAGGGAGAATGGTTGCACTACCTGGCTTTCTTCTTTCCTCCCATTCAGGGCAGGACTCCCTGGATTAGCTATGCTCTTCTAGAAATACCCTCACAGATAACACCCAGAGGTGTGCTTTATTAATCTCTTAGGTACTTCACCTCTTTGTCTTCAGAACTACATTGGTATATGGCTGGGGAGATGGCTCAGTTGGTAAAGTGTCTGCTGTGCAAGCATGAGGACCTGACTTCTGATATACAGCACCCATGTAAAAGCCAGTGCACGTCTGTAACTCCAGCATTGTAGGTGGAGAGAGGCAGATCCCTGGAGCTTACTGGCTATCCAGACTGGATGAATTGGTAAGCTCCAGGCTCAGTAGAGACTCTGCCTCAAAAAATAAGATGGGGATCTGAAATCATTATGCCAAAAAATATGAATTACTGTAATATTTTGTATATTGTTAAAACTGTAACTTTAATTGTAAAAAAAAAATTTAAAATAAAAACAACAACAACAAAAAAAACAAAGCAAAACAAACAAACAAAAACAAAAACAAAAATAAGATGGGGCTGTCAAGGTGGCTCAATGAGTAAAGGTGCTTTCCACCAAGCCTGATGACCTGAGTTCAATCCCTGGGACTGACATGATGGAAGGAGAGAACTGAGTTCTACAAGTCGTGCTCTGACTTTCATATGTGGGCTCTGGCACTGGTACATCCCCCACTCCCCCAAATAAATAAATATACATATTAAAAATAAAGTTTAGAGGGGTAGAGGAAGACATCTGCCCTCTGACCTCGATAATCATGTGGATATATGCACAATGGCACTCACACGCATATGTGCACACACCCACACAAATGCATACATATGCCTGTGAACACAAGCCTAAGAATTACTTTTGTGCTTTGTTTAAAACTATTCAGTATATACGATCAGGTTGAAAGGCTAAGGAACTCTTCTTGTTCTGGCTGGTCTAATGCAAAGAATATAATGGGTAAGTCAGGAATCTGGGGTTGTCACACTGAAAACAGACACATCTTCAAATGATGCTGTGTTGCTAAGTTGAGAGAAGGCCTGTTAATGAGAGGAGACTGAACCTGACCAAGCATTTTTACTCTGAAGTAGTCTCATTCTCCTTTTTCAATTCGTTAGTTCCCTATACATATGAAAAGTGGAGTTTCATTTTAATTTTAAAATTATTATTCCCCCCCAAATGACTTAAGTATTCATTTTTCATGTTAAAAAAGGAAACTTGATTTTCCATTCTAAAAATAATCATTTTTATAATCCAAACAAGTGTAAAAATGAGAGAAACACACCAGGGAATAAACAAAGAACTGATAAACAGTTGATATTTTGCCTATCTTTTTTTAGACAATTTTTCCAACCTTTTATTGGAAAACAGTGATAATGCTAAATTATATACATTTTAACAAGCTTATGTTTAAAAAATTTAAGTATTATGTATAAGAATAAATTACTGCACTGTAATTTGGTTATTACAGTTCTACTACTGTGCAACATTTGCATTGTTTCCAAATTTAGTTATTTTAACAATGATGGAAGTTTCCAATGGATGATGTTATTTCTTTACATTTGTTTCTGAAATTAGGTCAGGGTAGAATATCTAATATATATGCATATAAAAATCCATATTTCTCTATAGACTATCTAGATATTAATATCTACATATGTGCACACATATACATAAT
>NW_008360320.1:3843488-3876161 GCF_000622305.1 Nannospalax galili
ATAATATATATATGACACAGAAGTAAATGTATGTGTGTATATATATAGAGAGAGAGCTTTAAGGCTTGTATTAATGTATATCCCTTAGCACAGAATGAAAATGTTTGTGTATACTTTCACAAATATCTTACCCTCATGAATATTACCATTGTAGTCTTTGAAGCCATGTATCTGAAATTCTAGTTATAAAATATATTTGAAAAATGACTTAAAAGTTTATTAGGAGGGGAAATAGTTATCAAATTTTGAATATGTCAATAGATTCAATTCTATAGCTCTCTACGTCAGATAACTTTTCTGAAGCCTCGAAGTTGGCACCCAAGTCTTTACACATTAATCTCTGAGGACATTCCAAATGCCAAGCACAAGGAATAAAGCTTATTCCGGAAATAGAGAGAAAATAGAAAATAAAGGTTCCAAAAGTTCAAATCTGTTTTGTTTATTGTTCTTAAAATTTGTTTCATGAAGCAGAGTTGGGGTTTAGCAAAGATATTTTAATGTAGGCTTAGGCATGAAGATTGAGAGGAACAAAGGTGCTCAGAATGAAGAAGGCACACATGAGCGCATGGACGTAGGCTTCTCAAAGAAGAATCCTGGAATTTAAGACATACCCAAGTGTGGGTATACTCCTCAAGAATTCTTTTATTTTATTTTTTTGAGATAAGGTCTCAGCTTTTTGAGATAAGGTCTCTAGCCTTGCTACCAAGGATAGTCTCAAACTTAGGCTGGTCTCAAATTTAAGATCTTTCTGCACTGGCCATTTGAGTGTTGGGATTAAAAGTGTGTGCCACCATACTGGAAATTTACTTAATTACAGAGTCTACTAAATAGATAGAAAAGCCTTTGATTAACACAAGCATCTTAAAAACTGCTGCTTAATTAACATACATAGCATTTGACTATTAAGAACCATCCATATTCCCACTGCTGGATTACTGTAGCGTCTGTTACTTCTACAAGACTCAGTAATGGTATCCCCTGATAGAGTACATTAAACTCATCCTTATATTCAGTTGTTAACTGCAGTTATGGTTCACCTAGTAGTATCATTAAAGGCTTTTCCTTGGTGTCTTCCTGGCCTTGGTACAGTTACATATAATGTAATGATGAGTCAGCTGGTATTAGGATTTTTCATTTTGTATCTACCACATAGAAAAGTATCTTTTTTTCATAGCAAAATACTATTCATTTTAAATAAATGTGGCTGTCAACTTTGACTACGCACTTGTTAAAGCTATCAATGAATTCCCAACATATTATAGAAGAAATCACATTTTTAAGCTCTGAAACGTATACATGCACACATTTTCATAACATTTTTAAAAGTCATGATGAATAAATATAAGGATCCTTTTATAGGCTTGAAAACCTTTACAATCTACAAACTTGAAAACCAAATTCACCATCCTCAGAAAAGATAGAAAGCTTCTCATTATTTGAATAGTCAACACAGGTTCTCACAACACAAAACACTGTACTAATCAGTACCTAGTCAAACATCCTCTCTGCTTAATTTGAAAGGGATTTTTTTTTTTTGACATTCATGTCAAAAGTTTTATTGGTCAGTTTTACCTAATCATTAGATAGTGTAAAATTCACCTCTTTGGGTATGCAACTTTATGGCTGTAATGATGTAATGCACCTTGACCCAAAATCAACACTGGAAAAAACACAGGATTTCACACAGTTGATATATGAACATCACTCAAATCACATACAAAGTCAGACCAATTATAAAGCAAAATTGAGAAAATCACCAAGGATTATGATTCAGGGGAGTTCAATGGAGAATAATCTGAATATCAAAGGACTGGAGAGGTCATTAGAAAAATGGGGGAAAAAAAGCCCTGAATATAATTTACCAAAGGAACCTCTTGAAATTCACATTAAAAATTAGACATTATGGATAGGATGTCATATTGTGTTATTACCATTTTTCTGGAAATTGCAAAGGAGAAAATCAAAATGTCATTCATATTGGGGGGATTTTCAATATTCATACAGTTGAAATTATGACCTGCATTTAAATAGCAATTGGTTTAGTATTTTTCATGATAGCATTCCACTGAACCTTCCCTACCTACTTCCATATTCCCACTAGCTACCACAGGTTTTTGTTTTCTACTTTATTTAGTAGATCCCTTGCACAGTAGCAATAATTTGTAGATAATAACAATAGCAATTGGACAAGTAAAAAGAAATGAAAAACATTCTCATTGTATGTACCCACTGTACATGATTATGGTGCGACATAAGGATATTTTCATACAAGTATACATTGAGTGTTGAACATACTGTCCCCTTCCCCTCACCCCTTCCTTACTTTTGCCCCTCTCATTAGTTCCCTTGATCCTCTAGGCTGTTTTGCTTCTACTTTGGTGCCATACATACAACACTATTATATGTATCTAAATAAAATCTAGGAACAACATATGAGAGAAAATATATGATATCCGCCTTTCTGAGACTTGCATAATTTGCATAATATGAAGAACTTCAGTTACATTCATTTTTCTGAAAATGATATAACTTTGTTTTCCTTTATGGTAGAAAAATTCCATTTTCTTTATCCATTTTTCTGTTGTCAGACACCTAGGTTTGTTCCATAATTTGATTATTGTGACAGAGTTGCACTAAAGATTGGTATGCAAGTACCTCTGTGGTTTGAAGGTTTTTATTGTAAATATCTGGGAATGGTACAGCCAGTTTATACAGTAGACATATTTTTGTTCTATGCAGAACCCCACACTGATTTCCACAGAGGATGGACTAATGTACTTTCCCACCAATAGTGTTAAAGGATTCCCTTTTGTCCACTCCAGTATTTATTTTTAATGGATGCCATTCTGACTAAGGTAAAATGGAATCTCAATGTTGTTTTAATTTGCATTTCTTTGAAGGCAGTGTGGTTAAACACTTTTCAATGTGTTTAATGTCAGTTTGTGTTTTATCTTTTGATAACTGTCTGTTCATTTCTTTAGCACATTTATTGACAGTGTTGGTTTCTGGTTGCTTAAATTTCTTGAGCTCTTTTTACATTCTTGATATTGATCCCCAGTTACATGTATAGCTAGCAAAGATTTCCTTCCATTTTCTTGGCTGTCTTTTCATCCTATTAATTTTTAACTTCTGGCTGTGCAGAGGCCTTTTGTTTTCATGAGACCGTTATTGATTATTACTTTCTGTGCAATGGGAGACCTATTCAGAATATCCTTGCTATATCTTGAAATGTATTATTTTTCATCTAGCAGTTTCCAAGTTTCAGGTCTTACATTAGGATCTCTGATCCATTTGGAGTTGATTTTTATGCAGAGTAAGAGATAAGGATCAAATTTTCTTCTTTAAACTTGTAGATATCTAGTTTTCCTAGCCCCATTTGTTTTAGAGGTTCTTTTTTCTCTAAGGTACATTTTTGGCATTTTTGTCAAAAACCAAGTGGCTGTAGCTGCATGGGTTTCTATCTGGGTTCTTTATTCCATTCCATTGATGCACATGTCTGTTTTGGGTACCACACTGGTTTTGTTACCATGGCTGTGTGGTGTAATGTGAAATCAGCATTATTCTTTTTGCTCACGATTGCTTTGGCTATCTGGAGTCTTCTGTGCTTCCATATAAACTTTTTTTTTCTGTTGCCTGAAGAATGGCAGTGGAATTCTGTTGGGATTGGATTGAATCTGTACATTTCTTTTGGGAGTATAGAGATTTTCACAATGTTAATTGTTCCAATCCATGAGCACTAGCGATCTTTCTGTCCTTTAGTGTCTTCCTCCATTTCTTTATTCAGTGTGTGAAACAAAATTCATTCTTCAAAATGAGCATAACCAGATTCAATGAATTCTTCTGTAACACAGGTGCAAACCTTAATTAAATGTGTTCATAAGCAACGTATCCACAATCCTAGTCTAGTGTTAAATAAAGCAATGCCCATCATCTTCAGTCTTTACTTATACCATGATAGGTTCCAATATAGAGAATGTAGAAAGTAGGCCTTTAAGTGATTTACGCATACCTAAAAAATCATGAGTCTGTAAAGCCTGGAAGATTAAAATCAATAAGAAGTTAGATGGTAAGTCTGCTCCTCAGTTCAAAGATCGAAATGCAGAAGAATATGATCATAACTCTCACCAACCTTGCTGTGACATTTCTTGGTGTTCAAATTTTTAGATATACATTAAAAGTCAAATATACACAGAATAATCAATATATTATGTAGGAAAAAAGAGTAATCATTCATAAAGTGATAAAAATCCATAACACCATGTCAAGATGGCAAGGAAATATGTTCATTTATAAGAAGGCAAATAAGTTCTATGTAAAGTAACTCAATGCCTAAACCAAATGGGAGATTTCACACTTAATCATAGCTATACATTAAAAATATTTTATTTATTATTTTTATTTTTATATGTATGAGTATCTGCCTGCAGGTGTGTAAGTGCACCCATGTTGCACAATGCCTGTGGAGGTCAGAAGATGGCATTGTATCCCCTGGAACTGGAGTTATGGATAGCTGTTAGTTGCCATGTGGGTGCTGGGATTTGAACCTGGGTCCTCCACAAGAGCAGGCAGTTCTCTTATCCCCTGAGCCATTTCTCCAGCCTATCACAGTTATACATTTTTAAGTGAAATACTGGTGCTTAATTTCTTTTCTTTCTTCTTTCTTTTTTTTTTTTTGGTCTTTTTGAGACAGAGTCTCCCTGTAGCCCCAGCTGTTCTGGAACTCACAGAGATCCACCTGCCCCTGCCTCCAGACTTTAAAAAAATATTTTATTTATTATTTTTATTTTATGTGTATGCGTGTATTTCCTGCATGTAGGAAAGTGAACCTGTGCAGTGCAATGCCCACGGAGGACAGAAGAGGCTGTCAAGTTCCCTGGAACTGGAGTTACAGACAGTGGTTAGTTGCCATGTGGTTGCTGAGAACAGCTAGTGTTCTTAACTGCCGAGCCATCTTGCCAGCCCCCTGGTGTTTAATTTCTTTATCTCAAAATACTATAATAATAAAAAAAGAAAACTGTTGGTGCTACGATTTATGAAACATTTATGAAAATTTTTTCTATAGCATTCTGAAGAGTAAGTGGGAAAAATGAAAGAAGTGGCCAAGTATAAATATGTAGTGAATGGAAATGCATCCCCTATTCAAATATTTGGATATGATGTCATGGGCAGCTGTGGTCACGCATGTTCAAGAGGTAAGAGAAGTCAGAGATTGGATCTTAATGCAATATTTCCCACCTTTAGAAAACTATGTGAGGACAATGGTTTGCAAATATGCTGTTTTGGTTATATATAATTGATTTACATTTATGGTAAAAACAGAAAATAATCCAAACATTTCAGTATTATTATGTGTTGTGTAGCAATTTTCTATGAGATAAAATATTCCATCTTAGAGGGAAGCTTCTTAAGACTCAGAATGTAAGGGAGGCTAAGACCCAGGAAATAAACAACTCAGAAGCTTCAGTAAGTCCCTGAAACTGACCAGATGCACTAGACCCTTCATTCTTCAAGCTTTTATAAGCAGTTAGGATTGTTAAGAGATACTCTCAGACAAGCAGAGTTGAAGGGGTACATCAGCCAAACTGCCTGGAAGAGACTCAGATGAATCCTGAGCTGCATGGAGGACATTGTCCAATATGTTCAGTGGTCTACAAATTGTTCAGTGAGCCCCAGGAGTCCAGCTTCCTTGGGTTCTTATCCATGCTGAGGTATGCTTTTGGTGATGCAGCTGTCTTTGAGTTGTTCCTGCTCTATAAGTAACCCCTCACCATATACCTTTAAGTAATCCCAATAAAACTCACTGGTTCACCAAGTGGGCTCTGGTAGCATGCTTACTTTGGTTTGTCATCTGTTCCCTATCTGGGATGAATAGATGTTTTCTCATTTCTCCTCAGGAACAGTGTAAAAGTCCTGCTAAGAATTTTTTCTTCTTAGTAAGCTTACAAACAATAATTAAGAAGTATAAGATCATCTTAATCAGCTTTAATTTTCAGATGGCTTGACATTATCTACAAAATAGAACTGAGATGTTCTATGTGCACTGGGACTCATGAACATTTAATAAAGAACAGTTACTATCCTCAGAATATACAATTGTAATGGAGACTGTACTCTGTTTTCCATCATTTACCCCTTAGTTATTCAGAATGACAGAGTACAGTAAACTAAACTGTTCATTTGTTCCAGGAGCAGATGGGGAAAGGTAGCTTCTTTAAAATGTGATTAACGCATGAGGTCTCTGTTTAGTATTTACTTTTCTTTTTAAGCTTCAGATTTTAGGCTTAAGCAACTTTAATCAAGGGAAGAAGGACCAGACAGCTGCTGTAGCCTAGTTCACAGCTTATGTTTCTGAAGGGAGAATGTTGTAACAACAAAATATACAGTAAAATGATAATCAACTTTTATCTTCTTGCCAAGGGTCTGAAAAAAAAAACACTTTTTATTATGCAGAGTACACTGTAGATTATCAGCTATGAAGCAACTAATTTCTATCAAAGATCCAAAGTGCATTTACTACTTTGTATCCTGATTAAAATGATATGTATACAAATCTATGCATGTAACTAAAATTTATAGAATTAATTATCAAAAAGGAAAAAAAAAGAGCCTATGTGTGATTGAAAATAAAAAGGTCAAGTACAGGAGCACACATCTGTAATCCTAGTACTTTGAAGGATGAGGCAGGAGGATTTTGAGTTTTTAGGCCAGAGTTATTTATATAACGAGAGATTATCTCAAAACAATTAATAATAAATACAGAAATGAAAAAAAATAAAACATGTAGGAACCTAGCTAGTAGGTGGCAACTGTAAGAGTGGCACATTAAAAGTGGCAGTGGGTACAGGTTATACCCATTGTCATATAACTTGTAATCAGTTGAGATAGGAATTAGTTTCTATTTTTAACAGTGAAGATACTGAGGTTCTGTGGGAGGGGAAATAACATGTTCAAAGCCACATGCCAAGAGTTAAGACCAAGTCCAGGTCTGATTGAACAACTGTACCTTTCAGTTCTATCCTTGATACGTCAGTCTGTTGTTTTGAGGTGGTTCAAATAATGAAGAAAAATTTTGTTTGAATGCTTTACACTGGATTCAGCAATCTGCCTGTGGTGTAAGAGTAATGGTCAGAAAGAGGGAGGGTGTAGTTGGGGTAGATGGGGCAGGATAGAAGGAAGATATGCAGCCATATGCCTTTTAATTTTGCTTGGTTTTTGAACCACGGATGAAAAAGGTAAGAAGATAGATAAGAAAAAATAGGTTATAAGGTAGCAGAGAAGGGCTCTATATTTATTTGTGAACCTTTTATTTGGTTTCTAGTCATGGCAATTCTACTTTAATCTTTGTACTGCTATGGCAAGAACAAAGCCATGTTCCACCTAGAGAAGCTTCTGCTACATTTGAATGTAAAGAAAGTAGAAAATACTGTACTTGAGACTTGGGTGGAGAACACATTGTGATTTAAAATAGAAACACTTGGTCTGGAGAGATGGCTCAGCAGTTAAGAGCACTGGCTGTTCTTGTAGAAGGCCCAGGTTTGAATCCCAGCACTCACATGGTGTCTAACAGCTATCAGTAATTCCAATTCTAGGGGATCTGATCCCCTCTTCTGTTCTCTGTGGGCACTGCATAACATGGGTGCACTTGCATACATACAGGCAATATACACATATACATAAAATAAAAATAAAGCAAAAAATACTTCATTCAGTTCTTAGATGTATTTAGCCTAATCCACTAAAAGTATGTGACAATTTTATCCAAACCAGGAAGTAAATGCCTAAGAAACTTACTTCTGAACTAAAATTAGGTTTCTTTCATTTGTTTCAAATGGCTAGAAATTAAATATTAGATGGTGTTGCTGAAAGAGCAAAGGATTCTAATACTTTCCTCTCAACAGCCAAACTGTCAAATGGAATGTCAAATGTGTCCTTTGTGTTGCCATCCCTGAATCATTTTTTCAATGCTCTGAGGGCTGTATCTCATTTCTCACAGTGCGAGATCAGCTGGAGATTCAACAGATTTTCCAGGCTCCGTTACTTGCTTTCCCTATGACCTCTGTGAAACTGCTTGCAATGAAGACAGGCAGCCTCAGTTTACACATGTACTGAGTGACAGTTGATTACTGCATCCTCATACCTTATTTCATTTACTCTTGGCAAGTACTCCAGAATGTATTATCATGTCTGTTTTCTACTGGAAAAGCTGACGTTCAGAGAGGTCAATCTTGCAATCGAATTTCTAAAACACTTGAAGAAAACCAAAGTTATGAAAGTAAAAACCTACAAATGTGTCTGCAGACTTAGAAAAAGGAAACAAAAGAAAATTGAGAAAACATCTTAAAAATAGAGTTTGGAAGAAATAATACTTATAAAAATAACAAGAAATCATAAAACAAACACAGCAAAATTCTTAGAAATAAAAATCTGTTAACTGAAAAAGAAAGCCTTAGCAGACAGTAGAGAGTCTATATTGGATATGGTAGAAAAGAACATTAGTAAACTGGAAAATAGACTGAGGAATTTGCTGAGAACGAGGTAACAAAGATGAGAAGAAAAGTCACAGTGGCTAGATGCCTTCAAATAGCACATCAAGTTTCAATAGCAGAAGGTACATCGTATTAGTAATTGTTGGTCAGATAATATCTGAAATACTTCCAAAATTAAAGATCAGCGACATCCTTCAACTTGAAGATACTATCACCTAATCCAGAGAACTGTATAAAAATTAATTTATACTCAACCACCTTAATTGACTTAATTTCCATAAGAGTCTCTTTCCATGAAATGTACATATGTATGTATGTATGTATGTATGTATGTATGTGTGTATGTATATATGTATAATTGGTTCTGTATGTGGAAAACCCAGACAAAAATAAAGTAAATTAAAACAAAATTCAGAGCAATGAAGTATTAAAATGGGAAAGTAGCATTTAAGTCTACCAAGATTTTTTTTTATACTGAAAAGCAAATAGATTTTCAAAAATTGAAAAAAAAATCCACTAACACAGGAGATTTGAACACAACAAAATTGATAAGTTTTTCTAACAGGTCTCTATATAGAGATCTGTACCGAATATATAGCAAAGTCCTTTCAAGCACACATACATAGACGCTTCATGAAAACTGATCATCTCTAAACCTTCAAATAAGTCCTGGTAAATGCCAAAATATCTGAATCACATAAACTAGACTCTGATTATAATAATGATCCACTGATTCAAATAGTACTATGAGTTTTAAATGTTAAAAGAAGAATGAATCAAAGGTCACCCAAGGTGTGATTGTATTTATATGATATTCTGGAAAAGGCAATATCACAGGGAAAGAAAACACATCATTTGTTTCCAGGAACTCGAGTTGAAAGGACTATAAAATGAGCATGAGAAAATTGTGCTCGATGGATGCTCCATTTCTTGACTATGGTAGAGATTAAATGGATGTGTATATATGCCAAGACTCAAATCTATATAGTAAGATGGTTAAAAGATTTTACTTTGTACAAAGATGCCTTAATTAACCCACATTTAAAAATTCTTGGTTAAAACAAAAAATAATGTAGTTCCTCAAATGAATTTTATCAACTTCAAAAGAAAAAAATAAAAAAGAATCAAAGGTGCTAATCAAATTGGAAAAAAAGACAGAAAATGTAGGAAAGGAAGAAAATGATAAAGTAATACAGATCATGTAAGGTACAGACCAGGCGCTGTAAATGAAAAAGGGGACAGAATTAAAAGAAGGTAGATAAAAATGTTAACTTCATAGCTTGGCTGAGTTGAACAATTTACGCATACATTTATATTGATACATTAAGTATATACTTATATTTGGACTTTCTCTGGTAAAATTTAAGTAACAGGATAGGTTCAACAGTTTATGTCATAGCATCATATAAGGATTAAATTTTAAAAATCTGTATTTGTCCTGAATTCTCACCAGAAATATATTCATTATTCTACAAATCTTATTATCTTTCTAAACCCATGCCTTTGAACCCTCAAAAGCTCTTAATGAGTTCTTGTAATAGTTCCTCAGTTGCTTTACCAATCAGATTATTGTCCATTGAACTAGACCTTATACATAGCTTCTATTCTCTGTAACAGAATCCTCTATAAATACCATGAGTGATAGTTAACTAAGAGTTGCTCCTTAATAATAAGGCTGCAGGAGCAAATCATTGCTTTATGAAGTTACAGGTTCAAAAGCATCACAGTTGCATACATGGATGCTATAGAAAAACAAATTTTCCTTTACTCTGTTTCCCAAATTTTTAAATAATATGAAATATATGTGTTCTTTAAAGATAAGAAAAGTCATCATATGCCTAAAAACAAGATCATTCTTAAATTTCATGCCAAAAATTCTCTGTGGAAAAGATTTATGCCAAGAAACAGAAAGCTACCTCAAAAAACTTTCACATGAGAACTGAGATTATGTATAAATCTTCAGTGAACTTCAATTAAACAAAAGTTGCTATAAAAAGATTATTCAAGTAATTGCAAAACTTTTAATATAGACTATATTTTATATTATTTAAAATCTCAGGAGACCCATGTCGAAGTGTTTAGTTAAAGTTTGCAACCTCTAAAATATACTCTCCAGTAGTTCAGTCAAATAATGACATATGATACAGATATACAAGAAATAAGTCTACATGGTGATTAACAACTAATCAATTTAGGTGAGGGGCAAATGAAACTAATTATACTATTCTTAACTAATTTTTCATCGCTTTTACATGTTTAAAATAAAGATTAAAAGTAAAAATAAAGCATGTCTAGGAAATATTTTATATTAATATATGTGTTTAAGAGAACGATTAAACTTTAAAGATATGAAAAATATGAATCCAGAGAATAGTGATTTTAAATGAGGAATTTGGTTACTAAGAATATTTTGAAAATTTTTCATAATTCTAACTAAAAGAATGAAAAAAAAGGGCAAAGAAGAAGGTCATCTAAAATTTGTAACAGTAATTGTTTATGTCAAGTGGGCTCTACTATGGTGCTCAGTTCTTTGTTAAACTCTAGTCTACATGCTGCTGTGAAGTTGATTTTTAGATGTGATTAACATTTAAATCAATGGACTTTGAGCAAAGTAGATTACTCCAGGCTTCATCCAAATGTTTAAAGGCCCATGGAGGAAGACTGGATTCTCTCATCAGACTGCCCCAATCACTGAAGGCAATTCTTTAAGATTGACTATACATCCCACTGATTCTGCTTCATTGGAGAATTTGGACTAATGAAGAAGACAAATTCAGGAATTTCAGTAATTAAAACTTGGGTAGGCAGAAAGATAATAGAAGAAACATTATCAGGAGTTTTTCTTGAAAGGAAGGAAAAATAAAATTTCAGAATTAACGAGCTTACTTAAATGTAGGAAGAAAACATTTATCAAGAATAGTTTAGTGATACTTACAAATTGTAATCTTCATTTTAAACAATGAGAGTAAAGCAAAATCTTGTACAGATCTAACCAGAAAAATGTCACATAAACAACAAAAAACTAAGTTGATACTAGACTTCTTGTATACAACCACATGACACCAAAGACAATAGAATGTGCTCAATTTTAAAAGCTAGATTTCAACCCAAGAATTTTAAAAATTTTATTTATTATTTTTATTTTATGTGTATGAATGTACTGCCTGCATGTATGTGACTGAACCCATGTCATGCAATGCTGTGGAAGTAGGAAGAGGGCTTTGGATTGCTCTATTAAGGATGATTCATAGCCACCATGTGGGTGCTGGGAATCGAACTTGGGTCCTCTGGAAGAGAAGTCAGTGCTCTTAACCGCTGAGCCATTTCTCCAGTCCCTCTCAACCCAAGAATTTTAAACATGTCTAGTTCAAGCATTCATTTTAAAAGACATGAAAGTATTATCCTACAGCTGTGCCACCCATCCTTGAAACTTTATTATCATTCTTGAAAATTATGATTTAAAAATAGAGAAGATCTTTATAATGAGGGAATATTAGCAACAACACTAATTCTATTTTGTCTAAATTAACACAGCACTGAGGGAACACACATGTTACAATAACCATTTGATAAAATTGTAGACTAAAAATATAAATATGAAGATAAAAGTCAAGATTGTTTCAATAAAAAAGTACAGGGCAAGGATAAGGCAAGAAGTGGTAAAATCACTGTACCCGTAGAAGACTATTACATGATTTTATTTATGAGACTGAAAAAGGAATGATTGCCCTAGCAGGATAAAAACATGATATAAAACCTTCAAATGAGAGCTAGAAAAAAGAATATCAAGAAAAATCTGATAGATACAGATGAAAAATTTACTTGAAATTTCTTGGAGTAGAAAGTAGACTTTTAAGTGTTATTACCATGAAAAATAAGTATATGAGGTAATGCATACATGAATTAACTTTATTTTGTTATTTCACAATGTATACAGACTTTAAAACATTATGTTATACATATAAATATACACAATTTTTCTTTGGCAATTCAAATAATAAAATAAAGCAAGAGTGTATGGATAATATACTTGTGAAATGAAAGCAAAATATATTGGCAAAATGGATTAAATTCATTAAAAAGTGGAGATCTGTGATGAAGATACATGTCTTATGAACTTTTATTCCAGAACAAACAGAACTGGAATATAAAACAAAAGCTATAATTCAAGGAGAGCATGAAAAGATGGAAACAATTGTTTTAGGAAAGTGATTTCTCTTAGAGTCATTTAGAAATCAAGACTTTTAAAATGAATTATTAACCAAAGTGTACATAAGTCTTTTACAGAGAACAAAATTCTTTTAAAATGTCCTTAGAATGTTCACCAAAATTGATTCTATTCCATACTATAAAGAAAACTTTGGGAACCTCTGCCTGTCTCTACGTGGTGAAGGAAGCCTGAGTGTACCTGACTGGAACCTGAATTGGGCTTCTGTGGGTACTCCTGAACAGCTGATCTGAAGCCATCAGTTCCCTCCAAATTAAACCTGAGAGAACCTGAACACTGTACCAATCGGCTTTACATAACCAATAAAGAAAGGATCTAGGCACCCTGATAATACAAATAGAAGCATACTTCAACTTAATTCTCATATCAGAATCATATATAACAAAAGAAATTCACATGCCAAAATCATAACAAAAGAATAATGAAATGGAAAGTCAAAACACTATGTCCCCACCAAACTCTACCAATTCTGTAGAAGAGTTCTACAAGTAGAACCCCCTAGAAATAACCCAGGATACTGAATTGAAAACAATCATAAACACAATCAAGGAATTCAATGAATTTAAAGAACACACGAACAAACAAATAAAAGAACTAAAAGAAGATAGGGATAAAGAGATAGAAACATTGAAGGAAACTCAGGCAGAAACGAAGAAGGAAGTGCAAAACTCAATAAGCCAACTTGAAACAACAGGGGAAAGCCTCACTGCTGGAATGAATGAAATGGAAAACAGAATATCAACACTGGAGGATAAAGCTGAAGAACTGGACCACTCAAGCAAAGATTATGGAAAATTTAAAAAACACAGGAATGGAATATGCAAGAGATGTGGGACACCATGAAAAGACCAAATCTACGGATCATAGGAATAGAGGAAGGAGAAGAATTTCAGATTAATGGTGGTGACCAAACCTTAAACAGGATTGTAGAAGAGAATTTCCTGAAATTAAGGAAAGACATCCCCATACAAATACAAGAAGCACATAGAACACCAAACAGACAGGATCAGAAAAGAAACTCCCCATGACATATCGTAAAAACACCAAATGTACAGAACAAAGAGAGAATACTGAAAGCAGCAAAAGAAAAATAAGTCACAAACAAAGGAAAGCCCATCAGATTTACAGTTGACTTATTAATGAAAACTATGAAAGCCAGAAGAGCGTGGACCAAAGTATTTCCAGTTCTACATGACAAAAGATGCCAGCCCAGAATACTATACTCAGCAAAAATGTCTATTATAGTTGAGGGGGAAAGAAAAATCTTCCATGACACGAATAGCCTGAAAGAATACATATCCACAAAACCAGCCCTTCAAAGAACACTTGAAGCAATACACAGAGCAGAGAGAGAAACAAAGTAGAGAAAGAAAATAAATAAAGGTATGATCAAGGAAACACAAAATTAGAGAAACAAACAACAATCAATATGACGGCAACCAATACACATCTTTCACTAATATCCTTAAATATCAATGGTCTGAACTCCCCAGTCAAAAGACATAGGTTAAGTGAATGGATTAAGAAACAAAATCCATCTCTTTGCTTTCTGCAAGAAACCCATCTCACCTTCAAGGACGAGCACTACCTTAAGGTAAAAGGATGGAAAAGAATATTCCAAGCAAATGGTACTAACAAGCAGGGGTTGCAATTCTAATATCTGACAAAATAGACTTCAAACTAAGACTAATCAGAAGAGATAAGGAGAGTCACTACATTCTGATCAAAGGAACAGTTAATCAAGAAGGTATTATAATCCTTAACATATATGCACCAAACTCTGGTGCACCCAAAATTCATAAAAATAACACTATATGACTTTAAGACACAAACTAACCACAACTCAGTAATAGTAGGGGATGTCACTACCCCACTGTCTCCCTTTGACAGGTCAGCATCACAAAGACTAAACAGACATCTGAATGAATGAAATGATACTATACAACAAATGGACCTAATAGACATCTTTTGAATATTCCACCCAAGCACCAAAGAATATACTTTCTACTCAGCACCCCAACTAAAAAAATTGAAATAATTTCATGCATTCTATCAGACCACAAGGCAATAAAGCTCAAAATCAACACCACATGAAGCTGTAGTCATTACATGAACTCTTGGTGACTGAAAAACACACTGCTAATCAATGAGTGGGTCAAAGGAGAAATTAAGAAAGAAATAAAAGAATACCTGTAATTCAATGCAAAGGACATTATAACCCAACTGGGACACTTTAAAAGCAGTCCTAAGAGAGAAGTTGATAGCTCTAAGTGCCTACATTAAAAAATAAGAAAGAGCCCAAATAAATGACCTAACACTGCAACTCAAGACACTGGAAAGCCAAGAACAAACGAAACCCAAACCCAGCAGAAGACAAGAAACAGCAAAAGTCAGAGCAGAAATTAATGAAATAGAAACAAAGAAAACAATACAAAGAATTAATGAATCTAGGAGCTGGTTCATTGAAAAGCTAAACAAGATAGACAGACCCTTAGCCCAGTTAACCAAAAGAAAGAAAGAGCAAATCCAAATCAACAAAATCAGAGATGAAAGGGTAAACATTACAAGAGACACCCAAAAGATCCAGATGATTATAAGGGAATATTTTTAAAACGTATATACTACCAAATATGAAACTCTAAAAGAGATAGATGGATATAGAAAATCATGGGAACCACCAAAGTTAAACCAAGAAGAGATCAACAGTTTAAACAGACCCATAACATACAAGGAAATTGAAACAGTAGCACAAAGACTCCCAACTAAAAAGAGCCCAGGCCCAGATGGATTTACAGCAGAATTCTACCAGACACTTAAGGAAAACCTCCAACCAATACTACTTAAATTATTCAAAATGATAGAAACAGAGGGAGAACTCCCAAATTCCTTCTATGAAGCCAGCATCACTCTAATACCCAAACCAGGTAAAGACACAGCCAAAAAAGAAAACTATAGACCCATATCCTTAATGAACATATATGCAAAAATCTCAACAAAATATTTGCAATCCCCTTACGGACACACATCAAAAAGATCATTCACGATGATCAAGTAGGCTTTATCCCAGAGATGCAGGGATAAATGCAAGTCAATAAATGTCATTAATCATATAAATGGATTCAAAGACAAAAACAACATTGTCATCTCAATAGATACAGAGACTACCTTTGACAAAATTCAGCATGCATTTATGTTCAAAGTCCTAGAGGGAATTGGAATGGAGGAAACATACCTCAACATAATGAAAGCTATATACAACACACCCACAGCCAACATCATTCTAAATGGAGAAAAACCGGAAGCATTCCCATTAAAATCAGGAACCAGACAAGGTTGTCCACTCTCTCCAGTCCTCTTTAACATAGTGCTTGAAATTCTTGCAAGATCAATAAGACAAGAGAAGAAAATTAAAGGAGTAGAAATAGGAAAAAAACAGGTCGAATTATCACTTTTTGCAGATGATATGATACTATACCTAAAAGATCCCAAAAATTCCGCTGATAAACACTTTCAATATACTGGCAGGTTAGAAAGTCAATCTACAAAAATCAGTAGCCTTTCTACATACCAATAACAAGCAATTGGAAAAAGAATACAGGGAAATGCTCCCATTCACAATAGCTGAAAAAACAAATATCTTGGACTAAATCTGACCAAAGATACTAAAGATCTCTAAAATAAAAATTTCAAATTATTAAAGAAAGTGATTGAGGAAGATACCAGGAGCTGGAAAGACCTCCCATGCTCATGGATTAGAAGAATTAATACTGTGAAAATGACCATCCTACCAAAAGCAATATATAGATTCAATGCAATTCCAATCAAAATCCCCATGACATACTTCAGAGAATTAGAAAAAACTATCCCCAAATTCATATGGAAGCAAAAAAGACCCCGGAGAGCCAAAGCAACCCTAAGCACAAAGAGCAACACTGGGGGGATTACTATACGAGGTCTCATCTCAAAATATACTACAGAGCTATAGTCTTAAAAACAGCATGGTACTGGCACAAAAACACATAGATCAATGGCACATCAATGAAGATCGAAACCTGAGTACACACAATTTCAGCCACATGATATTTGACAAAGGTGCCAAGAACACACGATGGAGGAAAGACAGCATCGTCAACAAATGGTGCTGGCAAATTTCCACCTGTAGAAGAATGAAACTAGATCCTTCTCTTTCACTTTGCTCAAAAGTCAACTCCAAATGGATCAAAGTCCTTAATGTGAAAGTGGAAACCCTGAAACTATTAGAAGAAAATATTGACAGAATCTTACAAGATATGGGTGTAGGAAAGGATTTTCTAAATCACAGTTATACCACTCCTTGGCATATACCCAAAGCACTATTCCTATTGTAGAGACACTTGTACATCCATGTTTGTTGCTGTTTTTTTTCACAATAGCTAAGAGACAGAAGCAACCTAAGTACCCCTCAACTGACGAGTGGTTAACAAAAATGTGGTACATTTACAGAATGGAGTTCTATTCAGCAGTAAAGAAATATGAAATAATGAAATTTACAGGTAAATGGATGGATATAGAAACTGTTATACTAAGTGAAGTAGCACAGATTCAGAAACACAAACAATGTATGTTCTCCCTCATATGTGGATCCTAGCACCAAATCCTTTTAAATTCCAGGTCCTTTAAATAAGATGATGCTATACAGCAGTCCCTTCTGCATGAAATAACTATCATCATCACGACCTCAGCTGAGCCTGATCGTTAAACATCGTCACAATTGGGCTTGTTGATGGTTGTGCTCATTCATTAAAGGAAGGCCAAGCAGGGCCATTGGCCCCTCACAGCAATATCCAGCCACTCTTCCCAGTCGACTATATGTAATATGACCCTAATCACACATGACCTCCTGGATTTGGGGAGGGCTAAAACAAACAATCTGGGGAAGGGTAGGAAGAGTGCTGGGAGCCAACAGTTGCTTAACCACCTCAGGTTGCACCATTTAGATAAGCAACCATCTCTCAGAAACCAGGTTGAGCAACCCTAGTAACCTTAGCAACACTTCCCCCTTTTACAGATTACTTCATTCTTGAAATTTCCCCACCCCTAGCTTCACTTCCTCCTTTTACTTGTTATATAGCAAACAGAAAAATAAAAACTTCACAGCTTGATCAGACCACCTGTCTTGCTCTCATTTCTCATGTCTCTTGTCCTTCCATTTGTCGGTTCTCTCCTCAGGGCCACGTTGAAGACCCCGCTGGCCGGGGGCAGAAGAGAAGGCATGACCCATGCTGGGTAAAGGCTTTCCAGTGTGCATACCATCAGGTCATACATACACCTCAGGAATCCCTCAGTTACCAACATAAGTAAGCTCAACAAATTCATTGGTTCCCCAGAAAATTTTAATCAAACATTGGGTTGACACTAGAACCTTGAAAGGGAGTAAGCATGGCTTAGTATCCCCAGGAAAAGAAGCCTCACAACAGATGAAAAATTTATTTGTTAATGCTATTATGTCTCAGAATTATTAAAAAAAAAAAAAAAAGAAAATGAGAATGAAAAAGATGTTAAAGGATATGGGAATCAAGATATTTTCTAAAATAGAAAAAATGAGAAAGTTTAAGCAAGTGATGAAGGTCTGTTTAGGTTTGTTATGTAAGGGATGAGACAAAAATAATATACACATAATTTAAAAATGTCTATGGTCATAGTTTAGTCATCTAGTTTAAGGACCAAAATATATATCTAGTCAAAGTTTATTTGAGACTATTTGGTTTTTTATCTAAGCCTTATCCATATAGCACATGATTATTAAAAGTACCAGACTGGTGGAACTAATCTTCTTGGATGTTTAACAGCCATAGTTTGAGGCCTATACTAATGTGGTCAGAGGGACTTAAAGGACAGTTTTTGCCCCTTGCCCTACATGGTCAACTAAGTTCCAAGGGACTATGGACTATCTCTCAAAATGTCCTGCAACTGTGGTGAGTCACCTGTCCTCTTGTTCAGGGAGGACATGGAGACCTCAGGAGATGGAGTTGAACCAGTGTCCAGTCTACAAAGAGGAGAGTCAACTCAGAGGAAACATTTCATTCATGCTTCCAAGTGAAGCCAAACACGGTTGAGCAGGACCTTTGACTTACCTTCACATAGATGGAACTGGTAAAAGAAAGGAGCCAGGAGCTCCTCCCAAGCCCATGTGAGCCCTGAGGAACAGATCCTCAAATGACCTTAAGCGTAACAATAAATTGATTTGTTTGGGCCAACTGTATGGTCTTAAACACCCAAAGGAAAGTATAACAATAAGTCATCAGTATATTTCTTTAAGAGTTTAAGGGATTATACTTCCCACATTAGGCTTAAGTCTATATAAAAATTTATTATACAATTGTTTCTCATTGATGATTTTGTTCCTAACTAGAAAGTGCTGCTCAGATGTAAGACTTCAAATCTTGATCTCTAATACTGTAGTGCTCACCTGTGGCTAAGGGAGACAGCCAGCTATTGTTCTGAAATCATGGATAAATTTGTTTTCTCCCCCTATCTAGAAGCCTTTGAGAGGGAACTGACACTGCTTCTAACCACTCCAACAGTTCTCAAAATACCTGAAAGGGAATCCTGAATCCATCACTCTAGAGTCCAGCCTTGGAAGACAAAAGAAAAATGAGGAGGAACCCAATAGAGGGATGATTTTGAAAGCCCTTTTCAAGAAATTCCAATGGACTCCCATATGAACATTTGACAATTGCCCTGCTCTGATTTTTTCTAGTTTTTCTAGAACTTGTTATGCTAATTACTCTCACATTTACTTCTCCTTCACATCTCCTACTCACCATTCAAAGACTTTCTTTTCCTCCTCGAGATAAGAGTTATGTAGTTTGGTAGTCTTTAGATAGACCCACTGAAGGGTTACTCCAATTGTCTCACCCTGTGTCCCTAAAGAAGCCAGAGTGGTCTGAGTCCCTATTCCCTACTGGCAATTTGGGTAACCTCTTCAGATGATAAGAGGTAGGAATTCGCTAAGCAGCTAGGGTAAAAAGACCCCAAAGAAAAATAGCCAGTTTCTTAGCTAAAACTCAGAATGTCCTTGGGCCTTTTAGCAACCTACTCCATTCCAAAGGCCCAAAATATTGAAAATATTTGGGAGCTTTTATCTAATCCTTCAAAGATTTTAGGGTTACCTCTTCAGAGGGGGGAATGTTAGAGTAGCCAAAAGCCCCATAAAAAATAAATAGATCAAAGAAGGAGAGTATATAAAGTTATCAGA
Organism: Nannospalax galili; assembly: GCF_000622305.1. NCBI lineage: Eukaryota > Metazoa > Chordata > Mammalia > Rodentia > Spalacidae > Nannospalax > Nannospalax galili. The sequence continues at coordinate 3,863,440 of NW_008360320.1, forward strand.
AAAAAGTGATGGGGAGATATGGGATGATTTGCAGGGGAGGGAGTGGGCATAGATTTCATCAAAACACCTTTTATACATATATGAAATTCTCAATAAATTATTTATTTAAAAAAAACTGGATCTCCACCTGCAGAAGAATGAAACTAAACCCCTATCTATCACCTTGCAAAGAAGTCAGCTCCAAATGGATCAAAGACCTTAATGTGAAGCCTGAAACTCTGAAACTGCTAGAAGAACATATTGGCAATAACCTACAAGATATAGGTATATGAAAGGATTTTCTAAACTGGACATCAATTGCTCAGGAAACAAGGTCAAGAATCAACAAACTGGATGTCATTAAACTAACAAGATTCTGTACATCAAAAGAAGCAATCAAGGAAGTGAACAGAAAGCCCACAGAATGGAAGAAAATCTTTACCAGTAACACATCTGACAGATGTTTAACATCCAGAATATATAATGAACTCAAAAAACAAAGACTCAAGAAAGGAAGTAACACAATTAAAAGATGGGCTAAGGAGCTGAACAGAGAGAGTTCTCAAAAGAAGAATTAAATATGGCTAAGAAGCATCTTAAAAGGTATTCAACATCATTAGTAATTAGGGAAATGCAAATTAAGACCACTTTAAGATTTCATCTTACCCCAGTCAGACTGGCTAAGATAAAGAGAACAAATGATACCAAATATCAGAGAGGAAAGGAGACCGTTCATCCACTGGCCATTAGATTGAAACTTGTTCAACCCCTATGGAAAGCAGTGTGGAGAACTCTTAAAAAAACTACAAATGAACCTCCCATTTGACCCAGTTATACCACTCTTTGGCATAGACACAAAGAACTCATCGTGTTGCAGAGACACTTGTACATCCATGTTTGTTGCTGCTCTTTTCACAGAGATGGAAGGAACCTAAGTGTCCCTCAACTGATGAATGGATAATGAATATTTGGTTCATTTATACAATAGAGTTTTACTCAGCAATAAAGGAAGATGAAATCATGAAATTTGCAGGTAAATGGATGGAACTAGAAACTGTTATACCAAGTGAAATAACACAGACTCAGAAAACAAAACGATGTATGCTCTCTCTCATATGTGGATCCTATCACCAAATCCTGATAAGTGAGTATGTATCCAGACATAACTAGAGGAACCAGGGAGGTAAAGGAAAAGAAAGAATCTGAAAGAGAAGAACAGTAGAAACAGGCATTAATAAGGGAGATATGGATAAAATTGGGGTTATTTTAAGGGGAGGGTGAGGGAGGATTATATATAGAACCTTGAGGATAAAGAGAAAGAAGGAGCTCAGGAGATGTGGGGTATAGGAAAAAGGTATTATTAAGGGAGACATGGGAAAATGGGGGCACTTTAAATGGGGAAACCATGGTGGAAGGGTAGATAATGTGAGAGAGAAATAATGCCTAGCTAGTTTAAAAAAAAAAAAAAACAGAATGAACCATATTAGTCCAACAACCTACTGACAAATTATACATAGAACTAGCTCACAGATCATAATAGGTATCTAGTCAACGTTTATCTGAGGACCTTTGGTCTCTGCCTAAGCTTTATGTACATGGCACATGGTAATTAAAAGTACCAGACTGGTTGAACTAACCTTCTTGGATTTTTAACAGACATACTTTGAGGCCTATAATAATTTGGTCAGAGGGACATGAAGGACAGTTTTTGCTCCTTGCCCTCCTAGGTCGACTAAGTTCCAGGGGACTATAAACATCTCTCAAAATGTCTTGTAACTGTTGTGAGTCACTTGTCCTCTTGATCAAGGAGGCTGTGGAGAGTCCACAAGATGGACTTGAACCAGTGTCCAGTCTACAAAGAGGAGGGTCAACACAGAGGAAACATTTCTTCCATGATTCCAAGTGAAACCATCTATGGTCGATCAGGACCTTTGACTTATGTTCATATAGATGGAACTGGTAGAGGAAAGGAGCCAGGGGCTCCTCCTAAGCCCATGTGACCCCTGAGGAACAGATCCTCAAATGACCTTAAGAGTAAAAATAAATTGGTTTTTCTCGGCCAATTGCATGGTCTTAAATATCCAAAAGGAAAGTATAACCAAAGATTAAAGGGATCAATATAATTCTTTAAGAGTCCATGTGTATAGCTAAGGGCTACATAACAAGAAACAACGTCAGACAGGAGATACCTTCCTGTGAGTTGTTGGCCAGGTTGGCTCAAGAGACTCCCAGGTAGTAACCCAGCATAGAACTGGGAAAATGAATAGCAGACCCCAATCTTTTCTTTGCTGCTAGATGAGGAAGAGCTGATCTTCCTTAAACAAGTAACTATAGATAGGCTGACTAGACTCAGAGTATGTTCAAGCACTGGGGAACAGCTGGGGGCTCTGACAACACAGTGGACAGTAACAGGGATGAGAGAGTATATGGGCTCCAGCCCGGTGGGGGTGGGGTATGGGAGGGTGTCACTTGGGATATGGATATATAGATGAATAAGATTGTTGGGATGTTCTGTATGAAATACACACACACACAAATAAATAAAAACAATGAGTTATATTTGACAAAGAAGCATAAAAAATTGCTTCATGTTAATTAGTAGATGTGAAAAACATTACCAGTGAAATTCACCTGATGGCTTTATATCCATGCTCAGGTGCCAAGGATCTCAGAATGTAACTCACAGTGACTAGTAATAATCAGATAACGGAGATTAGAGACGCATGTGCAAACACCTGTTAGAAGCATTAAAAATGAGTTTTTCTGTATGAAAGAGTATATTTTAATTATGAAATGGAGATCTTTTTTAAAGGTTAAAACCTCATTGAATTTTATGTCTTATAGGGTTTATACTGAGCACAATATTGTATAACTGTATTAATTCAACTGTAAACCCAAAAATTTACAGCCAATTCTGAAAGAGATGCATCTTAGCTCTGGAAATTGTTACTGAATATGTCAATGCTGTTTTAATGAAATGCTTCTTCTAATTATGTGGTATTAAATAATTAAAAAAAAGAAAACTTCATTGAACTCCAAAAATTAAAAATTTATAGGCCAGCCACTGATCATAGGGCATAAAGCTAGAAACTAATGACTGCAGATAAGAAAAATACATAAAACTACCTAGAGACTAAAAATCATTTTCCAAAGAAGAAATTAACACATCAGTTACAGATTCCAAGTTCAAAAAAAAAAACCAACCAGGGCAGCCAAAATACTTAACATGGGCTTCTCCCACAAAAATGACAGGTTGAGCTCATCTCTTCTTCCTCTCTCTTGAGATCTCATTAAAATAGCAGTACAGAAAGAATTTTTCTAAAGGGAAAACAAACAGTAAGAAAAAAGGATGAAGGGTCATTATCAGTGGCAAAGGGAGCTTAAAAGAATTCAGAATGAAGAGAATTGGACACAGTGATGAGTGATAAAGCAGAGACAGGAGAGGATAGCAGACTGAGGGCCAAACGCCAGGGAAGCCCTAGAGAGGTGGACAGGTAGTCATATGGGATGGAAAAACTTGAAAGTCAGAAGGCAAAGCTTTGGATTCTTCACACAACAAGACACAGGTAACCTTTAAGGCCTTCTCCCAATAATGATCAATAATATTTATTATTTATTACTACTAATAATAGTAAATGAGCTATCTTCTCCAAAGGGTAAAAAGGAATGCTTCATATATGAGACATCTTTTTGGTATTTGGGGTTGTAAAACATTATGGCGGTTGTGGATCAGAGAACAAGTATCAGGAGTTGGTTCTCTCCTTCCACTGTGGGTTCTGGGTATAGAACTCAGATCATCAGGCTTGGGCAACAACTGCTTTTACCCACTGAACCATCCCCATGGCCTAGCATTAACAATTTCTTAAGTCCTCTGCCACTTCATAAATGTATTGATTTGTACAAATATATATTTTCAATTTAAAATCCTTTGTCTTTGAAAATGTCTGACAATCCTGTTTCCTAACTTAGCCTTTAAATTTTATTACATTTTTTTATTCTTTGAGAATTTCATATACATATATAATGAAATGGGATCATGTCCACCCCCATTTCCCTTCTCCAACTTCCCCCCATAACTCTCCCAGCACATCCCTCTCCTAACTTCATGTTTTTTTTTTTTTAATATTGGTAACCCACCAAATCCAACTAGTGATGCCCATATATACACAGATAATGGGTGCGGGACCATTGATAGATGTGGGAAACCTACCAGGGGCCATAAACCCTCAAAGAGGCTGATTCTGATAATCCTTCAAGAGTCTCAGGCATTGCTTATAATGTCCCAGGTCATCTCTGGCTTTGAACCTTGTCTTCCTTTAACATTGTCTAGATAAAATTTCATCAATGTTATCTTTTTAAAAATCTCTACTTCATGGGTACTCTATGGTTTGCCTAGTCTCTCTCATTTATTCCTACTATCATCTTACCTTCTACTACTCTTGGGTTATTTCTTGCTTTTATATGTCCTTCAGGCATAATGTTAAGTTGTTCATTTGAAATCATTTTTAATGTAAATATTTATTACTATACTTTCCTCTTGGAACTGCTTTTATAGTATCACATAGGATTTTTTTGTATGTTGTGTTCCCATTTTCATCTGTCTAAAGTAATTTTTCATTACTCCTTTAATTTTCTCATCAGTTACTTATTGAGGAACACCCTTTTTAATTTTCATGTACTTGTAAAATTTCTGAAGTTCTTATTGTTATTTAGTTTTTGACACTTTTGTGGTAATTAACGATACTTGAAGTGGGGGCTGGAGAGATGGCTCAGCAGTTAAGAACACTGACTGCTTTTGCAGAGGATCTGGGATCGTTTCCCAGCACCTACATGGTGGCTATGAACCGTTCTTAACTCCAGTTCCAGGGGAATCTGAAGCCCTCTTCTGACATCCACAGCATTGCACAACACAGGTGCACTCACATACACACAGGCAATACACTCATACATATAAAATAAAAATAATAAATAAATATATTTTTAAAAAGATACTTGAAGTGAGATAGATCTTTTAAAATTTGAGTTCTCCAAAGCTTTGAGAGCTAGCCTTCAGGGGAGGTGGCTTCCAGGTCAGTTCTAGCTCCACTGCCTCAAATCCTGTGTCCAAAGTATGTCCTGTTTTCAGCAGTAGGGTCTTGGAGGCAATAACGTGTGTAATTTTGGGAGTCTCTTAGACTACCCTGGCCAAGAACTCAAAGGAAGGTTTCTCCTGTCTGTTTCCTGTTATGTAGTCTTCACTATACTCACAGACTCATGTAGGGATACTGTACGTACAATTTTTCAGTAGGTTTTTGGACTAATGCAATTCCCTTTGGTTTTGTTTTTATACTAGCTAGAGGCACTATGCAAGCTGCTAAGGGAGAACATCAATAGATAGTCCAACCCCAGCTTCAAGGCCTAAAAACCACATCAATGACCAGCATAGCAAATGACATCAACATCGGTGCAGTAGTGGCACCTTTATCTTGGGGATGATCAACAGCTACCTAATGGACTTAAAGTGCACACAAAAGGAGAAAACTTGTGTGTGGTACTGAAAACCTAGCCAAATAGCCATAGGTGAAGAGGTCATAGATCTTAGAGAAAACCCCAAGGCTGTCACATCCCTAGACAAATGTAATATGGATCATTAAATCTATAGACAAATATTCCAGTCACCACCAATCAAAGGAGCTTCTTTTTCAAAAGACAGATAATCACAGAGTTCCATAACTGGTCACACACAGAGACTGTGAATTGCCTAAGTCTATGTGTCACATTTAGAATGCAACCTCTACACCTAATTCTCATGAAACATAGAACAAGGGATGAAGAGAACACTAATGCATCTTTCAACTCTCGTCAATGAAGTTCCCTCATGCAACAGAGGGCCAGGAAGCAAAAGGTCACAAATGGCCACAATGCAGAGAATAAGAGTCTGCAGAGTGTGGGTCCTTGGACAGGACTCTGTATCAAAATCCATTCATTCAGAGCTCAGGGACCATTTTGGTAGAGGGGGCAGAAAGATTGTAAAAGCCAGGGAGGAGGTTCATGAATATACGGAAATAGTCCTACAGGCTCCTGGGACTCTTCTCATACAAAACTACAGCAATGCTGTCAACATGCACAAGACCCATGCAAACTTAAGCAGACAAAAATCCAGCATAAAACTGTGGAAATGAGCAGCAGGCCCCAATCTTAGTCAAAGAATTATTAGCAGCTGATTATTACTGGGTGAAGAAGAGCTGATCTTCTTAAAAGGAGGGACTCAGGCTGACTAGATCCTAGTGGGTGAACTTGCACTGAGGAACATCTGGGGACACTAACTTTACATGATAGGCTTTAACACAAATGACAGAATGTATGAACTCCAGTGGGGGAGGGAGGAGCTATGGGATGGTGCCAAAGGGGAAGGGGGTATAAAGACGATTTTCTGCATCAAATACACAAAAATTTAATTAAAGAATTAAAAATATTTGAGTTTAAATATTAATGAAATAAAGAAGATTAAAAAATAACAGTGATGAATTTAGACCAGTTAGACCACATAGATCATTTTAAAGCAAGAAGAACACTCAAAGTCAGAGATGACAAAGGAGACATTATAAGCAGTGTCAGAAGCTATTGTGTAAAATTACATGTCAAAATTGAATAAATAAGAAGAAATGTATAAGTTCTTGAACACATATCTATCTAGCTGAATTCTAAAGACATAGGAAATCTGAACAGATCAATAATTATTGAAGAAATGGAATTGATAATAAAAGTTTCCCATCAAGCACTGGAGAGATGGCTCAGCACTGGCTGATCTTGTCAAGGACCCAGGTTCAGTTCAGTTCCCAGCATCCACACAGCAGCTAACAACCATCCGTAACTCCAGTTCCAGGGGAATCTGACACCTCTTCTGACCTCTGTGGGCATTGCATGACATGGGTTCACTTACACACATGCAAGCAATACACTCATACACATAAAATAAAAATAATAAAATGAAAAAAAAATTTCCTATCAAAGAGAAGCCCAGGACCTAGTGGCTTCACTACTGAATTTTATCAAACAACTAAAAAGAATGGATACTAAATATTCTAAGCCCCAACCTAGACAGGACATAATAACAAAAAGTCTTTAGCCAATATCCCCGATGAACACAAATATAAAAATCCTCCACAAAATAATAGCAATTCAAATTCAATAGCACATTAGAAAGATTATGTGCAATGACAAAATGGGATTTACCTCAGTGATTCACAGATGGTTTAACATAACAAAGGAATAAATATAATAAAATGCATTGGAGAGAAAGAAGAAAAATACCTGTAAGATTATTTCATTAAATGCAGTAGAAGCATCTGACAACATTCAGAATCATTTTTATAATAACTCTCCACAAATTAAATGTATAAAATACACACCTCAAAATATCAGCTGGGGGAGTAGTTTTCGGTAGAGAGCTGGCCTAGCAGGCCTACTATGTGTTCAATCCTGAGTACTGAATAAAAGGAGGGGGAGAAAGTAGAATGCTGCTATTCCTTGAAGATCAGGAATAAGAAAAGTATGCTTGTTTAGCATCTGTATTAGGCAGAGTACTGGAACGACCTAGCCAGAACAATTCTGCAAGGGAGAGAGAAGAAAAACATCTACACCAAGAAATAATTCAAACTGTCCCTGTTGGCAGACAGTCTGATCTATTATTTACAAAATTCCAGAGACTCCATCTAAAAACAATGAGAATGTCACGTTTAAACAAATCCATCAAAGATGAGGAATACAAAAATCAGTGTACAAAAATACATAGCTTTTCTACATGCTAGAAGTGAATTATCAGAAAAAGAAATAAAGAATATAATTCCATGTACAACACACATACACACACAGACACAAATGAAAATAAAAATAGGTCCTAGGAAAAAATTTAACCAAAAAAGTGAAAGAACTCTGCACTGCTAAAAAAAAAAAAAAAAAAAAAAAAAAAAAAAAAAAAAACCAACAAAAAACCCCCAAAACATTAAGAAATTGAAGTGCAAAAATAAAAGTTTTATTTTCTTTCGAATCTAAACAAAAAAAAAAAAGAAATTTTTGAGAAAGGAACAAATAAATGGAATGTTACTCCATGCTTATGCGATGAAAGAATATTGTCAATATGTCCACACTACTCAAAGTAATCTATAGATTTAATGCATAACTCATCAAAATATCATTAACAATCTTTACAGAAACAGAAAAGGCAAATTAGAATTCATCTGAATGGCCAAAGCAACCTTTAAACACAAAAAAGAAAGCTGGAGGAATACTGTCTGGCTTCAAAATATACAGCAAAGCTATAGGAATCCACACAACATAGTGTTAGCATAGAAGCAGACATATAGGGTAAAAGGATACAACAAAGAACCCAGAAATAACTCTAAGTACTTATAGTCAACCTTTGGCTATCAAAGGCACCAAGAACACACATTAGAGTAAGGACAGTGCTTTCATAACTGGTGATGGAAAAACTAGATATTCATCTGCAGAACAAAGAGACTAGTGTTCTGCACCTCATCAAATACAAAATATCAACTTAAAATGAATGTAAACATATAAGAACTGAAATAACACAACTATTAGAAAAAATGGGGGAAACAATGATACTGGACTAGGTAAGAACTGTTTTGGATAAGACCTGAAAAAAAATGCAAGCAACAGAAATAACAGAATGAATGGGATCAAAGTAAACTGGAAAAAGTTTCGCAGTGGAAACTAAATAACCAGAGTGGAAATACAATCTATTGAACTAGAGGAAATGTTTGAAAGCTACAAATTTGACAACGGCTAACTAACCAGAATATATAAAAAAAAAAACCTACACAGCCCAAACCCAAATAATCCAGTTGAAAAATAGGCAAAAGACCTTAAAAGACAATTTGCAAAGGAAGAATTAGAATTATGTACGAAAAAGACTAAACATTACTAATCACCAGGGTAATGCCAATCAAAACCATGATGAGGCTTCACCTTACATCTGTTAAAATGGCTACTACCAACACAGAAGCAAGCATGCGCTGGCAGAATGCAGAGAAAGGAGAATCCTGAGATCCCATCTGTGAAACTGCAAATGAGAGCAGCCATTACAGAAAGGAATATACAGATGTTGCAAAAAATTAAGAGTAGAGCTACCATATGGCATAGCAATAGTACTACTGAGAATATACTCAAGAAAATGAAATCAGTATGTTGAAAAATATTTGTTTATGCTTATTGAAGCATTATTCACAATAATCGAGGTATGGAAATATGTGTCATCATTAGAAGAAGTAATAGGAAAACTGAGAATAAATGAACAGAGACAGAGTGGAATACTATTAAACTAGAAAAAGGATGGAACCCTGTCATTTGCAACAGCTTGGAGGAACTTGGAGGACATTGTGCCAAGTAAAACAAGTCAGGCACAGAAAGAGAATAGTGCATTATGCTCACTTAAGTAGAATTTTAAAAAGTCAAACAACACAGGTATAAAATAGAATAGTAGCTGGGAAGGGAGGGATATTTCTTGGCCAATGAGTACAAAATTACAGCTGAGTTAAGGGGGTTAATTTCTTGTATTCTATTGTATAGTTGGATGAGAAGAGAGAACAGTTACATATAATGTCCAGGAATATGGGCTTTGTAACTTCCCGAGCTAACCATACTGTATTATATACTTCAAAATAGTTAGAAGAAAGCACTGTGAGTGTTCTTACTATAGAAAATGGTACATGTTGTTAGAGGTTGATATATGTTTTAATTACGTTAACTGAATCATTATACAATGTAAACATGTGCCAAAATATCACATTATCCTATAATTATGTATGTATTATATGTCAGTTGAAAATAATCTGAGGTTAGTAGACTGCTTTTATCAAGTAAGTTTTTTTTAAAAAAAAAATTTAGGAATACGATTGGGAAGAGAAGAAGCATTAAAACAGAATGTAGACACCAAGCCACAGTCCTAGGCTTTTAATACTCCAAGATAACGAGAAATGGAATTATTTTCAAAGTAGAATTTTAAAAATGAGTTAGATGAACAAGGTCCCAGGAGCCTGTAGGACTCTGAGTCCTAATAGTTACGTACCTCCTCCTCTGGCTCTTACAGTCTTTCTTCCCCATGTCTGGGTACACGAACCTGACTCAATAGACCTTAACATATATGACAATGCATGAATTCCAGTGTGGGGGGCCTATAGCGGTGCAGATAGGAATGGGGGTCTAAAAATGATTAATATGTATTGTGTGACATGCATAAAATTCAATAAAAATATATATTAAAACAAAAAGTGGCACACAAACATTCTTCTCTGGCATCTTTGTATTGAGAACTATACTTTGAAACATTTCCTATGCACTAAAAACCCACTGCATACTCTATTAAACTTGATATTATCTTGAGGAAAGGTGGCATAAGATTTACTTATGGCACTCCTAAGAATTAATAGTTGCACTTTGCTCATAACAAGTTCTTAATAACTACTGTCAAAAACTTGTCAGTATGAATAAACTAAATTTTCTTTAGCTGAGAATTTAAAGAGGAATTTTATCTTTCAGTCTTCTGTCATTTACCTTATAATTAAAAATACACATAACTACCCCCAATTTTTGTTGTTGTTGTTGTCTATTTGTCTTTTTGAGACAGGGTCTCCCTGTAGCCCCAGCTGTCCTGGAACTCACTATGTAGACCAGGCTGGCCTTGAACTCACAGAGATCCACCTGCCTCTGCCTCCCAAGCACTGGGACTACAGGCGTGCGCCACCACACCTAGCCAAAATTTTTTATAACTTTAATATTTTATTTGACTTCAATTTAAGTAAAAAAGTTAAAATTTCATAGAAACAAATATAAATTTATTCTAATAAGTCTCACATACTCTGTAAAAATCTAAGCAATTTAAACTTCTCTAGAGTTTCTGGAAAATACATGAACTAAATAAAAACCAAATTCAGACAGGAATTATTTTATTTCCTTATATGACACTGTATTTTACTTTTGCAATAACAATAAAATCAATCTGAAAGAACAGATTTTAATCTGAAATGTTACCGAGCATTTTTCTTTTGGATAGAGACAGATGGGTTATTCAGTAAGAATTGTCTGGCTTAATAAAATAAATAGTATTTGTATATATGCTCAGTACAGAATGTTATACAAATATGCCTTTACGTAATGAGCTAGTATATCCTCAAAGTTTAGTCGTAACTCAAAACTGAATTATAGCAATTTATGCTAGGTATTACAGATCAGAACCTGGTCCTAGGGTTATAGGATTGATGGGCTTCTATTTCAACACACATAAATGTGAATAGCAACTGTGATAATGTTTACCAGAGGGTCAGAGATAGTACAACTTCAATCGTTTTCCCCCTTTTATCTCCAGCATAAAACTGCTTCCACTATAGCAAAATGCTTTTGAAACCACATATAAACTCTTAGGGTATACACAAAACAACACAAACACACATTCACATCATAATTCTAGTAGACATGTCACATTTAGCTGCTAACTATTCATAGAAAGGCCCATTCAATGAACAATATTCGAAATTACATTCTTGCTCAGGATACATATCAATAATTCAGTTTTGACTTACAACTAAACTTTGAGGATATACTAGCTCATTATCTAAAGGCATATTTTTATAACATTCTATACTGACCATATATACAAATATTATTTATTTTATTGAGCCAGACAATTCTTATTGAATATCCCATCTGTTTTTAAAGTCATATACTTCAGTAGACCAATTCATATTTGATAGAAAAAAGTACAGTAGTATCTTCTGGCTGGCTTTTAAGTGCACCCCAAAGATAAGATGACACTGCCCAGAGCACTGGTGCAGTCTTGTTGTGATTAATCTTTCTCATAGTGTTTCTTCTCTGAGTTATAATCAATCAGTTTCTCCTTATATAGGATTCTCTGAAACCAGAACATCTCGGAGGTATAAACTTATCTTACTTATCTCATAACTTAATTGATCTGTATTATGGATACCTAGGAGTATAATCTTGGATAAGACATTCTATATAGTAATAATTATAATTACTTATAAAGTAATTATGGTGCTAAAGGGAAGGACCATTTATGAGGGTCAACCGAATTCTTGATCCATGCCCACGTTTTACATATACCTTCACCTTTGATGTCTAAAAGAAACTACTTGAAGTAAATTGTAATTATTTCTATGTAACATACAGTGATACTGATTATCAGAAGTATGAAATAACACAGTAATAAATAGCAGAGGCAGGAATCAAAGTTAGACCTAAGGAACTACACTGATCATAAAGTTAAATTATAGATGAATGCTAAACAGATAGATGAAGTAAACAAGTAACTATAAAAATATTAAGGCCAGGAACAGGGGCAATGTCTAGTATTACTGGACTTCAGGTCAACAGCTTCAAAAGAGCTAGCACTATCTTTTACTCTGCTAGTCTATGAGGTCTAGTACGGGCAATGTTCCCCTATTAAAAGGTAACTACTTATAATTTCTTTTTATAATATATTATATATTACACATAAATACTATCTAATCTCTCTCTATCATCTATCATCTATATAGCTGTCACGTAACATCTATCATCTATCTATCTATCTATCTAATCTATCTATCTAACCTATCTATCTATCTATCTATCTATCTATCTATCTATCTATCTATCTATCTATTTATTTATTTATTTTGGTCTTTTTGAGACAGGGTCTCCCTGTAGTCCCAGCTGCCCTGGAACTCACTATGTAGACCAGCTGG
>NW_008360320.1:3876186-3879697 GCF_000622305.1 Nannospalax galili
ATCTATCTATCTATCTATCTATCTATCTATCTATCTATCTATCTATCTATCTATCTATCTATCTATCATCTACCGTAAATAGCTTCTCTTGTGGTGTGTTTCCATATTTTTTTCATTAAGTTCATTAGTGCCTGTTATCTCTACCCATACTCCCTCCTCTGTCCTAATCTCCCATTGCCTACCTCACTTAACCCTTCCTACTCTATTATTCCTCTTTCCCCCTACTATATCACTGCATTCTACCTCCCTTCCTAGGAATCCCCCTCCCATGGCTGTTTATTAGCTTCTTGGTTACCCACCGGAACTTCACAATAAGGCCCTATTGCTGAAGACACTACATACATGAGCAGTAGAACAAACAAGGAGAAATCAAGTTGGTGCTGACATCAGAGCCTCATCTCTACTGTCTAGCTTTCATAGAGCTGGAAGGTGCTATGTAAGCTACCTGAAGAGACCATTTATCATGAACCTTATCCAGCTGTGAATCCTGTTAGCTACAGCAACATCTGGTTTGGCAAGATATACCTACTGTTGCAGAGTCACACAGATACTATGGAGCAAACTTCATTCTGATTGGATTTAAGGTCTGCTTCATAGACTGGAGTCTTCATAGACTGGAGACATTGATATCAGGTCCGGGAACCTAAGACAGTCCACAGGGCATAGTAGAAAACCTAATACAACTTTTATTTAAACAGACATAGTATTAAACTGATTTTTAATGCCTTATTGTTATACCCATAGATTAATCCATCTCTCTGCTCTTATCAGAGAAGCTTCCTTATGTAGCAGATGGTAATTAACACTAAGAACCACAATTGGTCAACAGAAGAGAAGGATGCAGAGTCCTTTTCCCAGAATAGGACATCTATATCAAATTTCTGCCTCCTAAGGCTCAAGGGTCATTTGGGAAGAGGGGACAAGAAGACTATAAAAGCCAGAGGTGGTAGATGACCACAAGGAATCAGAATTTTCCAGGTCAGTGACTCATATGAACTCACAGCAATGGTAACAGCATGGACAAGTCCCATATAAGCTCAAACCAGACAAAAATCACAGCACAGGGGCTGGAGAGATGGCTCAGTAGTTAAGAGCTCTGGCTGTTCTTGCAGAGGACACGGGTTTGATCCTAGCACCCACATGGTGGCTAACAACCATTTGTAATCCAGTTCCAAGGGATCCAACACTCTCTTCTGACTGCAGATATTGTACAACTTGGGTGCACTTACACACATGGAGGCACTACATTCACACACATAAAATAAAATAAAATAAAATAAAATAAAATAAAATAAAATAAAATAAAATAAAATATTTTTTTAAAAAATCACAGGACAGATGTGGAGAAGTGGGTTGAGAAAAAAACAAACAAACAAACAAACAAAAAACAACAAAATAAAAACCCAAAAAACAAAAACCCAACCCTGTCTGAAGAACTACTGCCTATCTGTAACTGATGGCTGCTGGGAAGGGGAGATTCAGGATGAGACTCTTAGTACACTGACCATGTTCCAGTGGATGAACCCACACAGAAGGGTATTTATTTAAGTTCACAAACCTGGCTCTATAGGACTCAAAATACTATATTATATGAGTACAGAGATTTGGTGGGGGATTAGTAAGGGGGTGTAGATACAGGAAGGGATCTAAAGATGACATTCACAAAAATTCAATGAAAAACTTAAGAAGCTGGTGGGGGCACTATATGAGGGGTGCAGGAAGGGGAGGGAGTCTAAAGATGATCAAAATACACTGCATGAAATTCAAAAAATTCAATAAATATATAAAATAAAAAAATTGAAAAGTAAATAAGTATGACACACACACACACTATATATATATATACACACACATACATACATAAATATGTATATATATGCCTACCCAGTGATCCATGCCAATTCTGGTACTAATGGAGGAAATTAAGCCACGATTATTTTTCTAGTGATAATAATGGAAAACTGTACAAAAATAATAAAAATGAAATATAAAACAGAACTATTGATAGACACACTGGAAGTAACCAAAACTATGCAGAGAGGGAAGATCTTACCCTAGGAAGAAGAGACTTAACACTGAACAAAGTATTTATTTTCAACCTAATGAAACTCATTGGTTCACAAATAACACAACAAAACTAATCAAAATAAGACAAAGGGGAATCAATAAGAATAGAAGGATAGGGCAGAGTAGTAGGGGTTAATCAAAACACATTACATATGTATGAAAATGTCACTGAAACCCAGTTATATATAATTAATATATCCTACTGAAAATGTATAGAGTCATCAGAACTTAATGAGAATGCCTTTCTTACTTTGTTAGAGTTGAGAGAATTATATGAAAACTGAGGATGGAAGGGATTCCAGAAAGATGGAAGCGACAGAGGTGGAGAATTATGAATTCTGACCTGGGATGAACTATATGTTCACGCTTAGAACCGCATGAACCTGGTGGAAATTTATTACCAGCTGGAAAGCTGAACTAGCTACTGTCTTTGCATGAGACAAACACTGGAATCTAGTATCATTTAATAAAAGCTACTTGGTAAAACCTCTGGCTTTCCAGAGAATCTTTGAAAGGCCATATTTTAGGAATAAAGATCATATTCCTGCATTAAAAGAATCACTTTTGGATTAAGGGAAAGTCTGAGCTAACCTGTTTTAACAAAACATAAAACTAAGCTTTCACTAGATATGGCAAACAGCCAGTGACTTCACTGTTAAGTTAAAAAGAAATTGATATATATATATATTTTTTTTTGGTGGAAGATAACAAACTCCAGTCTCTAAAGTATATGTTCTACAACCAATGTTTAGTAAAACAAAATTCCTAGATATGCAAAACCATAGGAAAATGTGACTCCAAATCTATGAAAAATCAGTTGATATAAGACACTGAGATGACTGCAACTATACTTTAAAGCAGCTATTATTAAGGAAAAGATCATAGGTGATTTCAGCAGAGAAGAAACAAAGACAATGCAGGGCACTTAAGAATCATTAATGTGGTAAATTTTACAAATGGATTTTTTATTTTTGAGAATTTCATATAAGTACCCTATTTACATCATTTGCACCTCTCTGTCTGCTGAGACTTCATGCATGCAGCATCCCTGCCCTGTCTAGAAGACACGATTTAGCAGCAAGCTAGCAGTTTTCATTTGGCTCCTCTGAAGTCAGAACTACTTCCCTTTAGGAAATAACTTTCCTTTACTTCCTCTAGGACTCTGGAATCAATCAACTTTCATCCTCTAAGGCTTAATACACAGAGATGTCACTTATGGATGCTATTCTTCTACCCACAGTAGTATTTCTTCTAGGAAACTGTTCTCCCCATGATTGTGGCTTAAAATCAAGCAGTACTTTTTACCCTAACTGCCAAGAAGAGTAGCCAGTTTCTTGGCTAAAAGTCAAAATGTCCTTGGGCCTCTTAGCAACATGCTCTGTTCCAAAGGCCAAAAATGTCAAAAGTATTTGGGAGCTCTTATCTAATCCCTAAAAGATTTTAG
>NW_008360320.1:3879907-3889665 GCF_000622305.1 Nannospalax galili
AATTAAGCAGTACTTGAATCAAAATAATCTCTGTTCAGTAAAAGCCACCAGGCAAGGAACAACTCAGGACCTGAGTTTCAGTCTTTAATAATTTACAATAAGTTTCATTCTTTATAGGGTTGTCAAGATGTTTCTTCTCCAAGACCTAAGATCAAGAAGGCAATTTTTTTGAGGCTGGAGAAAAGGCTCAGTGGTTAAGAACACTGGCTGCTCTTATATACATGCACACAAAACACTCATACACATAAAATAAATAATTAAAAAATTTCCTAAAGAAGGTTATTTTTCCAATGGTCATGAAGAGTTAACTACACTGGAATTCCTATCTCATATTTTTCAACTAATGCATATATAGAGAAAATATCATTTCATTTAATTGCCTCCATGATATATTATAGGGATTATAAAACCTAGTATATTCCACTTTGTTTATCCTCATATATTACATATATTAAGATACATTTTCAAGATATCCATGTGAAGGGGGATGAAGAGATGACTCAGCGGTTATGAGCATTGACAGCTTTTGCAGAGGGCCCAGGTTTGATTCCCAGCACCCACATGGTGGCTAACAATTGTCCATTAACTCCAGTTCCAGGGGATCTCCTATGCCTTCTTCTGACCTCCACGGCATTGCACAACACAGGTGCACTTACATACATGCAGGCAATATACTAGCACACATAAAAATATCCGTGTGAGCTGGGCGTGGTGGTGCACGCCTTTAATCCCAGCACTCAGGAGACAGAGGCAGGCGGATCTCTGTGAGTTCGAGGCCAGCCTGGTCTCCATTAGCAAATCCAGGCCAGCTGCGGCTACAGGGAGACCTTGTCTCAAACAGACCAAAAAAAAAAAAAAAAAAAATCCATGTGAAGAAATAAACACAAAGGAAAGACTATCAGTTATTTACAGACATAGCATGTTAGAACGGCTTGAAAAGAGCTTCGACATTTCCTAATCCACCCCAGTTCCATAAAGGATGTGCACCTTGTCTCTAAATTATCACCATCATCACTAGACAATGTTTACTCTGTCTTAGTAAGAAAACCTTATTGAAGACAAATTTCTGAACTGCCAGGTCAGCTCTGCTCCCTAGTCTCATTCTTGGAATGTAGAAATTTGAGGGAAAAAGTACAACCCATGTTTTCCCTGGGTACTTTCATCAGTAAAAACTGACAGTTACGTTTCTGATATGGAAACCACTCACACTACACAATCCCTTCTGTTTCTTTGCTTATCACTACGAATCTTATTTTTTAAGTTTAAACTCCCCTAATTGGACCACAGTATATCTCTAATATTTTCTTTTCTACTGTTATGAATTACTTGATTTCTTTTAAATGCTGTCTATAAGCCAATGGATTCTTGTAATATTCACTATACATGGGAAAAAAATAAAATAACAGTTTGAATTATAATCTCAGTATCTGTGTCTTAATAATGATATGGTCATAAACACAGTGAAATTAATTATGAACAAGGGGTTGTATTCTTAATTATGTGGGAGGAATATGAGCCATTTGACACAGAGATGCTTGCAGATGCTAACGAATAGCTGAAACTGGGTAGGTGAGATGGCTCAGCAGGGAGAGTTGCCACCAAGCCTGACAGCCTGAGCTTGATCTCAGGGCCCCATATGGTGGAAGGAGAGAACCAACTTCCATAAGCTGTCCTGTGACCTCTACATGTGTAGCATGGCACATGCACCACACCCCCATAAAAATAAAGCTTAGAAAATAACTGGAATAAAGTATAATATATGCATGAATTATAAGTCATTCTATTCTGTTCTTTTATGCCAAACAAAATCGAAAATGCTTTAGTATCACCTCACTGGCAATTTCAATTATCACTAGATTTCACCATAAAGGTTTTCTCTTCCAGCCTCATTCATACTGTTTGAGGATAAACACAAAAGCATGATGCATGATCAGCCAGCTATGTCAAAAATAGGAGGTTCTTCCAATGCAAGGAATAGATTCCCTCTTTTGAAGATGACCACAGAACTTCAAAGAATACTGGCCATTGTCCCTGATTTTGTTTACCCCCCAAAACTTGATGGGAACATCCTATTTCTGAAGATACTACATACAAGAGCTGTAGAACAAAAAAGGAGAAATTGAACTGGTATTCACTTCAAAGTTTGATTTCTACCGGCTAGCCTTTATAGTGCTGGAAGGTGTTACGTATAGTACAGGAAGAAAAAAAAAAATCATTAACCTTACTTAGCTGTGAATTCTGTGTGATTCAACAACTGGCCTAACAAGATATGACCTCTGGTGCAATAGTGGCACAAATATTATGGGAGTAACTAATACCTTTCTAATTGGATTTAAGGTCTGCCTCATAAGATGGAGCCGACACTTGACATTGATATCGGGCCTAGAAACATGTGGTTATAGAGGCCACAGGTTACAGGGAAAGCCTAATACTGTTATTCTGCTAAGTAGATAATTGTATTAAAGCAATTCTTAATGACTTACGATTATTCCCATAGATTAATGTATCTCTCAACTCTCAGCAGAGAAGCTTCCTTAGGCAGCAGATGGTGCTTAACACAGGAACTCAAAACTGGCCAATGTGCAGAGAACAAGAGACTGCAGAGTGATTATCCCTGAATAGGACATCTATATCAAATGTCTGCCTCCAGGGATCATTGTGGTACAGCTGGCAGAAAGATTGTAAGAGCTAGAGGTAGTGGATAACTGCAAGGAAACAGTTTTCCAGACAGCCAGCTAGTTACTCATATGAACTCACAGCAATGGTGACAGTATGCACAGGTACCATGTAAACTCAAGTCAGACAAAATCCTAACATAGATGTGGGAAGTGGGTAAGAAATCCCAATCCTATCTGAGGAACTAATCGAAACCAATGACTGCTGTGGAATCAGCCTCTTTTAAGGGTGTGACTCTTCGTAGGTTAAACAGGCCTCAGTTGATGGATTTATACTGAAAGACATTTGTGGACATAAATATTTCAATTCTTGCCTTGAAAAAATTGTTGACATCCTCTGTGGCCATCTGCCAAAGCTGTCATTCCTTTGTGTTTGGTGGAATTAGAGAAGTATCAGTGTTTTGTGGATTGATAGAAGAAAATATTCTGTGCTCGTGGTTTCTTGTATTTATTTCCTTGGTCCTATTAAAAAGAAAATAAGGGAAGATTTACCAATTTTGAACAAATAACTGTACTAAGATTCATATTTGAAGAAAACTGGGCTTTCTATGGGGTCTTATTTAGAATTTAACAAGAATGCGAAAATGCCTAAATATGGGGGAAAAAAGAGCTGCATGAATCAGGTGATTTGATTCCTACATTTCACGCTATAAAAAAACAGACGTCACCAGCCTCTACTGGACACCAAGTTCAATTGACCCCAATGTGGATCAGACCTGTTGCAGCTTACCCACAGGCTTACTATGGATCAGATCTACTGCAACTTAGTCTCAATGTCGATGTATGATCTGATATATATTTAAATTTATAGCTTATGTAATTATCAAAAGACAAAACTGTCATGCAGTTTGGAGTGAAATTCTATCTTGAGAAATTAGTACATAATAAATACATTATATTTTTGGACTCAGTCTAAATAACAGACATCTTTTAAGATTACTTTCCAGCTCTCCTTAATACCAAACAGTAGCCCTTAATGCTAACAACTCTACTACACAATTCTATTCCTGGCCCTGGAGAAGAGATTGAGTCTTGTCAAAAATATTAAGAGTTTGGTAGGGCATGGTGGTACAGTCCTTTACAACCAGTACTTGGGAGGCAGGTTGAGGAGGGTCTCTATCAGTTCAAGGCCAGCATGTTAGATAGTGAGTTCCAGGTCAGTCAGGGCTACACAGTGAGACTGTCTCAAAATAAAATTAAATAAATTAGAATAAGAAACTCAAAATGTTTCTTGTAAATGGAGTGATCATTAACTTATATCTAGTTTTCAATAGCTTTGTAGCTATGTACCTTACCAATTTAGAAATGCCAAGTGATCTAAGTTGTATAAGGTTTCACTTAGTACTTTCAATTTTTTTTTTTTTGGTTGTTGTTTCTTTGTCTTTTTGAGACAGTCTCCCTGTAGCCACAGCTGGCCTGGAACTTACTATGTAGACCTAGCTGGCCTTGAACTCACAAAGATCCACCTGGCTTTGCCTCCCAAGTGCTAGGATTAAAGGCATGCGCCACCATGCCCAGTTGTACTTTCAATTTTGATCCTATGGCAGAGACCCTGTTGATGGCACTCCTCTGGAGGAAGCTGATGATCCACAGCTACCCTTGTTTCATCCGATACTCTAATATCTTCCCAGAAAATACCCTTTGGTATAAGCTTATTAAAATTTGTTTTTCTTGTTGTAATGAGAAGAAACTTTACCAGAATAGGCTACAAAGTCCATGGTTATTTTTGTTATAATTTAAAAGCAAAGAGGAAATATTTTCAGAATATTTTTTTTTATTTAAAAACATGAACCATAAATGTACCTTGACTCCCCTACAGCCTGAGCAACTCCAATTTCCCTGACCCCACATCCTGTTCTCCTTTTAGCCTTGGGCACAGATCTACCTTTGCTCTTAGCACCCCAGATCTCTGGACTACTCTTAGTCCAGAACTGCCCACTGTGTCCTGATCTCCTGCACTCATTCCAGTTCAATTTTTCAGTCTAGTTTGTTAAGAGCCTTCAGAGGCTGTCCCTGCCCCCAACTTGCCTTTGGACCCTGAGACCAGCTTTCTACCCTGGCTGTGCCTACCTCCAACTTTCCTTGCATTCCTGAGACCAGCTTTATTCCCTGGTAGGTCTCATCATGCTGACTGTGCCAACTCCAATTTTCCTGACCCCACATCCTGCTCACCTTCCAAACTGAAGCACAGGCCTGTGTTTGCTCTTTGCACCCCAGATATCTGGACTACCCTCCTAGCTCCACAAGGTAGTGAGCTCTCCATATTGCGTAGTGCTCATCCCCCTACATTGGCACCATCTGCACCCCTCCCACTTCTGCAGGGCCAGGCTTCCATGCCCTTTAGTAGGGGTCCAGACCTTTACAGATTGCCCCAGAATGGGTAAATCCATCCTCTGCCTAGCAAGCTTCCCAAATAGTGCTGTACCTGCTGACTAGAGGGGCTCAGACCTGAGGAAGAAGCCAGAGAGCATCTGATTTTTGCCTGACTTGGCCCTCTGTGGGAACTCCTGAGTAGCTGGACTACCAGACATTTAAAGAAGATCTATTATCTAATACTACTTAAATTATTCAAAAGATAGAAACAGAGGGAGAACTTCCAAATTCCTTCTATGAAGCCAGCATCACTCTAATGCCAAAACCAAAAAGAAAACTATAGGCTGATACCCTTAATGCAAAAATTCTTAGTAAAATACTTGCAAACAACATACAGACATACATCAAAAAGATCATCCACTATGATTGAGTCGGCTTTATTCTAGAGATGCAGGGATGATTCAATATACATAAGGAATTAAACGCCATAAGTCACATAAATGAACTCAAAGACAAAAATCACATGGTTCCCTCAATAGATGCAGAAAAGACCTTTGAAAAATTCAATGTGCATTTATGTAGAAAGTCCTACAGGATACTGCACTGGAGGCAATGTCAACATAATTAAAGATATACACAACAAACCCACAGCCAACATCATTCCAAATGGAAAAAAATTGGAAGCATTCCCATTAAAATCAGGAATCAGACAAGCTGTCCACTATACCCACTCCTTTTTACTATAGTGCTTGAAATTCTTGATAAAGTAATAAGACAAGAGAAGGAAATTAAAGGAGAACTAATTGGAAAAGAAGAGGTAAGATCATTCTTTTTTGCAGATGATATGATATCATACTAAACCCAAGACATGCCAAAAATTCCACCAGAAAACTCCTAGAAATGATTAACACTTTTAGTAAAGTGGCAGTTTATAAAATGAATCTACATAAATCAGTAGCCTTTCTATATACCAATAATAAGCAACTGGAGAAAGAGTACATGGAAACCCTCCCATTCACAATAGCACCCCCCCACCCAAAAAAAGAAATCTCGGAGTAAAACTGGCTAAAGACATTAAAGACCTCTACAGTGAAAATTTTAAATCTTTAAAGAAAGAGATAGAGGAAGACATCAGAAAATGGAAGGACCATGAGCATGGGCTTATGGATTGGAAGAATTAATATTGTAAAAATGACCATCCTACCAAAAGTCATTTATAGATTCAATGCAATGCCAAAATCCCCAGGATGCTCTTCACAGAATTTTTTTAAAAAATCCTAAAATTAATATAGAAGCACAAAAGACCCCAGCTAGCCAAACAACCCTGAGCACAAAGAGCAATTGGGGTGATTACTATTCCAAATCTCAAACTATACAATAGAGCTATAGTCATAAAAACAACATGGTCCTGTACAAAAATAGACCCTTAGGTCAATGAACATAACTGAAGACCCAAACATGAGTACATGCAATTTCAGCTACCTGATATTTGACAAAGTTGTCAAGAACACTCACTGGAGGAATGACAGCATCTTCAGCAAATGGTGCTGGTAAAAATGGATCTCCACCTGTAGAAAAATGAAACTAGACCTTTATCTTTCACCTTACATAAACATCAACTCCAAATGGATCAAAGTCCCAATTAAAAGATGGGCTAAAGGTCTAAACAGAGAGTTCTCAAAAGAAGAAATGAAGACGGTTAAGAGACATCTTAAAATGTGTTGAACATCATTAGCAGTTAGGGAAATGCAAATTAAAACCACCTTAAGATTTCACCTTACCCCAGTCAGACTGGCTAAGATCAAGAGACCAAATGATACCAAATGCTGGTGAGGATGTCGAAAAAGGGGAATGTGCATTCACTGCTGGTGGGATTTCAAACTTGTGCAATCCCTATGGAAAGAAGTGTAGAGAACTCTTAAAAAACTAAAAACAAGCCTACCATTTGACCTGGTTATACCATTCCTTGTCATATATCCAAAGGACTCATCCTATTTCAGAGACACTTGTAAATCCATGTTTCTTGCTGCTCTTTTCACAGAAGCTAAGAGATGGAAGCAACCTAAGTGTCCCTTAACTGACGAGTGGATGAAAATGTGGTACATTTATACAATAGAGTTCTACTCGGTGGTAAAGAATGACAAAATAATGAAATTTGCAGGCAAATGGATGGAACTAGAAACTGTTATACTAAGTAACAGACTCAGAAAAGCAAACGATGTATGTTCTTCCTCATATGTGGATCCTAGTACCAAGTACATATCCTGATTTAACTGCAGGAACCAGGACGGAAAGGAACCAGGGAGGATAAGGGAAAAAGGAACCTGACAGAGAAGAACAGTAGGAGGCAGGTGTTACTTAAGGAGAAATGGATAAAATGGGGGTATTTAGATGGGAGGGGTTGGGAGGAGTATACAAGGAATTTAGGGGATAAAGAGAAAGAATGAGTTCAAGAGAAGTGGGACCATAGGAGACTGGTATTATTAAGGGGGAAATGGAGAAAATGATGAAACTTTAAATGGGGAAGGCATGGAGAAAAGGCTAGACAAGGAGAGAAAGGAAAGATAAATAATGTCTAGATACTGTAAAAAACTAGAGAGAACCATATTAGTCCAACAACCTAATGACAAATTACACATACAACATCTTCACTTGAGTCCATGTGTATAGCTAAAGGCTACATAACAAGAAACAATGACAGACAGGAGAAACCTTCCTTTGAGTTGTTGGTCAAGGCAGTCTAAGAGATTCCCATAATTACAAAGGCTATTGCCACAGCCATGGATTGCCTCCCTGAACTTAAAGGTAAGACCCTATTGCTGAGGACAGAGCATACTTCGGACAAAAAATTTGGAGCAATAGAGCTGGAACTCACCTGGAAATCACCTCTACACCTATGGAACATACAACAACGGGTAAAGAGGACACTACTGACTCTCTCAATTCTCAATAATGAAGCTCCCTCATGCAACAAAGGGCCAGGAACACAAAAGGTCACAATTGGCTAAAGTGTAGAGATTAAGAGTCTGCAGAATGCTAGTTCTTAGACAGGACTCATATATTAAACTTCACCCAGGGTTAAGTTGCAGAGGAGGGGGGCGGAAAGATTGTAAGAACCAGGGAGGAGGTACAGGACTATATGGAAAGAGTCCTACCAGCTCCTGGGACCCTCGTCATATGAACTTACAGCAATGATGTCAGCATGCACAAGCTCCATGCAAACTCAAGCAGAAAAAAACAAAACAAAAAAACAAAACAAAAACAAACCAGCACAGAACTGAGGAAATGGACCACAGACCCCAAACTTGGCTGAAGAAATACTGGCAACTGATTACTGCTGGGTGAGGAGAGCTGATCTTCCTTAAGTGAAAGACTTTAGATAGGCTGATTAGACCTCAGTAGATGAACTTGCACTGAGTATGTGTGTATGTGTGTGTATGTATGTGTGTGTTTGTGTGTGTGTATGTGTATATGTATGTGTGTGTATGTGTGTGTGCGTATGTGTATATGTATGTGTGTGTATGTGTGTGTGCATGTGTATGTGTGTGTGTGTGCGTGTGTATGTGTGTGTGTGTGTATGTGTGTGTTTGTGTGTGGGTATAAATACAGATATCATCTACAATCCTTCACAATGAACAGGTCAAGAAATGGGGCCTCAGAAGTCTGACAAAGTTGAACATTTTGACTAGTAGTAGACTCAGCATTACAGTTTGCGCCCCTCATCTCCCAGTTTTATTTCCACTTTATCAGCCTGTATCATCACAAGCAAAGATACATAGTTTTACAGTAGGCCATACTGAAATGTCTGTTTACTTAAGTCAATTACTCATGAAGCAGGAAAAAGAAGCAGTATTATGGTGTCGTTTAGAAGCTACCGAAAACAAACTGAACTTCATTTTTTTTTAAATCAGGTATAAGTTCAGATCAGTAAGAACCTTTGGGTAGTATGACAGGCGTGTTATTGGAAGATCTGAGAATGCATTGCTAAAGCAGATTTTCCCATCCAGTGGATTTCAGCACCTAGAGCAGAAGTTGGCAAATTGTAGTCTATGGAGTCAAATCCAGTCTGCCACCTGTTTTTGTGTAGTTTGTGAGCCAAGAATTTTTTTTTTTTTTATATCTTTAAACAGTTCAAAAAATATCAAAAGAAGAAAACTATTTCATGACACCTAAAAGTTGTATGGAATTCAAACTTCCATATCCAGAACTGAAGTTGGAACACAGCCACACTTGTTTATGTTTTGCCTATGACTGCTTTCACACTACAGCAGCAGGACTGAGTAGCTACACATGGACCTTCTGGTCCTCAAGGCCATTCCTATTTACTGTCTTGGAAAAGGCTGCTGACCTCTGAGCTAGAGGAACACAGAGTTAAGCTGAAAAGCAGGAATGCCATTTATGTAAATTTATTATTTGAAAAGAAATCATTATATAGTTATTTAAATATCTCTTCCTTCTAAATGGAAATGATTTGAGAGGAGGCAAGGTATAAGAGTGAATATTTGCGGAGTTCTAAGAAACAGATTAATTTGTTAGATACTTAGTCTGTTGATCATTTGGATAACCTCCAAAACAGTATGATATTCTAGTTTTTAATCATTATACAAGTTTGTCTTGCTGTACATTTTATTTGCTGTATAAGTTGCTGCACAGAAAAGCTATTGGTAACATAGTCTCAAAAAATTTAAAAAATAATAAGCAAATTTGCCTATAAGTAGCATTTGACTAATTAAAAGGAATCCCTAGACGTCTTAAATATTTTTTTTTAAT
>NW_008360320.1:3895541-3898060 GCF_000622305.1 Nannospalax galili
TAGACTTACCCCAAGAGGCCTGAGGATAGTAGTGCAGGCTAGGAGAGTTAGCCGGTGGTACAGGCCCAGGGAAGCAGAGAGAGGTGAGGGCGGGGTCAGGACCAGAAGCGGTGCTCCTGGAGCCCAAGAAAAGGGACTGAGTTGCTCTGTGTGAGAAGGATCAGGAAACAGTATTGGTTCCCCAGGTGTCTGGGGCCCCAAGACTAGGAATGGTGCAGGGCCCAAACTAGGAATATAGAACGGCGGGAGGGATGGAAGGGTGAATGAGGCTTAGGGAGTCCCGGCGCGGAGAGCTGCGCTATAGACTTACCCCAAGAGGCCTGAGGATAGTAGTGCAGGCTAGGAGAGTTAGCCGGTGGTGCAGGCCCAGGGAAGCAGAGAGAGGTCGACGTCTTAAATATTTTAATATAGGTATAGAGAAAAACATGAAGAGCCTTCAGAATAATTTTATTTAGAAATGAAAATCAATGGATTTAGAAAAGCCATAAGATGCTCCAAAACATCCCATCATAGAAGTCATTTTGTATGTCTTTTTTTTTAATGTTATAGTTTAGATTTACTTTTCAAAATTCATTCAGGGACTTATTTGGCCTCAAATTCAAATGCTATTTATTATTATATTATATTACATTAATTATATTATTTATTATTATTAGTGTTAAAAATAAGAGAGTAGCAGTTGGTCCAGGAAAGGAGCAGACAGAAAATTTCCTCAGAGAAATGAGTTTTATTAGCAGAGACCTAGTTACCATGGGCCTCATGACTGGGCCTTGAATTGTGGAACATTAAAAAGGGATGTACGTTATATGGACAACATGATAGGGCCTTAAAAGAAAGAGATGTTTCCCTTTTAAACATAGAAGGGAGCTTCATTAAGAGAGATAGCTTAGAGTAAAAGAGAGATAGCCACCATGAGGAAAAGAAGGGGGGATGGGGGACAGAGGAAAGAGTCCAGAAAAACTGCCTGAACAAAGAAAAATAGCTGATTTTTATATCCTTTCTGTGAGTGACAAGTAGTTCCACACCATGTAATGTAGCCTTGGATAGCCTGCTTGACAAGGAGCATGGGAGCCAGGACCTGAGTAGGACATTGGGTTAGAGCTTTTCCACCAGGGCAACATCTGGCTTCTTGACTCTCTGTCCCAGGGATATAGAGTTGTTGGGGCCATGACCTGGTTTCTTCATGCTGCAGAACTGGTCTGGTCTCTTAGAGTGACCAGCATCTTAGAGAGCCAGGACCAAGATCTAAAAATTAGTAATAAGGGCCTCACGCTTTCGTGTATGCTAAGGACATGTTTTCCATGGAGCCACACTGCCAGCCCCCAGACTGTTTAAAAAAAAAGTTATATTTATTGTTGGCAAGCTACCACTCCTTTAACTTAAGCTGAAAACCAGGCTACTTACTAAAGTTGAAAAAGTTTGTCTTTTCAACACTAGAGTAATTTTTATTCTATATTTAATTTTTTTTAGGTCTTTTTGAGACAGGGTCTCCCTGTAGCTACAGCTTTCCTGGAACTCATGATGTAGACCAGGCTGGACTTTAACTCACAGAGATTCGCCTGCCTCTGCCTCCCAACTACTGGGATTAAAGGCGTGCGCCACTACACCCTGCTATATTTAATTTTTATGACACAATTTTTAACAATAGTTTGCAACATTTTGTAACTCAAAGTAATGACATCTCTTTTGAAAATCTTAAGGTTTATTAAACAAAATGATGAGACACATTATACTAAAAACCATAGAAAAAATGCTTTTAGAATCAAGAATTGGAATGTTGGAGGGGAGTGGGCATGGATTTCATCAAAACACCTTATATGCATGTATGAAATTCTCAACAAAATTTTTGTAAAAGTTAAAAAAAAAAGAATCAAGAATTGTTTGCAGTTTGAAGGATATGCTTAAATCCCTGACAACTATTAAATAAAAATACATATAAAATATAGAACATGTTTTTGATATTTGAAATATATATAAAGACTACTATTCTATACTAAGTTCTAATCTTTTCAATGAAGACTAATAAAAATTCAAAAAGAATAGAATTTCATTAATTGAAAAATTAAATATAGTATATCTTTATATGGCTGTCCATAAAAAGGAAATTCTATACACTACAACATGGATGAACCCTTAAAAATATGTGAAGGGGGAATGGAGAGATGGTTCAGTTGTTAAGAATACTTGCTAGCTAATCTTCCAGAGGACCTGGGTTCAATTCCTAGCACTCACATGGCAACTAACAATTGTCCATAACTCCAGTTTCAGGGGATTCGACCCCTATCTTTTGACCTTTGTGCACGCTTTGCACACACATGGTGCACTTACATACATGTAAGGAAAACATATACATGAATAAAAATGATAAATAAAACATAAAAATATGTAAAGGGAAAGAGAGAGGTATACATTGTATGATTCAATTCATATGCAATTTTGAGATAGGGAAATCTATAGAGACAGAAAGTAAACTAGTGGTTGCTATGCATGAGAGTAGAAGGGGATGAATATCATATATA
>NW_008360320.1:3898201-3922614 GCF_000622305.1 Nannospalax galili
AGATTTTTTTCAATTCCTCATGAAAAGTTGTACTTTATCAAAGAATGTTAGATTTTAAAGAAATGAATTAAACTTAAAATAATTTACTAAGATGAATTATGATAAGGAAATAATTGTAACTATCACTGTGAACAACCACAACGACCCTGTAAGATGTACTATAAAGGAAATATTAACAGAATTCTTTAAGTAATTCATATTTACAAATATAATCATGGATCTAAACAAGGGGCATATACAATTAGTACAGAGAAAAAAAATAGGAAGGCCAGCTACCTCAAACACTGTGTCTCCCAGGGACCTCATGGTGTCCTATAACACTGACCCCAGGAATTCAAAGAGTACATGTACTTTCTGGAAGAAATCTCTAGAATTTAATAAAGTGATGGAATTTCTAAAGAAAAGCCAAACTGAAATACTTAAAATGAAAAAGTCAGTAAGTGAAATTAAAAACTCAATGAAAAACCTCATCAGAGGATGGATAAAATGGAAGAGAGAAAGAACATCAAGGCTTGAAGACAAGGTAGAGGAACTGGATTACTCAGTCAAAGAAAATAATAGATTAAAAAAAAAGAAAAGGAATGGGTCATGCAGAAAATATGGGACATTAAAAAAGATCAAATCGTACATACAGAAGAAGGAAAACAAATCCAGGCTAAAAGTAAAGAAACAGAGTCCTACAAGCTCCAGGGAACCTGCTCATGTGATTCTATGGCAAGGGTGTCAGCATACACAAGTCCCATGCAAACTTAGGCAGACAATAATTCAGCATAGAACAGGGAAAATGAACAGCAGACCCTAATTGTTCTAGTTTGGTTCTTCACTGCTGTGACAAAATACTCTGACCAATACCAACTTGGGGAGGAAAGGGTTTATTTAGTTTACATCTCCTGGGTCACAGTTCATCAGGGAGTTGGAGGCAGGAGCTGGAGCACAGGCCATGGAGGAATGCTGCTTACTGGCTTACTCCCTTGACCACTGCTCAGCCTGCTTTCTTATGCAACATAGGCCCACTTGCCCAGGGGTGGCACCACCCACAGTGGGCTGGGCCCTCCCACATCACTCAACAATCAAGAAGATGCCCCATGGACATGGCCACAGGCCAGTCCAATGCAGGAAATTCCCCAATTGACACTCCCTCAACCCAGGTATGTCAAGTTGACACTAAAGCTATCCAGCACACTAATCTTATCTGAAGGAATGTTGGCAACTGATTGCTGCTAGATGAAGAAGAGCTGATCTTCCTAAAACAAGGGACTCTAGATAGGCTGACCAGACTCAGTGGACAGACTTGCACTAGGGAACAGCTGGGGACACTGAGACTACACAGTGGCCCTTAACAGGGATGAGTGACAGAGTATGTGGGTTCTAGTCAGTGGGGGGGGGGTATGGGAGGCGGTCAGTGGGGCAGGGGTATAAAGGGGATCAAGACTGTTTGAGGTGTTCTGTGTGAAATGCTTTGTAAATTCAGTCTTCCCAAAGCAATTTATTCACTTCCTTATAAGTTGCTTTAACCTACCTATGATTTAACTGTTTGTATCTTAAATTCTGTATTATGTTTCAAATTTTCTTTGTAACTACATTACAACCATCCCTTAAAAAAAACTCAAAAAATTTAAAACTATGTTTTTTATTTTTTCATTGAAATAAAACACAATAAAATTAATAGTTTAAAAAAAGAAAATATTTTCAACAAAATCATAGAAGAAAACTTCCCAAATCTTAAGAAAGAGATGCCTATCGAGGTAAAAGAGGCATATAGAACAACAAACAGACAGGACCAGGAAAGAAAGACCCCACTTGTCACATAATAATCAAAACACTAAATATACAGAACAAAGAAAGTATATTAAAGTTGCAAGAGGGAAAGTCCAAACCAAATACAAAGGCAGACCCAACAGAATAACAAGCTGATTTCTTAACGGAAACTTTGAAATCCATGAGGGTCTGAGCTGATATGCTACAAGTCCTTTTTTTTAAAAAAAAATTATTTATTATTTTAATTTTATGTGTATAAGTTTATTGCCTGCATGTATGTGAGTGCACCCATGTCATGCAATGCCACCAAGGTCAGAAGAGGGCTTCAGATTCCCCTGGAACAGGAGTTAAGGATGGTTCATAGCCACCATGTGGGTGCTAGGAATCGAACCCAGGTCCTCTTGCAAGAGCAGTCAATGCTCTTAACCGCTAAGCCATCCTGCCAGCCCCAGCTACAAGTTTTAAAGACCACGGATGTCAGCCCAGACTGTTATACCAAGCAAAGCTATGAGTTGTAATCGATGAGAAGAACAGATTTAAGATAGTCATGATCACTAAGCCAGCTCTACAGAGGATACTGGAAGGAATACTTTGGTCTAAAGAGAAGATGAAGCACATCTAAGATTGGACAGGGAATAAATAAACAATTTCAGAATAGTTAATCAAGAGAGATCTAAGGAGAGGGATTTTTCTTAATTGGGTTACCTGAGGTGGGAAGATCTACCCTGAATGGGGCCACACCATTTTACAGGCTGGACCCTGAACTGGGAAAAGTAGCTGAAGAAGGAACTGGGAATATGATACACAAGATGAATGCTCTATCCAAGGAGGGTCGATGTCCCACTGCCTCAGAGATGGAAGCTCCTAATATTCCCAGAATTCTGTTGGGGCATCTGTATATCTCTCCTCCATCTGAAGAGCAATTTGGCTTTTGTTCAGCATCTCACAGCCAGACCTTCATCTTTAAACCCTTAGAAAAGCGCCATGAATTACAAATAAATAAAACAAAGCAGAAAAAAGAGAGATCCGAGGAAACACCACCACAACAAAATAACACATTACCCAATAATAACTCTCAAATGTTAACAGTCTCAGTTCACCAAAAAATAGAGACAGAGACTAGGAGACTTCACTTGAAAATAGAATCCATCTTTTCACTGCCTCCGTCAACTACACCTCACCATCAATGATAGACACCACCTTCGGTTACAAGGATGGATAAAGGTGTTCCACACAAATGGAACAAAGAAACAAGCTGACATAGCTATTCTGGTATCTGACAAAATAGACTTCAAATGAAAACTAGTCAGAAGAGATAAGAAAGGATACTCTACACTTATTAAGGAAAATCCACCAATTCCTGTTCAATATAGTTCTTGATGTCTTAGCTAGAGCAACAAGATAAAGGAGATGAAAATAGAATGTGAAGAAGTTAAAACATTCTTATTTGAATATGATATGATTCTATACATAAAAGGCCCTAAACACTCTACTGGAAAACTCCTATGGCTGATAAACATATTAAACAAAGATACAGGATACAAAATTAACACACAAAAATCATTAGTCTTCCTACATACCAATAACAAACATACTGAGAATGAAATTAGGGAAACAATTCCATCCACTGCAGCCTAAAAATGTATCTTAGAATAAGTCTAATTAAGTAAGTGAAAGTCATATATAATAAAACTTTAAGACATTGGAGAAAGAAACTAAAGATACCAGAAGACAGAAATACCTTCCACATTCCTAGATTGGTAAGATTAATATTGTGAAAATCATCATTCTACCAAAAGCCATCCACAGATTCAGTGCAATTATCAGGAAAATTCTAATGCAGTTCTTCACAGAAACTGAAAAAAATACTCTTTAATTTCACACAGAAACATATGCAAAGAAAACCCAGGAGAGTCCAAACAATCATGCATAATGGAAGAGTTGGAGGCATTAGCATTCCTGATTTCAAATTATACTACAGAGATATAGCAGTAAAAACAGCACGGTACTGGCAAAGATACAGGCACACTGACCATTGGAATAGATTGAGGTCCCAGATATATGTCCCCACACTTACAGCCATCTGAGATTTTTTGACTAAGAGGCCAAAAATATACACTGGAAAACCAGCAGTATTTTCAACCAACAGTAGCAGAAAACTGGATAGCTACATGTAGATAAATGCAACTAGATCCTCATCTCTTATGCTGCACAAAACTCAACTCCTAATGGGTCAAGGACGTCAACATAAGACCTGATACCCTGAATCTAGTAGAGGAGAAAGTAATAGGTAATAAACTTGAACTTATAGGCACAGGAAAGGACTTTATGAACAGGACCCTTGTAGTGCAGGGCCTAAGACCAACATTGATAAATGTGACCACATGAAACTAAAAAGCTTCTGTATAGTAAAGGACATCGTATTTTTAGTTAAGAGGCAGTATACAAAATGGGAAAAAAATTCTTACCAAATATATGTCTGCCAGAGTGATAATACCTAGAATGTGGACACACACACACAAGTTGTACATAGTTATAGGGCATCATGTGATGATTTGATGCATGTATACATGTATAATGCTTAAATCATGATT
Organism: Nannospalax galili; assembly: GCF_000622305.1. NCBI lineage: Eukaryota > Metazoa > Chordata > Mammalia > Rodentia > Spalacidae > Nannospalax > Nannospalax galili. The sequence continues at coordinate 3,902,554 of NW_008360320.1, forward strand.
ACCATTTCATTGTGATAAAACATTCAGAATTCTTTATTCTAGGTGTTTTGAAATGTATTGTAGATTATTATTATTATCTATAATGACCTTATTATGCAATAAAACAAAAGTATTTGTCATGATAGTAACTTATTACTTATTGGCCAAGCAACCATCCCCTTTTCTCTCCCACATTGTACTGTCCCTAACCCCTGGCAACCAGCACTATTCTAATGTCAATTTATATAAAACACCGTATAGTTTTTCAGATTCTACATATGAAGAGGTTTATGTGACATTTTCTTTCTGTGCCTGCATTATTTCACTTAACACAGTGCCCTCCAGTTCCATCTTAAGTGTCCCAAATGACAGTTATTCATTAATTATGATGTTTTCATTTCTTGGTCATGGTGGATAGAACTGTTGATAAATATGGGAGTACAAATGTCTCTTTGACATTTGTTTTGGATATATACCCATTAGTAGCATTTCTGGACCATGCATTATTTACATTTTGAATGTTTTGAAGATCTTACTGTTCTCCATAATGACTGTATTAATTTACATTTCTACTAAATGTGAAAGGCTGTTATTTGCCTGGTAACACACTTAGCAGCACTTGTTATCTTTGTCTTTCTGAAAGACATTCTGACTGAGGCGAGGCTATATTTCATCACAGTTTTGATTTATATTTTCCTCATAATGAGGGATACTGAATATTTTTTTCCATATACTTACCTGCTGGTCATTTGTATTCTTTCAAGAAATGTCTATTTAGGTTAATTATCCATTTTTAATAGATTTTTTGTTTACTACAGAGTTGTTTGCAGTCTTTACATCTTCTTAGATGAATAGTTTACAAATATCTTCTCCCATTGGGTTGGTTGTATCATCACTTTTAAAATTTCTGTTATTATGTAGCTTTTTAGTTTGATGTAAACCTATTTATCTACTTTTGTGTTCGTTTCCTGTGTTCTTGAAATGTCATCCACAAAATCTATATTCAATCTAATGTCCTGAAGCAGTTCCTATATGTTTGCTTCTAATAGTTAATCTACTTTGAGGTGACTTTTCAAAAAACATACGGCTATAGATAAAGGCCTAGTTTCACTCTCCTACCATCTATGACCAAAGTCACTGAAGACTCTACTCTTTCTCAATGTGTATTATTGGCACCTCTATCTAGTATCAGTTGAATGAAGATTTATGGGCTCACTTCTATACTTTTGGTGTGTTCTTTTGGCTGATGATTCTGTCTTTAGTTTCCTTTTTCCTAGCCTCAAGCAATCATCCTGTGTCAGCTGCCCTAATCCTTGAACTACAAACATGTATCACCATGCCTAGCTACAACTATTTTTAAATAACTTGCATCTTCATTTCTTAATTTTAATTACTTATTTATTTTACTTAGAAATTTTAATTCTAAACTTTTAATATCAAAGCAAATATTTCTAAGACTCATAAACAGTTGTGTCTTGATCACTTCTATAAATTATAATGAAAGGAATTTGAAGCAGATTAAAATTTAATTGTCTACAATTATGTTTCTGATAAAATTTATTAAACATATTTATATTGAATTTTTTTTCCAAAATCCAAATGTGTTTAAAATATTTTATTATTTTTATTTTATGTGTATGAGTGTATTGTCTGCATATGTTTAGGAAGTGAACTAGTGTCATATAGTTTCCACAAAGGTCAGAAGAGGGCACTGGATCCTCTAGAAGTGGAGTTACAGATGGTTAACTGCCATGTGGGTGCCAGGAATTGAACTTGGGTCCTCTGCAAGAGCAGCCAGTGTTTTTAACCATTGTCTCTCCAGCCACCTCAGATGTGTTTTTTTAAAAAAAATTATTTATTTAATAACCGCATAATACAAGAAGCATTTCATTACAATAGCATTGATATATTCAATAAATATTTCCAGAGATAAGATGCATCTCTTTCAAAATTAGCTCCAAATTTCTGAGTTGACAATTAATACAGTTATACAATATTGTACTCATTATAAACCCTATAAGATGTAACATTGAATTAGGTTTTAACCTTTAAAAAAGATCTTCATTTCATTATTAAAATATACTGTTTCATACAGAAAAACTCATTTTTAATGCAACAAACACTTAGATGTTTGCACACGTGCCTCTCATCTCTATATGTATGATTATTAATAGTCGCAGTCCATTACATTCTGAGATCCTTGGCACCTGAGCATGGATACAAAGTCATCAAGTAGATTTCAGTGGTAATGTTTTTCAAATCTACTAATTAATATGAAGCAAATTCTTATGCTTCTTCCTCAAATACAACTCATTAAATTTTTTTATTTTTCAGAAGAGGCATTTCATTACAGCTTTAACATACTCAATAACAATCTCCAGAGCAAAGATACGTCTCTTTCAAAAGTGGCCACAAAATTTTTAGGTTCACAGTTGGATTAATACAGTCATAAAATATTGAAATCAGTATAAACCCTGTAAGACATAAAATTGACCTTTAAAAAAGAGCTCGATTTCAATTTAAAATATACTGTTTTTTTACAGAAAGACTCATTTTTGCTAATATCACCTTAGATGTTGGCACATGCGTCTCTAATGTGTATGTATCTGATTATTACTAGTCATGGTCAGTTGCACTCAGATCCTTGACACCTGTGTATGGATATAAAGTCATCGGGTAGATTTCAATTATAATGTTTATCACCTCTACTAATTAACATGATGCAAATTTTTATGCTTCCTCCTCAAATATAACTCATTTTTTAAATTTGTTGATTTTTTTCACATCTACTAATTATTATTTTTTTAATCATTTTTTAAACTTTTTAATAACTACATGATTAGAGGAAGCATTTCACTACAGATTTAACATATTCAGTAACATACTCCAGAGCAAGAGTACATCTCTTTCACAAGTGGGTGCAAGTTTCTAGGTTCACAGTTGAGTTAATACAGTTATACAATATTGAAATTAGTATAAGCCATGTAAGACATAAAATTGAATGAGTTTTTAACCTTTAAAAAAGATTTCCATTTCATTTTAGAATATATTGCTCCTTGCAGATACACTCACTGTTTTTGCTACTAACACTGAGATGTTGGCATATGCATCTCTAATCTGTATGCATCTGATTATTACTAGTCATAATCCATTGAACTTGGACCCTTGGCACCTGTGTATGTCTATGAAGTCATTGGGTGGATTTCAGTGGTAATGTTTATCACCTCTACTAATTAGCATGACATAAATTTCTGTGCTTCCCCTCAAATACAATACATTTTAAAAAAAATTGTTGATTTTTTTTTTTGTGTGTGTATATCACACAGAATATCCCAATTCATCTCATTTGACTATACACCCACTTCCCAGTTGGCACCCTCCCATAGCCTCCCTGCCCCCACTAGAGCCCTTATATTCTGATATCCCTGCTAATGTCTGCTGTGTTGTTGGCACCCCAGTCAATCCCCACTACTTGCCCTTCTGTTGAATCTTGTCAGCCTATCTAGAAGTCTTTGTTTTAAGAGGGTCAGCTGTTCCTCTTCCAGCAGCAATCAGTGGTCAATACTCCTTTAGATAAGATTAGGGTCTGCTGTTCATTTTCCCAGTTCTATGCTGGGTTACTACTTGGGAGTCCCTTTGGTCACCCTGGCCAAGAACTCAAAAGAAGGTATTTCCTATCTGTCATTGTTGCTTGCTATGTAGCCTTTAGCTATGCATATGGACTCTTAAGAAATTATATTGACCCCTTTAAATCTTGGGTTATACTTTCCTTTTGGATGTTTAAGGCCACACAGTTGGCCCTGATAAACCAATTTATTTTTACTCTTAAGGTCATTTGAGGATTTGTTCCTTAGGGGTCACATGGGTTTGGGAGGAGCCCCTGGTTCCCTTCTTTTACCAGTTCCAAAAGTCAAAGGTCCTGCTCGACCATGTTGGCTTCGCTCAGAAGCATAGAAGAAGTGATTCCTCTGTGTGGACCCTCCTCTTTGTAGACTAGACACTAGTTCAAGTCCATATGGTGGGGTCTCCTTGGCCTCCTTGACCAAGAGGACAGGTGACCCACCACCATTACAGGATATTTTGAGAGATGCTCATAGTCCCCTGGAACTAGTCAACCTAGGAGGGCAAGGAGCAAAATCTGTCCTTGATGTCCTTCTTACCAAATTAGTACAGGCCTCAAAGTATGTCTGTTAAACATCCAAGAAGGTTAGTTCCACCAGTTTGGAACTTTTAATTACGGTGTGCCAAGTAGATAAATCTTGGGCAAAGACCAATTGTTCTCAGATAAAGCTCACCCAGACATATATTTCTTGATATACTATATATAATTTTTCAGTAGGTTGTAGGAGTAATATGGTTCCCTCTGTTTTTCAAAACTATCTAGGCATTATTTATTTCTCACATTGTTTCACCCCTCCACCATAGTTGTCCCACTTAAGGTGCCCCCATTTCCCCTCTTTCTCCCTTAATAATACTCTACTCCTATGGTCCTACCTCTCTTGAGCTCATCTTTCCCCTTATCCCCTAGGTTGCTTGTATACCCTCCCTTCCCCCTCCCTTGAGCTAACCCAATTTTTGTCTCTATCTCCCTTATTAAGGCCTGTTTCCTATTGTTCTTCCCTTTCAGGTTCTTTCTTTTCCTTTACCTCCCTGGTTTCTTTCCATTATCCTGGTTCCTGTAGTTATGTCTGGATACATACTCACTTATCAGGATTTGGTTCTAGGATCCACAGATGAGGGAGAACATATGTCGATCTTTTTTTTCTGAGTCTGTGCTACTTCACTTAGTATAACAGTTTCTAGTTCCATCCATTTACCTGCAAATTTCATGATTTCATATTTATTGCTGAGTAAAACTCCATCGTATAAATGAACCACATTTTTATTATCCACTCGTCAATTGAGGAACACTTAGGTTGTTTCCATCTCTTAGCTATTGTGAAAAGGGAAGCAACAAACATGGATGTACATGTGTCTCTGCAATAGGAGGAGTTCTTTCGGTATGTGCCAAGGAGTGGTATAACTGGGTCAAATGGTAGGTTCATTTGTAGTTTTTTAAGAGTCTTCCACACTGCTTTCCATAGGGGTTGAACCAGTTTGCAGCCCCACCAACAGTGGATGAGTGTTCCCCTTTCCCCACATCCCCTCCAACATTTGGTATCATTTGTTCTCATGATCTTAGCCAGTCTGACTGGGGTAAGATGAAATCTTAAAGTTTGCATTTCCTTAATCATTAGTGATGTTGAACATCTTTTAAGATGTTTCATAGCCATCTCTACTTCTTCTTTTGAGAACTCTCTGTTCAATTCTTTAGCCCATCTTTTAATTGGGCTGCTTCTTGTCTTGATTCTCTGTTGTTTGAGTTCATTATATATTCTGGTTATTAAACCTCTGTCGGTTGTGTTGCTGGTAAAGATTTTCTCCTATTCTGTGGGTTTTCTAATGGCTTCCCTGGTTGCCTCCTTTTGTGTACAGAAGCTTTTTAGTTTAATGAGATCCCATTTGTTAATTATTGCCCTTGTTTCCTGAGCAATTGATGTACAGTTTAGAAAATCCTTTCCTACACCTATATCTTACTGCCAATGTTTTCTTCTAACAGTTTCAGAGTTTGAGGCTTCAAATTGAGGTCTTTGATCCATTTGGAGTTGGTGAGCCATTATCCACTTGGTTTTGTGCAGGGTGAAAGGGCTTTAGTTTCATTCTTCTACAGCTGCAGATCCAGTTTTGCCAGTGCCACTTGCTGAACAGGCTATCTTTCCTCCAGTGAATATTCTTTGCCCCTTTGTCAAATATCAGGTGGCTGAAATCGTATTTACTCATATTTGGGTCTTCAATTTTGTTACATTGATCTACAATCTATTTTTGTCCCAGTACCATGTTGTTTTTATGACTATAGCTCTGTAATACACGCTGCAGATCCAGTTTTGCCAGTGCCACTTGCTGAACAGGCTATCTTTCCTCCAGTGAATATTCTTTGCCCCTTTGTCAAATATCAGGTGGCTGAAATCGTATTTACTCATATTTGGGTCTTCAATTTTGTTACATTGATCTACAATCTATTTTTGTCCCAGTACCATGTTGTTTTTATGACTATAGCTCTGTAATACACCTTAACATCTGGTAGAGTAATTCCCCCCGGCATTACTCTTAGTACTCAGGGTTGTTTTGGCTATCCGAGTTCTTCTGTGCTTCCATATGAATCTTAGGATGGTTTTTTCCAGTTTTGTGAAAAATTTCATGGGGATTTTGATTGGCATTGCATTGAATCTATAAATGACTTTTGGTAGGATGGTCATTTTCACAATATTAATTCTTCCAATCCATGAGCATGGGAGGTCCTTCCATCTTCTGATGTCTTCCTCAATCTCTTTCCTTAGTGATTTAAAATTTTCATTGTAGAGCTCTTTAATGTCTTTTGGTCTAGTTTATTCTGAGACTATTACTATTTTTTTTTTTTGCAGCTATTGTGAAGGGGAGTGTTTCCATGCGCTCTTTCTCTGCTTGTTATTGGTATCTAGAAAGGCTACAGACTTCAGTAGGTTAATTTTGTAACCTGCCACTTTACTGAACTTGTTAATAATTTCTAGGAGTTTCCTGGGGGAATTTTTGGCATTTCTTAGATATAATATCATATTATCTGCAAGAAGGGATAATTTGATCTCTTCTTTTCCAATTATTACTCTTTAATTTCCTACTCTTGTCTTACTGCTCTTGCAAGAGTTTCAAGCATTATGTTACAGAGAAGTGGAGATAACGGACAGCCTTGTCTGGTTCCTGATTTCAATGGGAATGCTTCCAGTTTTTTCCCATTTAGAATGATGTTGGCTATGGGTGTGTTATATATGGCTTTAATTATGTTGAGGTATGTTCCCTCCAGTCCAATTCTTTCAAGGACTTTGAACATAAATGCAGGTTGAATTTTGCCAAAGGCCTTCTCTGTATCTATTGAGATGACCATGTGGTTCTTATCTTTGAGCCCATTTATATGATTTATGATGTTTATTGACTTACGTATATTGAACCATCCCTGCATCTCTGGGATAAAGCTGACTTGATCGTGGTGGATGATCTTTTTGATGTGTATCTGTAGGCGGTTTGCAAGTATCTTGTTGAGAATTTTTGCATCTATGTTCATTAAGGACATGGGTTTTCTTAATCAAAGAGCAGCATTTAAAAATTTAAGGTACTTCCTCTCTTTCAATTCCCTAGCTTCCTGCTCACCCACAACAAAATTTCATATGATATAAATTGTATGATCTAATTAGGTATTATTGGATGTAGATCTTCTTTAAATGTCTGACAGAATTCTGCTGTAAATCCATCTGGTTCTGGGCTTTTATTAGTTGGGAGGTTTTGTATTACTGTTTCAATTTCTTTTTGTGTTATGAGTCTGTTTAAGCGGTTAATCTCTTCTTGGTTTAGTTTTGGTAGTTCCCATGCCTTTAAATATCCATCCATTTCTTTTAGGTTTTCAAATTTAGTAGCATATAGGTTTTCAAAGTATTCTCTTATAATTTTCTGTAACTTTCTGGTGTCTGTTGTGATGTTTCCCCTTTCATCTCTGATTTTGTTGATTTGGAGGTGCTCTTTCTTTCTTTTGATTAACTGGGCTAGTGGTCTGTCAATCTTGTTTATTTGGTCCCACTCCCCCCCTCCCTTTGTTTCCCTGGGCTGCACAGCCACCAGCTTCCAAGTGACAGCATCTTTCCTGGGTAAGTCTAGCTGCACCCACTGTGCCTTGATTCCCACAGTCTCATTCACTCTCCCAGATCCCCCGCCCTGGCTCTCTTCCTGGCCTGGATACTGGCCCATTTCTTGTCTTAGCTCCAAAGACACTGGGGCTTACCTCTCAGCCCAGAGTCCCCACTGCTTCCTGATCCTTCACCTCCAGAACAACCCAGTTCCTCCCTATGGTCCCCAGAAGCCCTCTGGGCCTGGTCGCAACTTCACCTACCTTTGCTCCCTGGGCAGCTCAGCCACCAGGTTCCTAGTGCTAGCATCTATCTTGGGTGGGTCTTGGTACCCACCCTGACTTGACTCTTCCAGCCTCACTCACCCTCCCAGCATCCAGACCCCACCTAGCCTGGGTAGTGGCCTATTTCTGGTCTTGGAACCCCAGACCTCTGGACTAACATCTTGACTGAGAATCCCAACTGCTTCTGATCCTTGGTATCCAGACCAACCCAGCTCCTCCGAGTAGTCCCCAGGAGCTCTCTGGGCCTCTCCCCACCACCACCTCCCTTTGTATCCCTGGGTGGCACAGCCAAAAGCTTCTTGAAATTAGTATCTTCCCTGGGCCCTGCTCCCAGGCCAGCCTAGTCCCCAGATTCCTCAGGGTAGCATCTTTCCTGGAGTGATACAGATCTTAGGAGAAAGACTGAAAGCATCTGAGCCTCACCAGACTTGGGGCATCTGTGGGAACTCCTGAAGATGAAGCAATTTGGCCATTCCAATATAAAATCAAAAGAAGCCTAGACCAACAAGCTTTTCATGCCCAACAAGTAAATCACAAAGGCACATACAATAATTCAGTGAATTTAAAGAACACACAAAGAAATCAAAGAACTGAAAGAAGATAGGGTTAAACTTCTGATTGAATTCAGAAAAGAATTAGAAATATTGAAGAATATTCAGGCTGAAATGAAGAAGGAAGTGATACGCTCACTAAGCCAATTAGAGAAGACAGGAGAAAGCCTCAACAATATAATGAATGAAATGGAAAACAGAATATCAAGACTGGAAGATAAAGTGGATGAACTAGACCACTGAAACAAAGATTATGAAAAATTTAAGAAAACACAAGAATGGAATATACAGGAATCATGTGACACCATAAAAAGACAAAACTTATAAATCATAGGTATACAGGAAGGAGAAGAATCTCAAGATAATGGTATGGACTAGATCTTTAACAGGATTATAGAAGAAATTTCCACAAAATTGAAGAAAGACATGCTCATAAAAATACAAGAAGCACATAGAACACCAAATATTCAGGAGCAAAAAAGAAACGCTACTGGGCACATCATAGTAAATACGCTAAATGTATAGAACAAAGAGACAATACTGAAAGTTGCACAAGAAAATCAAGTCACATATAAAGGAAAACCCATCAGGATTACAGCTGACTTTTCAATGTAAACTATGAAAGCTTGAAGGGCCTGGAGCAAAGTATTCCCAGTTCTAAATGAACACAGATACCAACATAGATTACTTTACCCAGCCCAAATGTCAATTACAGTCAAAGGGAAAAGAAAAATCTTCCATGACATAAAACGGTTGAAAGAATTCATGTCCACAAAACCAGCCCTTCAGAGAGTTCTTGAAAAAATACAAAGAGCTGAAGAAAGGAACTAGACACAAGGGGTTAACGGAAGAAAAAAAAATTCAGTGAAGGTATAACTGTGGAAATGCACAGCTATACCAAGAATGTGAACAGAAACAAAAATGACAGGATTCAATACACATCTTTCATTAATAACTTTAAACATCAATGGAATGAACTCCCCAGTAAAAAGACCCAGACTAGTTGAATGGATTAAGAAACAAAACCCATCGTTTTGTTGTATGCAAAAACCTCATCTCACTTTCAAGGACAGACACTACCTTAAGGTGAAAAGATTGAAAAAAATATACCAAGAGAAGGGTACTAAGAAAAAAGGAGTTGCAATTCTAGTATCTGATAAAGTAGACGTTAAGCTAAAACTAATCAGAACAGTTAAAGAGAGCCACTTCATTCTGATCAAAGGAACAATAAACCAAGAAGATATTCTTCATGAACATATATTTACCAAACTCTGGTGCACCCAACTTCATAAAAACAGTACCACAGGATGTTAAGACTCAGATTAATCCCAACTATTTAATAGCAGAGGTCTTTGATACCCCATTGTCTCTACTAGGCAGGCCAACAGGACACAGAATTAACAGAGAGACATCTGAATTAAACAATACCACACATCAAATGGGGCTAACAGACATCGACCAAATATTCCGCCCAAACACCAAAGATTATACTTTCTATTCAGTCCCTCATGGAACTTTCTCCAAAATTTACCACATACTGGGGCACAAAACAAGCCTCAACAAATACAAAAAGATTAAAATAATTCCATGCATTCTGTCAGACCACAATGTAATAAAGCTTAAAATCAACACCAGAAGAAAACCTAGGAACTACATGAAATGAACACATGGAAATTAAACAACACATTCCTGAATGATGAATGGCTCAAGGAGACATTAAGAAAGAAATGGGTCCTGTCCCATTCCTTTTCTTGGCATCTCAGACACTGGGGGAACCACCACTGCTTTCTGATCCTTTGCATCCAGACCAATCCAGTTCCTTCTCACAGTTCCCAGGAGCCCTCTGGGCTTGGTCCTGTCCTCACCTCCCTCTGCTTCCCTGGGCTGCACAATCTGCAAAACTCTTCACTGGATGCCCAGGCTGACCATTCGGGTTCATGACCTTTGCATCCAGACCAACTAGTTCCACAGTGAAGTCCCCAGAAGCACTTGGGGCCTTTTCCCGCCCCCCATTTCCCTTTGCATATCTGGGTGGCATGGCAACCAGCAACCCAATATGAACACCTTTCCTGGGCCCTGCTCACAGGCCAGTCCAACCCCCAAATTGCTGAGGCCAAAATCTTTCATGGAGGGATCCAGACCTTAGGAGAATGCCTGAGAGCATCTGATCCTCATCTGAATTGGGCCTCTGTGGGAACTCCTGAAGACAAAAGCTATCTGGCCACTCCAATATAAAATCAAAAGAGAGAACTGGAAACTTAAGATGAACCAGCTTTTCATGCCCAAAAAGTAAAACACAAAGACACATAAAGTTTACAAAAAGAAGCAGACCTAAACTTGAAGGCTTGAGTCTCACACAAGAAACAGAAACTACAAAAGAAATCCACATGTCAAAATCACAGAGAAAAAATAACCCCCTAGAGATAACACAGGACATGCAATTCAGAAGAACAGTTATAAACATGATAAAAGAATTCAGTGAATTTAAAGAACACACAAAGAAAGAAATCAACGAACTGAAAGAAGATAGGGATAAACTTCTGAATGAATTCAGAAAAGAGTTAGAACTATTGAAGGCTACTCAGGCTGAAATGAAGAAGAAGGTGAAACACTCAATAAGCCAATTAGTTATGACAGGAGAAAGCCTCACCAATAGGATGAATGAAATGGAAAACAGAATATCAAGAGTGGAAGATAAAGTGGACGAACTAGACAACTGAAGCAAAGATTATGAAAAAGTTAAGAAAACACAAGAATGGAATATGCAGGATTTGTGTGACACCATAAAAAGACCAAACTTATGAATCATAGGCATACAGGAAGGAGAAGAATCCCAAGATAATGCCATGGACCAGATCCTCAACAAAATTATAGGAAAAAATTTCCCCAAATTAAAGAAAGACATGCCCATACAAATACAAGAAACATACAAAACACCAAACAGACAGGACCAGAAAAGAAGCTCTCCAGAGCACATTGTAGTAAAAACACTAAACATACAGAACAAAGAGAAAATACTAAAAGCTTCAAAAGAGAAACAAGAAGTCACATATAAAGAAAAATCTATTAGGATTACAGCTGACATTTCAGTGCAAACTATGAAAGCCAGATGAACCTGGACCAAAGTATTCCCAGTTTTAAATGACTACAGATGCCAAAACAGATTACTATATCCAGCCAAAATGTCTATAATAGTTGAAGGGGAAAGAAAACTCTTCCAGGGCATAAATAGGCTGAAGGAATTCATGTCAACAAAACCAGCCCTTCAGAGAGTTCTGGAAGCAATACAAGGAGCTGAAGAAAGGAATGACTATACCCAAAGGGTTGCATAAATTCAATGAAGGTATAACAGTGGAAAAGTACAGCTATATCAAGAATGTAAACAGAAATAAAAGTGACAGGATTCAATAGACATTTTTCATTAATACCTTTAAATATTAATGTACTGAATTCCCAATTCAAAAGACACAGACTAGGTGAATGGATTAAGAAACAAAACCCATCTTTTTGCTGTCTGCAAGAAACTCATCTCACTTTCAAGGACAGGAACTATCTTAAGGTGAAAGGATGGAAAAAAATATAGCAAGCGAATGGTACTTAAAAAAAAAAAAGCAGGTGATGCAATTCTAATATCTGACAAAATAGACTTTAAAACTAATCAGAAGAGATAAAGAAGGTCACTTCATTCTGATAAAAGGAACAATAAACCAAGATGATATTACAATCATGAACATATATTCACCAAACTCTGGTGTACCCAACTTCATAAAAACAATACTATAGGAATTTAAGACCCAGATTAATCCCAAGTCATTAAAACTAGGGGACTTCAATACCCCACTGTCTCCATTAGATAGGTTAACAGGGCAGAGAGTTAACAGAGAGACATTTGAATCAAACAATACTACATATCAAGTGGACCTAACAGGCATCTACCAAGTATTCCACCCAAGCATCAAAGGACCTACTTTCTACTCAGCACTCCACAGAACCTTCTCCAAAATCAAACATATACTGGGACACAAAACAAACCTCAACAAATACTAAAATATTGAAATAATTCCATGCATTCTATCAGACCACAATGCAATAGAGCTTACAAGTAACACTGGAGGAAGCCATAATCACAACATGTACACACAGAGATTAAACAACACACTCCTGAATGATGAATGGGTCAAAAGAGAAATTAAGAAAGAAATAAAAGTATTCCTAGAAATATATGAAAACAATAATACAACACAACAAAACCTCTGGGACATGCTGAAAGCTGTCCTTAGAGGGAAGTTTATAGCTCTAAGTGCCTACATTAAAAAAAATGGGAAAGAACACAAATAAATGACTTAACATTGCAACTCAAGACACTTGAAAAGCAACAACAAATGAAACCGAAACCCATCAGAGAGGAAAAAATAATAAAAATCAGGGAGAAATTAATGAAATAGAAAGAAAGAAAACAATATAAAGAATCAACAAATCCAAGAGCTGGTTCTTTGAAAAGATAAACAAGACTGACAAACAACTAGCTCAGTACGCTGAAAGAGCACCTCCAAATCAACAAAATCAGAGATGAAAATGGAACCATCACAAGAGACACCAGAAAGATACAGGACATTATAAGGGAATACTTTAAAAACCTATACGTTACTAAATTTGAAAACCTAAAAGAAATGGAAGGATATCTACAGGCATGGGAACCACCAAAACTAAATCAAGAAGAGATTACAGCTTAAACGGACCCATAACACACAAAAAAAATTGAAAAAGGAATACAAAACCTCTTGGCTAAAAAAAGCCCAGGACCAGATGGATTTACAGCAGAATTCTATCAGACAGTTAAAGAAGATCTACATCCAATACTACTTAATTTATTCAAAAAGATAGAAATGGAGGGAGAAGATCCAAATTCCTTCTACAAAGCCAGCATCACTCTAATACCAAAGCCAGGTAAAGAAAAGTAGCAGGTTAAAAAATTAATCTTCCAAAGTCTATAGCCTTTCTATATGCCAATAATAAGCAATCAGAGAAAGAGTCCATGGAAACATTCCCCTTCATGATAGCTGAAAAAAAAAATCCCAGAATAAACCTAACCAAAGACATTAAAGGGCTCTACAATGAAATTTGTAATACTTAAAGAAAAATATTGAGGAATACATCAGAAGATGGAAGGACTTCCTGTGCCCATGGATTCGAAGAATTTATATTGTGAAAATGACAGTTCTACCAAGAGCCATTTATAGATTCAATGCAGTGCCTATCAGAATCCCATGACATTTTTCACAGAATTGGAATAAAACATCCTAAGATTCATATGGAAGCACAAAAGACCTTGGAGAGCCAAAACAACCCTGAGCACTAAGAGCAATGCCTAGGGGATTACTATACCACATTTTAAGCTGTATTACAGAGCTATAGTCATAAAAACAACATGGTACTGGCACAAAAATATACCCATAGATCAATGGAACAAAACTGAAGACCCACATATGAATATATGAATTTCAGCCATCTGATATTTGATGAAGGAGCCAAGAACATTCACTGGAGGAAAGACGGCATGTTCAGCAAATCGTGCTGGCAAAATTAGATCGCCACCTGTAGAACAATGAAACTTGTGGGGAAATGGGCCAGTAAATACTTCCATTATTAAGGCTAATCTAAAACCTGCCATAAAGCAAAACATCAAATGACACAAACAGAGGACAGCATGCCGCACCAATGAAGAGGAGACACATAGCCAAATGAACCAATGAGGATCGGGTGGGGAATATAAAAGAAAGCCCTAACAGCACAATAAATGAGCTTGCTGGGGTCTTGCTGATGACTAGTATCTCCCAAGATCTGTGTCGTTGATCTCGTGCCTACTCTCCCCCTGCCCCCGGGACAGAGGTCTAGAGCCACAACAGACAGCAACAACTGGTGCCCAACGTGGCTACCTGACTTGCTCGCTTCTCATGTCGGCCACAACTGGCCCACTTCGGCTATTTTTTCAGTGAGTAGGCCCCTTTGTCTTACATCTCATGGGCGGTAAGCCATGAGATGCTTCTTCCTTTCCCTTTCATTTCCCCCCATCCTATTCGATATTGCCAGAATTTACTCCCCCTCAGGTACATACCCCATGTACTTGGTTTGCCTGGCTCCTCCACATAAGGGCTGACCATCCAGGAGACGGAACCAACAGGTGTGCTCCCTATAGACACCTGGAGTCTGAAGACACTGTGTGGGCTTAGGCTGTGGCCTAACGAACTACAGAAGTTCCCCCACTAAGCACAGACATATTGGTCCTAAATACTCCTCTGTGTCCTCTCACTTCTACTCTGAGTAGTTAACTGTCCTACTGTACTTCATCTGCACATTAGTCATCGTTTTCTTAGCCTTCTATTTCTGTGGAGAATTTCCTTGCACTTCATTCGCCTTTAATTCCTCCACAAATTCTCCCTCTTGAAATGGGAGGTTTCCCCTCCCATTGCAAGGACTAACAAATAGACAAAAAAGAGACTTTGGGATCTCAGAGGCAATTGCTCTATTACCAGAGCTGTGGCCGCAGGGGCAGTATCTGCTGTGGCTATAATACACACAATTCAAACAGCTACGGCCTTAAATGATGCGGTTAAGGCATCTGCCTAGGTTTTCCATACCCAAACACTTATCAATGCCCACTTTTATTTGGCTGTACAAAATCTACAACAACAAATCGACTTCTTAGGTGAAGAAGTTCAAACACTATATATGCTTCTCTCTGCAAACTGTGATCCAAGGTATAATAATCTATGCCTAACACCGTATAAAGTAAGCAATTTGACTCAAGCTAGAGTATACCTCTCACAGCAAATTAAGGGGCTCTAGTCACAAGAATCCCTTAATCTTTCACTGACCATGACCCAACAAATAATCACCCTTAATTACACCCAGGTCAACCCTCTAGATTTGGACGCTTCATTTAATACGGAGGTATGGAACTATATAAAAAATGTTTTTGATCCTTCCAGGATTGTAGCTTATTTAGTCATGGCATTAACGATAATAATCATTCTTGTCCTTTTGAAATGTCTCCTTAGGCAGGTGCAACGACAATGGAAAACTAATAAAATGACAACACAGGTTCTATTCGCAATTATAAATAACGATCATGCTCCACCAAAGGTGGTTCTATAAGCATGGACAGTGGAGGTTTCAAAAGCCTAAAAAGCACCCCATATCCTGAAAGACCCACCGTGGTGATGCTTCTTTGAGGGCTGATAGTCAATGATGGGTAAGGACCTACTGAGTACACCCTCCTAAAACAGGCACAGTCCAAAATGCTGGAGCACCCACGAGGTGGGGCCAACAAGGTCGGGACAAGGGATCCCGGCTCCCACCGGGCTGTCTAAAAGAAAATAAAAAGGATGGATATGTGGGGAAATGGGCCGGTAAATACTTCAATTATTCAGGCTAACCTAAAACATGCCATAACACACAACATCAAATGACACAAACAAAGGCCAGCATTCCACACCAATGAAGAGGAGACACAGCCAAATGAACCAATGAGGATCAGGTGGGAGGTATACAGGAAAGCCATGTGTATGAAATAAACGAGCTTGCTTGCTAACTGCTGAGTGAGTCTCCCAAAATCTGCACCATTGATTTCGCTCCTACTCCCCTTTCCCCACAAAAGAGAGCTCTCAAGTAGCTAGCCCACAAAGGCAGGCAACAACAACAAAAACTAAATCCCTATCTTTCACCTTGCACAAAAGTCACTTCCACATGGATCAAAGACCTCAATATAAAGCCTGAAACTCTGAAACTGTTAGAAGAAAACATTACCAAAAACTTAAAAGATATAGGTGTAGGAAAGGATTTTCTAAACCGGACTTGAATTGCTCAAGAAACAACGTCAAGAATCAACAAATGGGACCTTTTCAAACTAAAAAGCTTTTGTACATCAAAGGAGGCAACCAGGAAAGTGAAGAGAAAACCCACAAAATGGGAGAAAATGTTCACCAGTGACACATCTAACAGAGGTGTAATATCCAGAATATATAACGAACTCAAAAAACAGAGAATCAAGACAAGAAGTAACCCAATTAAAAGATGGGCTAAGGAGCTGAACAGAGAGTTCTCAAAAGAAGAAGTAAAGATGGCTATGAAGCATCTTAAAATATGTTCATCATTATAAATAATTAGGGAAATGCAAATTAAAACCACTTTAAGATTTCATCTTACCCCAGTCAGACTGGCTAAGATCAAGAGATCAAATGATACCAAATGTTGGAGAGGATGTGGGGAAAGGGGAACACTCATTCACTCCTGGTGGAGCTGAAAACTTGTTCAACCCCTATGGAAAACAGTGTGGAGAACTCTTAAAAAACTACAAATTAAACTACCATTTGATGCAGTTATACCACTCCTTGGCATATACCCAAAGAACTTGTCCTACTGCAGAGACACTTGTACATCCATGTTTGTTGTTTCTCTTTTCACAACAGCTAAGAGATGAAAGCAACCTAAGTGTCCCTCAATTGATGAGTGGATAATGAAAATGTGGTTCATTTACACAATGGAGTTTTACTCAGCAGTAAAGAATGACGATATCATGAAATTTGCAGGTAAATGGATGCAACTAGAAATTGTTACACTAAGCAAAGTAACACAGACTCAGAAAAAAAAAATTGATGTATGTTCTTCCTCATCTGTGGATCCTAGAACCAAATCCTGATAAGTGAGTATGTATCCAGACATAACTACAGGAACCAGGATAATGGAAAGGAAACAGGGAGGCAAAGGAAAAGAAAGAACCTGAAAGAGAAGAACAGTAGGAAACATGTATTAATCAGGGAGATAGAGACTAAAATCGGGTTAGTTTAAGGGAGGCGGGAGGGAAGGGTATAAAAGAAACCTATGGGATAAAGGGAAAGAAAGAGCTCAAGAGAGGTAGGACCATAGGAGAAGGGTATTATTAAGGGAGAAAGGGGGAAAATGGGGGTACCTTAATTGGGGAAACTATAATGGAGGGGTTAGACAATGCAAGAGATCAATAAGGCCTAGCTAGTTTTAAAAACCAGAGGGAACCATATTAGTCCAACAACCTACTGACAAATTATACATAGCAGATCAAGAAATATATGTCTAGGTAAGGTTTATCTGAGAACTAACCTTCTTGGATGTTTAACAGACATACTTTGAGGCTTATACTAATTTGGTCAGAGAGACATAAAGGACAGTTTTTGCTCCTTGCCCTCCTAGGTCGACTAGTTCCAGGGGATTATGAGCATCAACCAAAATGTCCTATAATGGTGGTGGGTCACCTGTCCTCTTGATCAAGGAGGCTGAGGCCACCCCACGAGATGGACTTGAACCAGTGACCAGTCTACAAAGAGGAGGGTCAACACAGAGGAAACATGCTTCCAAGCAAAGCCAGCCATGGTCAAGCAGGACCACTGCCTTAACTTCACATAGGTGTAACTGATAAAAGAAAGGAGCCAGGTGCTCCTCCCAAGCCCATGTGACTCCTGAGGAACAGATCCTCAAATGACCTTAAGAGTAAAAATAAATTGGTTTATCAGGGCCAACTGTATGGCCTTTAACACCCAAAAGGAAAGTATAACCAAAGGTTAAAGGGGCCAATATAATAATTTAAGAGTCCATATGTAGAGCTAAAGGCTACATAATAAGGAACAATGCCAGATAAGAGATACCTTCTCTTGAATTGTTAACCAGGGTGGCCCAAGGGACTCCCAGATAGTAACCCAGCATTAAAACTGGGAAAATAAACAGCAGACCTCAATCTTATCTAAAGGAATATTGTCAACTGATTGCTGCTAGATGAGGAACAGCTGACCTACCTAAAACAAAGACCTCTAGATAGGCTGACTAGATTTATCAGATGGAGAAGTAGTGGGGAATGGCTGGGGTGCTGACAACACAGTGGACAACAGTGGACAATAGCAGGGATAACAGAGTATAAGGGCTCTAGTGGGGGGAGGGAGGCTATGGGAGGGTGCCATCTGGGAAGTGGGTGTATAGTTCAATAAGATGGTTTGGGATGTTCTGTGTGATAGTACACACACACAAAAATCAAAAAACTAAAAAAAGTATTATATTTTACAGAAAGCATAAAAATTTACATCATGTTAATTACTAGAGGTGATAAACATTACCATTGAAACCTACCCAATGACTTCATAGATATACACAGGTGCCAAGGATCTGAGTGAAAGCGATTATGACTAGTAATATTCATATACAAACAGATTCAAGGGGCATGCGCCAACATCTCAGTGTTAGTAGCAAAAACAATGAGTCTATCTGCAAGAAACAGTATATTTTAAAATGAAATGGAGATCTTTTTTAAAGGTTAAAAACTCATCCAATTTTATGTCTTACATGGCTTATACGTTGTTCAATATTATATAACTGTATTAATTCAACAGTGAACCTAAAAATTTTATAGCCACTTTTGAAACAGATGTATCCTTGTTCTGGAAACTGTTATTGAATATGTTAAATGTGTAAAGAAATACTTCTTCTAATGATGTGGTTATTAAATTTAAAAATTTACAAAAATTCTTCAAAGCATAAAAATTTGGTCCTTAATAATTAGATGTGAAAAACATTACCATTGAAATGTATCTGATGACTTTATATCCATGCTCAGATGCCAAGTAGCTCAGAAATAACCAAGTGTGACTAGTAATAATCAGATACATAGAGACTAGAAATGCATGTTCAAACATCTTGGTGTCAATTGCATTAAAATGAATTTTTTGTATGAAACTGTGTATTTTAATAATGAAATGGAGATCTTTTTTAAAGGTTAAAATCTTATTTAATTTTATGTTTTATAGGGTTTATACTGAGTAAAATACTGTATAACTATTAATTAGACTGTAAACCTAAATATTTATAATCAATTTCGAAAGAGATGCATTTTAACTCTGGAAATTGTTATTAAATATGTCATTGCTGTTGTAATGAAATGCTTCTTCTAATTATGTGGTTATTAAATAAATTATGTAAAAAATCGGAGAGAACACAAATAAATGACTTAACATTGCAACTCAAGACACTTAAAAAGCAAGAACAAATGAAACCCAATCCCAGTAGACAAGAAGAAATAAAAAAATCAGAGCAGACTACTATCCTCAGACCTCTTGGGGTAAGTCTATAGCGCAGCTCTCCGGACTCCCTAAGCCACATTCACCCTTCCATCCCCCCCCCCCCCCCGGCCCGCCGTTCTATACTCCTAGTTTGGGCCCTGCGCCATTCCTAGTCTTGGGGCCCCAAACACCTGGGGAACCAATACTACTTCCTGACCCTTCTCACCCAGAGCAACTCAGACCCTTTCTTGGGCTCCAGGAGCACCGCTTCTGGTCCTGGCCATGCCCTCATCTCCCTCTACTTCCCTGGTCCTCCAACACCCGCCAGCCTCTTTCTGGGGCTGACAGCCTCTTTCTAGGGCTCCGAGGCTTACCTTTACTCTCCCTGATCCTTTGCATCCAGTACAACCCAGCTACTCAATCCACTCCCTGGGAAATCTTGGGGCTTCTTCCCTCCCCATCTGCCTTTGCTTCCCTG
>NW_008360320.1:3925957-3956671 GCF_000622305.1 Nannospalax galili
AGCTAAACCAGCCCAGGACTAGATGGATTTACAGCAGAATTCTATCAGACATTTAAAGAAGATCTACATCCAATACTACTTAATTTATTCAAAAAAATAGAAATGGAGGGAAAACTTCCAAATTCCTTCTATGAAGCCAGCATCACTCCAATACCAAAGCCAGGTAAAGGTACAACCAAAAAAGAAACTATAGACCCATATCCTTAATGAACATAGATGCAAAAATTCTCAAAAAAGGCTTGCAAACCATATACAGACACACATCACAAAGATCACCCACCACGACCAAGGTGGCCTTATTCCAGAGATGCAGGGATGGTTCAATATATGTAAGTCAATAAACATCATAAATCATATAAATGGTCTCAAAGACAAAAACCACATGATCATCTTCATAGATGCAGAGAAGGCCTTTGATAAAATTTAACATGCATTTATGTTCAAAGTCCTAGAGGGAATTGGAATGGAGGGAACATACCTCAATGTAATTAAAGCTATATACAACAAACACACAGCCAACATCATTCTAAATGGAGCAAAACTGGAAGCATTCCCATTAAAATCAGGAACCAGACAAGGCTGTCCACTATCTCCACTGCTTTTGAGCATAGCTCTTGAAACTCTTGCAAAAGCACTAATCCAAAAGAAGGAAGTTAAATGAGTAATGAGTGGAAAACAAGAGATCAAATTATCCCTTTTTCCAGATGACATTATGTCTAAGAGAGGCCAAAAGTTACACCAGAAAACTCCTAGAAATGATTAATACTTTCAGTAAAGCGGCAGGTTACAAAATTAATCTACAAAAGTCTGTAGCCTTTCTGTATAACAATAACAAGCAATTAGAGAAAGAGTACATGGAAACACTCCCCTTCACTATAGCTGCAAAAAAAAAAAAAAATAATAATAAAGTCAGAATAAACCTGACCAAAGACATTAAAGAGCTCTACAATGAAAATTTTAAATCTTTAAAGAAAGATATTGAGGAAGACATCAGAAGATGTAAGAACCTCCTATGCTCATGGACTGGAAGAATTAATGTTGTGAAAATGACCATCCTACCAAAAGCCATTTATAGATTCAATGCAATGCCAATGAAAGCCCCCATGACATTTTTCACAGAATTGGAATAAACTATCCTAAGATTCATATGGAAGCACAAAAGACCTCAGATAGCCAAAGCAAATCTGAGCACTAAGTGCAATGCTGGGGAGATTACCTGATTTCTATTACAGAGCTATAGTCATAAAAACTACATGGTACTGGCACAAAAATAGACCTGTAGATCAATGGAACAAAACTGAAGACCAAATATGAGTACATGCAATTTCAGCCACCTGATATTTGACAAAGGGGCCAAGAACATTCACTGGATGAAAGAGCATGTTCAGCAAATGATCCTGGCAAAACTCAATCTCCACCTGTAGAAGAATGAAACTAAACACCTATTTTTCACCTTGCACAAAAGTCAACTCCAAATAGATCAAAGACCTCATTGTGAAGCATGAAACTCTGGAACTGTTAGAAGAAAACATTGGCAATAACCTACAAGATATAGGTGTAGGAAAGGATTTTCTGAACCAGACATCAGTTGCCCAGGAAACAAGGTCAAGAAGCAACAAATGGGACCTCATTAAACTTAAAAGCTTCTGTACATCAAAAGAAGCAACCAAGGAAGTGAAGGGAAAACCCATAGAATGGGAGAAAATCTTCACCAGTGAAACATCTGACAGAGATTTAACCTCCAGAATATATACCGAACTCAAAAAGCAAAGAATCAAGAAAGGAAGTAACCCAATTAAAAGATGAAAAAAAAACCCAATTAAAAATGGGCTAAGGAGCTGAACAGAGAGTTCTCAAAAGAAGAAATAAAGATGGCTAAGAAGCATCTTAAAAGGTGTTCAACATCACTAGTAATTAGGGAAATGCAAATTAAAACCACTTTAAGATCTCATCTTGCCCCAGTCAAATGGCTAAGATCAAGACAACAAATGATACCAAATGTTGGAGAGGATGTGGGGATAGGGGAATGCCCATCCACTGCTGGTGGAACTGCAAACTTGTACAACCCCTATGGAAAGCAGTATGGAGAACTCTTAAAAAACTACAAATGAACAGACCATTTGACCCAGTTATACCACTCCTTGGCATATACTCAAGGAACTCATCCTATTGCAGACACTTGTACATCCATATTTGTTGCTGCTCTTTTCACAATAGCTAAGATATGGAAGCAACCTATCTACTGACGAGAGGATAATGAAAATGTGGTTCATTTATACGATGGAGTTTTACTTAGCAGTAAAGAAAGATGAAATCATGAAATTTGCAGGTAAATGGATGGAACTAGAAACTGTTATACTAAGTGAAGTAACACAGGCTCAGGAAAAAATGATGTATGTTCTCCCTCATATGTGGATCCTAGCACCAAATCCTGATAAGTGAGTTATGTATCCAGACATAATTCCAGGATAATGAAAAGGAACCAGGGAGATAAAGGAAAAGAAAGAATCTGAAAGACAAGAACCGTAGGAAACAGGCATTAAATAAGGGAGATACGGATAAAAATGGGGTTATTTTAAGGGGAGCGGGGAGGGATGTTTATACAAGGAATCTAGGGGGATAAAGGGAAAGAAGGAGCTGAAGAGAGGGAGGACCATAGGAGAAAGGTATTATTAAGGAAGATGGGAAAAATAGGGGCAACTTAAATGTGAAAACCATGGTGGAAGTGTTAGACAAAGCGAGAAATAATGCCTAGCTAGATTTAAAAAGACCATAGGGAATCCTACTAATCCAACAACCTACTGACAAATTATACGTACAACTAGATCAAGGAATATAATATATGTCTAGGCAAGGTTTATCTGAGAATGTTTGGTCTTTTCCCAAGCTTTATCTACATGGCACATGGTAATTAAAAGTACCAGAGTTGGATGTCTAACAGCCATACTTTGAGGCCTATACTAATTTAGTCAGAGGGACATAAAGGACAGTTTCTGCTCCTTGCCCTCCTAGATCAACTAAGCTCCAAGGGACCATGAGCATCTCTCAAAATGTCTTGTAACTGCAGTGAGTCACCTGTCCTCTTGATCAAGGAGCCATAGAGATCCCTTCAAATGGAGTTGAACCAGTGTCCAGTCTACAAAGAGGAAGGTCAACACAGAGGAAACATTTCTTCCATGCTTCCAAGTGAAGCCAGCATGGTTGAGCAGGATCTTTGGCTTATCTTCACATAGATGGAACTGGTAAAACAAAGGAGCCAGGGGACCCAAGCCCATGTGACCCCTGAGGAACAGATCCTCAAACGGCCTTAAGAGTAAAAATAAATTGATTTATCTGGGCCAACTGTATGGTCTTAAACATCCAAAAGTAAAGTATAACTAAAGATTAAAGGGGTCAATATAATTTTTTAAGAGTCCATATGTATAGCTAAAGGCTATATAACAAGAAAAAATGCCAGATAGGAGATACCTTCCTTTGAGTTGTTGGCCAGGGTGGCCCAAGAGACTCCCAGACATCAACCCAACATAGAACTGGGAAAATGAACAGCAAACCCAACCTTATCTAAAGGAATATTGACAACTGATTGCTGCTAGATGAGGAAGAGCTGATCTTCCTAAAAGAAGGAACTGTAGATAGGCTGACTAGATTCAGTGGTTGGACAAGCACTGGGGAATGACTGGGGGTGTGGACGACACAGTGGACAGTAACAGGGATGACAGTTTATGGGCTCCGGTGGGTGGGGGAGGCTATGAGAGAGTGCCATTTGTGAAGTGGGTATATAGATGAATAAGATTGTTTGGGATGTTCTGTATTATACACACACCACAAAAAAACAACAAATAAAAAAATGAGTTATATTTGAGGAGGAAGCATAAAAATTTACTTCATGTTAATTAATGAGGTGATAAACATTACCATTGGAATCTACCTGATGACCTTATATCCATACTCAGGTGCCAAGGATCCAAGTGTAACGACTATGACTAGTAACAATCAGATACACAGAGATTAGAGATGCATGTACAAACATCTAAGTGTTAGTAGCATTAAAAGGAGTCTTTCTGTATGAAACAGTATATTTTAAAATGAAATGGAGATGTTTTTTAAAGGTTAAAATCTCATTCAATTTTATTTCTTATAGTGTTTATACTGAATTCAATATTGTATAACTGTATTAATTCAACTGTGAACCTAAAAATTACAGTCACTTTTGAAAGAGATGTATCTTTGCTCTGGAAACTGTTGTTGAATATGTTAAAGCTGTAATGAAATGCTTCTTCTAATCATGTGGTTATTAAATAAATAATCAAAAAGAGAAAACACTTATTTTTAAGAGTGTATGTAATCTTAGCTTAATTGAAAAGAAGTTCTAAGAAATGTCTTCCTTTATTAAAAATGGCCACGACTAACTTGTTACTTCAGTTCTATAGCATGGTATAGTAACAGGCATGGTTTGCACAGAATCATTGGATGCTAGCAAATTACTGCTTAGAATGGACAAAGGAAAACCCAGCTCTATGGCCAGGCATGGGGCTAAACACCTGTAATCTCAGCACGTGAGAGGCTAAAAAAGGAAGATAAAAGAGGTCAGCTGAGCTGCGTGGCAAGATCCTTTCTCAACAAATAAATAGAAAACCATGCTTTGCTAACACTTTGAAAAACATACCTAACTTTTATATAAATGAGTATATATACCTATCCCTAAAAAGTATTACTGAAATGGAACAATTCTCTATAATGTAATTAATGCTTTTAAAAAATGCATGTATTTGTCTGTGTGTGCACATGTTTGTGCATGTGTGTCACACGTGGAGGTCAGAGGTCAACCTTGGATGTTTTTCATGGTGAGTGGGTCTCATTGGTTTTTGAGACGTTGGGCTCTAGGATTAAACTTGGCTGGCTATACAGTGAGCCTCAGGGATCCACCTGTCTCTGTCTCCCCAGTGCCGAGATTATAAGTGCATGCCTCCATGCTTGGCTTTTTATGTGGGTTCTAGGAAATGAACTCAAGTCCTCATGATTGCAGAGCAAGGAAGATCTATCTCCCTAACCTCCTACTTCTTGAAATTATGTGACTATTTACTTATATACTGTTTTGTCTTCCCTCCTAACTTATTAAGCTCCATTAGGGCTTTGTATTTATGATAGCTCACAGAACAATCTCTGGCGAATTAGAAAATACACTTTAAAATAAATGAACAAATGACCGAATGATGTTCTCAGTGTTGAACTTAAATAAGGTTTTTTAAAATGGGTTTAAGAGGTAAAAAGTAAAGCACACAAACGCAAATCTATATCAGAAAAACTTCTTTAGATGTTCTTGTGTTAAAATGTGCCCTAATGCTATGGTACTTTGAGACTATGTAAGTATGTGTATATGTGATTTTTTTCTAGTGAAATGAGATCACATTTTTGTTTGGAAATTACTTTTATTTATACTTAGTTTAAAAGTTACATTTTGATAAAAGTGAATTTTATATCTATAAACTCTAAAAAGGTGTATGTATTATACTGCAAGGAAAAAAAAACAACAACTCTGCCACAAGGGTGGAGAGACAGCTCAGCAGTTAAGAACACTGATTGTTCTTGCAGAAGACCTGGGTTCGAGTCCCAGCACCCACATGGCAGCTAACAACTGTCCATAACTCCAGTTCCAGGGGATCTGACAGCCTCTTCTGTCCTCTGCAGGCATTGCACAAGATGGGTGCACTTACCGACATGCAGGCCTAACACTGATACACATAAAATAAAAATAATAAATAAAATATTTAAAAAACTCTGCCACAATATTATTTAGCATCTAGTGTGGGCAGACAATAGATATGCAGATAGTATAATACATTAGAAAAGCTAAGTATTATGAGGACAAATGGCAAAGTATAGAAGGAGGTGTAAGTAAAATAAAACGTTAAGAAGTGGTTGTAGCAAAACAAGCCTGTGGTTTCTGCTATTTGTGAGGCTGAAATAAAAAGATCATAAACCCAGGAGTTTGAGGCCAGACTGGGTAACACAACAAGATTCTATCTCAAAAATAAAATGAAGGGGCTGGAGAGATGGGTCAGTAGTTAAGAGTACTTGGTGTTCTTGCAGAGAAGACCTAGGTTCGGTTCACAGCATGACATGGTGGCTCACAACTGTCTGTAACTCCAATTACAGGGAATCTGATACCCTCTTCTGGCCTCTGCTGGTACCAGGCACACATGGTGCACATACATACATGTAGGCAGAACATTCATACACATAAATCATTAAACAATGAAACAAGTCAGTGTCCCCAGACATACCCCAGTGCAAGTCCATCCACTTATGGTTTAGTCAGACCCCTCCCATCCATCTAGCCAAACACCTATCATTCTTTCTTTTTTTTTTTAACAGAGCATAGGGTGGGGGTTTATTTAGAGGAGTGGGTGCCCCTCCCCCATTTACAGCTGCACTGGAAAGCCCATACTCACAATGGGCCTTAACATCCAGGACAGAGTATATAGATTCCAGTGGTGGTGGTGGTGGTGGTGGTGGGAAGGGGTTATGGGAGGGTGCTGGTGGGGATGGGGCTATAAAGATGATTCAGATTGTTTGAGATATTCTGTATGAAATACAACATTACTTAATAAAAACAAGTTTTAAAGCATGAATCAAAAAAAATGAACTAAAATGACACAGAATGCTCATAGCAGTACTTAGAAGGAGGCAACATCTGAGCAAGTGTTTAAAGAGATGAGGGAAATATCAATATAGCCAAAATACAATTAATGCTCAGAAGATTCTTTTTTAAAAACATATCCAAAATATTGAGGAACTTCAATATTTTAAGGCAAGCATTAAGTCTCCTAAGATTATCATTTTGGAGAATTTAACATTTATTTTGATGACATGATTTTGGTTTAAGATCAAATCGCTTTCCTCCTAGTGTACTTCCTATGTTGCATATCAATTTTTCATGGAGAAGAGGCACTGCTAGGAAATCTGCATATATAAAGAATTATATGGAATCTACATTGAGTTTTCCCTTTTAAAGCACATCAGTCTATCTATTGTATTATTTTGAATGCTATAATTAGAGCTATAACACTGAACTGTATTAATATTATATTTACTACCAACATCCTGACATTATTTGCACTTGTGAGGGTTAGTTTCACGTCCCAGCTTGGCATAGACTACCAGTCCCCCATTGCTCATTTAAACCTACTCTAAGTATGGCTATGGCACAGCTCCCTGTCCCCTTTCATACTCTTCATTTTTCCCATTGCTCTTTTCTCATATAAAAATTTTGAATTGAGGGCTGACTTTTAATAGACTTCTTCAAGTAACAGGTATGTTTCATATGAATCACAACTTAGAAAAAGTATGAGGACAGGTGGGGGCAGCCCCTTTTCTGTTGTAGATGAGGCTGCCATCTAGAATTAACTGACTATAATTAAAAGAGGTTATTTTACACAGTCTAGGTGAGACACATCCAGTCAGATGACAGACCTTAAAAACAAAGGTGAGGCAGGAGAGATGGCTCGGGTGGTAAACACTTGCTGCCAACCCTGCAACTGAGTTTGGTCCCCTAGATTCATATGGAGGAAGAACTGATTCCTGTAAGTTACACACACACACACACACACACACACACACACACACACACAGAGAGAGAGAGAGAGAGAGAGAGAGAGAGAGAGAGAGAGAGGTAGCATCACCCACTGCACAAGTTTTCAGTCTGTCAGACTGCCCTGCAAAGTTCACATTTGCTAGAATAGTACCTTAAACCAATTCTTTGTACTAAGTTTGTATTTTTATGTATATGTATGTATATCTATAAATAGATAAATGCACCAGAAAACAAATAATGCCTCATCTACACACACATAAGTATATTTATATATTGATTCTCTGTGGCCCAAAAGGCTGAGAAGCCATCGAACACTGACTTTGGAGAAGCCTGGCAGTCCTTCTCTCAACCTTGTCCTGAAATATCAGGCTTTTGTGGGGACTCCTACCTTTAATACAGTTCATATAGCATAGTGCTTGCTTAAAAGAGTAATCATGTGCCGGGCATGGTGGCGCACGCCTTTAATCCCAGCAACTTGGGAGGCAGAGGCAGGTGGATCTTTGTGAATTCAAGGCCAGCCTGGTCTACATAGTGAGTTCCAGGACAGTTGGAGCTACAGGGAGACCCTGTCTTAAAAAGATTAAAAAAAAATGAATAATCATAAAAGGATGATTTTAAATTTTTTATTTATTATCATTATATGTGTGATATGTGTGTAAGGGCATGATATGTGTACAGGTCAGAGGACAACTTTGTGAGGTTGGTTCTCTCCTTTCATCTTTATGTCGGTTCCAAGAATTGAACTCTGATTATCAGGCTTTTAAGGCAAGCATTTTGCCATCTGAGCCATGCTGCTAGCCCCCCAAAAGAACATTTTAATCCAAGTATCATGGAGGTAACTGTTATTAAAAAGCAGAAGAAATTATCAAGTAAACATTTATATAATGGAATCAAAGGATAGAAAAGAAAATGGCAATGATAAAACTACAACAAGGTTCTAAAATCTAACATTAATGAAGAATTTACTACAAAACATAAAACAGTACAGTTTATTTAGAGGAAAAAACCTATTGATTCAGAATTCTCTGAGTATCTGAAATATCATACCATATATTATCATTATCAGTCAAACTAAATGCTTTGCAAATTATTTCAATTTCCCTTGCAACAACCTGAGATAGGTAATTCTGTATTCCATTTTCAGAAGGTAGCTGAGGCACAGAGACATTGAAAAACAAAGCAGGTAGAGTTTCATCTTGAGATCTTGAGAACCCAAGTAGGTGTGGAGATAAAGATAGGTGGCAAACTACATAGAACAGGCACAGAGAGAATTTAAAGAGTAAGGATCTTTGTAGACTTAAAAAAAAAATTTTTTTATTGAACTTTTAAAATTTCATACATTTCCCACTCAAAACCAGACCCCTCCCCCATCCATGCCTCCCTCCATCCCCCCACCAAATCCTATGCACTCAGCCATGCATAATGAGTCCTATTCATTCAGGTGTTTGTATCCAAATGTCCTTCAGTGTAAACGCATCCACTGGAGTCTAGTCAACTTGTCCAGTGGTTGCACGTAAGTCATACTCTCTCTCACCCAGCAGCAATCAATCTCAAATAGTTCTCTATGTAGTTCTGGCCTGCCACCTATTTCTCACTTCTCCTTTGGGCCCTTGTTTAATTGAGCTGACAAGGCTCCTGTGCTCGATGCCACTGCTGCCTCATGGAACACAGTGGAATAAGGGGTAGGGAGGGCTAATGCACCCCTCAACTCTCACTAGTGAAGCTTCCATGTATGTCAGAATGTGATACACACAGAAGGCCAAGTTTTGGAGAATAAGAGACTGTACAGTGTAGGACGGACTTCTTTATAGACTTTTAAAAAATTCAGGGGCTTTAGAGTAGGAGGCAGCCCTCCAAGGCTGTTGGAAAGCAACAGAGGAGGTGAACTACTGGAGGTCTGCTTTTGATTCTTTTCACATCTGGAGGAACTCAGATTACTGTACAGCTAAGCTCAGTAGTAAAACAAAGGCTTGAAAACATATGGGCCCTAAACTTGGGTAGGAGTTTTTCTACTCTTTCATATTGAAGTCTTGAGCTCTCAGTTAATCACTAGTTTTAGGTGCTTCTTCCTGGTGGGATGTTGAAGCTGGAGGGAGATGGTGAACACAGACTTGGGGTATCATTTTGTTGATCTGATAAATTAACTGTTTTCTCAGGCAGCCTGGGGCTGTTCTATCATCCATCCTTTGAGATCACTGAGAATGACAAAGGTTGAATGCTGACCTCTCTTGATACATGACACCACAGTGGCCAGTATCTCCAGCAGAAATATTTTAAAAGAAAAATAGCATATTGGCAGATACTCTAAGAGAAGAAGACATGACACATCTGATGGCCCAGTAATTTTAAGTGAGCCCAATAAATGTACTAAAAGAGGTAAGGAAAGAAAGACATTAGCATCATAATAAGAGCAAGAATTGGAGTTGGGGACACAGCTTAGTAGTGGAACATCTGCCTAAAATGCATGAAGGTCTGGGACTGGTCTCTAGCACTGTAAAACACAGAGAAGAGAATAAAGAGGCAAGAAGACATACCAATTATTAAAAATATATTAGAAACATACAGATTGGTAAGTAAAGTAAGGAACAAATTAGTGAACCTGTAGACCAATTAGAAGAAATCTTCAAGAATAAGTAAGGAAAGGCCAAGGCTAGGAAATCTAAAGGAAAGGCTACAGGATGGACACCACTAAAAGCTGAATAGATGGATACACAAAGGGAGAAACCAAACAGAAGTGAGGATGGATTTGAAGATACAGTAATTTTGTGAGGATAAACAGGACAAAAACCATGGATTTTCAGACGGGGAAAAACTTGAAACCTAGAATTTTATATTAAGATATTCAAGTGTAGGGGGCTGGAGAGATGGCTCAGCGGTTAAGAGCACTGACTGCTCTTGCAGAGGACCAGGGTTACATTCCCAGCACCCACATGGCGGCTACGAACCATCCTTAACTCCAGCTCCAGGGGAATCCAAAGCCCTCTTCTGACCTCCACGGCATTATACGACATGGGTGCACTCACATACATTCAGGCAATGCACTCATACACATAAAATAAAAATAACAAATAAAATATTTTTAAAAAAGATATTCAAGTGTAAAACATGCTACTACACATTTTTAAGAAAACATAGTCTCAGAAAATATTTACTATTTTTTCATTGATGTACCCAATTTATAAAAAATAGAAGTTGTTTTACAAAATATATGAAATGATGCTGATAAAGTAACATAGAAAAATATGTTGTGTTTTAAAATAGTTAAACGAAAGAAAAAATACTACCGTAATAGTTTAGAATTTAAACTGGATAGTAGGAACATGATAAGGTAGATGAAGAAGAGAATAAAGGTATGTCAGGATGCACAAGAAGCACTGGGGAAATACATAAACATTAAATTTTTTTGTTTGACTAGTAAGACAAGATTTTAAAAAGTTTGAGGAAATTAAAATATTTGGGATGGTAGAAACAACCAAACATATAAAAATATATCTATTTTTTTAAGTGTGTCTATGAAGAGCCTGCATATAATCTTTACAATTTTTCTTTTCACATGTGGAAATGTCTCTAATATCTTTTCTGATAGTACAGGGTTAGCATAAGCCTCAAACTCAGAAGACAATGTGAAAATTCCTCAGATGTAACTATAATTTGGTTCATGCTGTAAAGGACATTAGACTAGACTACTGACAATGCTTTCCCCAACACTTGCTTTTCTGAAAATGATGCCTCATACATTTTATAAATCAAAGTATTTATCTTTTACATGCAACCAGAAGTATGACAACTTAAGAGACACACAGAAGTCAGTTCAGGGCATTTCTAATCTGGTTCTGGTTATAGGGAAGCAGAAAGCTGTTGCAGTGCAAAATTATTTTTGGCATGTGACAGTGAGAATTTAATTGAAGCCAGATAAGCTGATCAAAGTCAGTTGGTCAGTGATAGGACACTAAATCCCTGGCAAAGAGGTTCTGGGGTGGCCAATCCACAGCTCACTTGGGTATCAGCATTGAGATTACCTAGGTTTTTCTTTTTTCAAGCAAGTGTGTGTGTGTGTGTGTGTGTGTGTGTGTGTGTGGCTGTGTGTGTGTGTGTGTCTATGTGTCTGTGTGTGTGTCTGTGTCTGTGAATGAACACATGCATGATGGCACTTGAGTGGAGGTCAGAGACAACTTTTGGGAAGTTGATTCTATCCTTCCACACGTCAGGTTTGATGCCGAGTGCCTTTACTCACTGAGCTATTGCTCTGGCCTTGTTATTCTTAAATCAAAGGAAACTTAGATTTGTGATATGAGCTCAGGTGGTGGAGAACATCAACTATTTAAAGAATAAGAGTTCAGTAATGAAGTTGGTACTAGCAGTTCCATATGCCAGCTACATTTAATTAAAAAAATATTTAAAATCGGAGAGGCTATTTAAAAAATATCCTGTAGGGGCTGGAGAGATGGCTCAGTATTTAAGAGCACTGGTTGCTCTTGCAGAGGACCCGGGTTTGGTTCCCAAAAACAACATGGAGGCTAACAATCATCTGAAACTCAGTTCCAGGGGGATCTGACACCCTCTTCTAATCTCCATGGGCACTGCGTGATATGGGGGTACTTACATACATGCAGGCAAGACACTCATATACATAAAATAAAAATAATAAAAAACAAAAAGTATGCACAACATTAGAAAACACATATAAATATGTCTCCATATGTAAAACTGGCAGGAAATTAATATTTAGCACATACAACAAATGCTTCCAACACATTAATCAAGGACAAACATCTAACTACTAGGAATATTTAACTAAGGACCTGAAAGATTCATATCATGACAACTTTAAAACAGGGAAGAAACCAAAGAAAACAGAAGATGGAAAGACTTTCTATATTCATGAAGCCACAGAATTAACATGATGAAAATCACTACAACCAATCTATAGAGAAAATTTCAATCACATTTAAAAGAAGCAGAAAAAATCGTAAAGTTCATATGGAAGCACAAAAGACCCCAAGTAGCTAAAGCAATCCTAGGCAGAAAGAGCAGTGCTAGAACCATCACATGCCTAGTTTCAAATTGCAGTATAGAGTCATAGCATAAAAAAAAAAGAAAAGAAAAGAGCATGCTACTAGTACTAAAACAGGCATTTAGAATACTGTCACAGAATAAAGGACATAAGTGTTTAGGCCAATGTTATAGAATAAAGGACCCAGAGATAAACCCATACAGCTACAGCTACCTAAGATTTGACAAAAGTGTCAAAAGCTCATGGAACATAGCAGAACAGGAGGTAGAGAGAATACTAATACATCCCTCGCTTCTCACCAGTGAAGCTTCCTCATACAACAGAGTGCAATGCACACAGAAGGTCATAGCTGGATAATTTTAGAGAATAAGAGAGTGCAGAGTGTGTGTCCCTGGTTAGGACTCCTATAATAAACCTCGTCCACCCACAGTTCAGGGACCATTGTGGAAGAGGGGGCGGAATGATTGTAAGAGCCAAGACTGGTGCATGAACATAAGGAAACAGAGTCTTTCAGGCCACTGAAAACTTGTTCGCATGAACTTGCAGCAATGGTGACAGCATATACAAGACTCATGCTGACTCAATCAGACAAAAACCCAGCACAGAGTAGGGGAAAAGGGCAGCAGGCCCCATGGTAGCAAAGAAGCGATTGGCAAATGATTAGTACGGGGTGAGGGAGAGCAGATCTTTAAGGGAGTGACTAGACAGGCTGACTAGACTCCAGTGGATGCCGGGGATGCCTGGATAGAAATGCTTGACCAGATAAGGACTTAACATATATGACAGAATACCCGAAATTTGGTGAGAGGGAGTTACAAGGCATGGAGAGGGGGTTTAAATTCAATTAAAATGTATTATATGAAATGCACAAAAACTCAAAAAAATATTAAAAATTAAAAAAGAAAAAAATTGTCAAAAACATACATTGGAGAAAAGCCTCCTCAAATTATGCTGGGAAACTTGGATATCCACACATAGAAAAAAGAAACTAGATCCCCATCTCTCACTTTGTATAGAAGTCAATTCAAAATGAACCAAAAAATCTAATATAAGACCTCCAGCTCTGAAAGTGCTAAAGGAAAGCATAGGAAAAGCATTTTATGATATAGACACAGGCAGGGACTTAATAAAAAAAATCTTGTGATATAATTGCAAAAACTGATGAAAAGGACTGAATAAAATTCTTCACAGAGAGGAAACAGTCAAGGTGAAAAGATAACCTAGAGAATGGGGTTTAGACTGTGGCTATGAAGGCACCATAACAATAATCACCTAATCGTTATAATTCAGAAACCCATTAAGTAGACATGCTAAGTAACCAATGTAACCATATATACTATGAAAATGAATAAATAAGGACTAGCATTCATTTTTCAAGAGAAATAATTTCTGACAACAATATAGTCACAGAGAACTAGCAAAATGACTAAGCTACTGACCACAAATTAAAGAGAAAAGAGAATCTAGGACCAAAAAAAATCTAAAAAAAAAAAAAAAAAAATAGAGCAATGGGGGTGGGGGCGGGAGGTAGACCAAGCAAACAAAAACTCCTACAACAGAAACTGCATAAACTGTTTCATCTGGTTCAATCAGGGACAAAAATTATTTTTTCCAAAGGCTAAATTTTATGATTCTATTTAAAAAATAAATTTTTCTAAATCGGACTTTCTGATTTCTTTTTGGAAAAATATCCTAAGATTTTTCACTTTACAAGGGTTCTTGGATCTGAAATTGAGGGCCCTATTTTTAGGCCATATAGTCTCCAAATTTTCAATTTCCTCATGTAGCAAGTAATATTTAAAGTACCTCTTTTTGCCTTTTTCTTTTTAGAAAAGAGTTTGTTTATTTTTATTTTATGTGTATGAGTGTTTTGGCTGCAAGTATGAAAGTGTGCCATATGTGTATAGTGCTTCCAGAGGCCAGAAGAAGACATGAGATCCCCTGGTTCAGAAGTTAGATAGTTGTGGACTACCATGTAGGTGTTGGGAACTGAACCCGGGTTCTCTGGAAGAGCAGCCTGTGCTCTGAAGTGCGAGCCATCTTTCCAGCCCCCTAAAGTGACTGTTCTGAGGTTTCTATACCTCATCCCATTTGAAAAATTTTAAATATAGTAGAATAAGCATGCAAGCAGGCAGAAACAAGTACTCCAAAGGAAAGGATATGCTAAACTGAATGCATTTTAAAGAAAACAGCACAGTAGATTGTAGCAGTTTTTGTTCATTTTTTAAAAGTTTTGTTCAGCTGTGCCCATATGTTTGAGAAAAGTGACTTTAGATTTTTTTTTTAGTTTTTTCTTTCAAATAGTGTATTATTCTTAAATTATATGTTCATTATAATTGAAATATGATGCTTCCTGTCTAGGCAGTAATCAGTAAGAAAAATTGTGTGTAAATATGAATGGATATGGCCAGGAGCAGTAATAAGAAACCAGCCAAATTTAGCAAATTAAATATGAATCACGTACCCTAACCACTTCGTTTATAAGACTAGTTTCTACTTACCTTGAGTGTCTAATTTCTACAGATTTTGTCTAAGCCGTACAGCCTGTAAAGTCTATCTCACACATGCAGAAATGGACATCTTCAATGTTCATCTAAAATGGAAGCATATGAAAATAAAAATGAAGTTACAGATATATTCCATTTGCTGAAATATAGAAGAAAATCTTGCAATTATGACTACTATTGAAGAACTCATAAATTCTTGAGCAAAGGGAAGCAGGGACACATCTTATAATTTAAGCAGACAAAACCAAACAATCAACCAAACAATTACACTGAGGTTTCCTCTTTATGAGAATCAGGAAGTTTTGTCAAACATCGATTTTAGAATTCTCTTTGTCTCTCTTTTTATATTTACTTATTATTTATTTTGTTGTGGAGTGGGAACGGGGGGAGGGGTGAGGTGCACCTGCCATTGGCACATGTGGCACTCAGAAGACAACTTTTCAGCAGTCTGCTCTCTCTACCATGTGAGTTCTACAGATCTAATTCATGTCACGTTTGGTGAGATGCGCATTTACCTGCTGAGCCATCTCCTTGGTCCCTATTACAGTTGCTTTGGTTGTCAACCTGATACATCTGGGAAGGAGGAACCTTAGTTGGGGAATTATGTTTATTGGGTTGGCCTATAGGCATATCTGTGATGCATTTTCTTGACTGTTGGGTGATGTGGGAGGGCCAAGGCCACTGTGGGTGGTGCCACCAGTGGGCAGGTAGTCCTGAGTTGTTTAAAAAGGCAGGCTAAGCACAGGTCAGAGGAGCAAGCAGCATTCCTCTGTGGTCCGTGCTTCATTTCCAGTCTCTAGGTTCCTACCTATACTTTCCTCCTGACTTCCCTCAAAGATGGTTGTCACTTGGAAGTTAAAGATGCAATAAGCCCTTTCCTCCCCAAGTTGGTTTTGGTCAAAGTGTTTTATCACAACAACAGAAATCAAACTAAGACAGTCCCCTAATATAGGTTTTGATCCATGCCATAAGGCTGAGAACTTTCCATAGTGCTAATATCTGTCTATCTAGTTTCTATGTGAAATTTTGATAAATATGGTTTTAAATACATTGATTCTGGTATCCTATATGAGCAGCTAAATCTTAGAATTTTTACAAAGTATAATCTGGCTTATGTTTAATTTTCTGTAACAACTAAAATCTTATTTTAAAAAATCACAAGTACAAAATTCTGCTTTCATGAAAAAGCCAAAATTCTATTCTTATCACTTAAATTCCCCAATCAATATTTTACATCATCCTAGGAAAGCTTATCAGAAAGTTTTTTTAAGAGAAAAATGCCAAACAGATAATTATAATTATCCAGAGGAAATGTTCTCTGCCTAAAAAAAATTGACTCTGATACTTGTCAATGCAGTTTTTGAAATAGGATTCTGATGCTACCTTATTTTAATGTGTTTCTACGTCCTACAGATCTCAAGCTACACAAGAATGTCAGAAATATCATTGCTGCTTTTAGACATCAGCGTGGCTTTGTGTTTCCTTGTAGCTGTATATTAAAACACTTGAGGCACTTTTAAAATATATTAAAACTTGGTTGTTTCATAGATATTCTAATTTAATTAATATGAAGTTGAAGTATGGCCAGGAACTAGGCACTTTTAAAGTGCATTAAGGAAGAATACCTTTTCTTTTGATGGTAAACAACCTCACAGCAGTTATTTGGCTTAGCTTCCATAAATAAATTAGGCAATAACTTCCAAAACCAAAAAAATACTGTGTATAGAACATCTGTTAAAACCACTGAGCTATGCTAATCTAGCTTCTAAATATGTAAAATTACTTCAAAGATTTCACAACACAAATAAATATTTATATAAACCTATCTCAACAATCATATAACATGGATCCAAATGTAATGCTAAGTGGTAGATGTGGTGAAGGGAATCATAAGTATAATGAATGCACTGAAGGACTGCATTTAAGACACTGGTGCCATGCTGAGAGACTCTAATTCAGAACTAGGATGGGGGTCACAAGTATTCTTGATGATTATAAAGCAGGTCTATGCCATTTGTAGAATAGTACTGTGTTTATGGACACTATCACTACAGTGTCATTTAGCAATTATAAAAAACTTCTTGGTTTCAAGTTGGGCGTGGTGGCGCACACCTGTAGTCCCAGCACTTGGGAGGCAGAGACAAGTGGATCTCTGTGAGTTCAAGGCCACCCTGGTCTACATAGTGAGTTCCAGGACAGCTGGGGCTACAGGGAGACCGGGGGTACAGGGGGACCCCCTTTAAAAAAAAAAAAAAAAAAAAAAAAAAAAAAAAAAAAAAGACAAAAAACTTCTTGGTTTAAAAAAATATATTTTTAAGTGAACTTTTTTTGATTTCACATAATACATTTTAGTCATATTTAGTTCCCCCTTCTCTATCTGCAACCCCCATAGCCTTCTCACAGAGCTTCATGAATTTTGTCATATATGTTAAGGCCTATTAAGTCGAGTTGTCCCTTGCTATGAGTTCATCCTCTGTAGCCTGGTCACCCTGTCTAGTGTCACTCCCTTAAAGAAGATCAACAATTCCTCACCCAGCAGTGATCGGCTGCCAATAGCTCCTCATCAAAGTTGTGGCCTCCTGCCCATTTCCCCAGTTCTATGCTGGTTTTTGTCTGATTGAGTTTGCATGGGTCTTGTGCATGCTGTCACCACTGCTGTAAGTTTATATGAATAAATTCCCAGGAGCCTGCAAGACTATCTTTCCTTATGGTCATGTACCTCTTCCCCTGGCTCTTACAATCTTTCCACCCTCTCTTCCACAATGGTCCTCATCCCTGGGGGATCAATATAGGAGTCCTGTCCAGAGACACACTTTGGCCAGTGGTGGTCTTATGTGTTCATTGTCCTCTGTTACATGAGGAAGCATCACTGATGAGGGTTGATGGGCTATGGATCTGAACAGAGAGTTCTCAAAAGAAGACATGAAAATGGCTAAAAAATACCTTAGAAAGTGTTCAACATCCTTAGTAATTAGGGAAACACAAATCAAAACCACTTTAAGATTTCATCTTACCCCAGTCAGATGGGCTAAGATCAAGAAAACAAATGATACGAAATGCTGGGGAGGATGTGGGGAAAGGGGAATACTCATTCACTGCTGGTGGGACTGCAAACACACTGCTGGTGGGAAAAGAGTGTGGAGAACACTTTAAAAACTAAAATGAATGAATGAATCTACCAGATGATCTGGTTATACCACTCCTTGGCATATACCCGAAAGATTCATCCTACTGCAGAGATATTTGTACATCCATGTTTGTTGCTGCTCTTACTACATAGCTAAGAAATGGAAGCAACCTAAGTGTCCCTCAGCTGATGAATGGACAATGAAAATGTGGTACATTTACATAATAGAGTTCTACTCAGAAGTAAAGAAAGACAAAATTATGAAATTCCCAGGTAAATGGATGGAACTAGAAACTGCTATACTAAGTGAAGCAACACAGATACAGAAAAACAAAGAACATATGTTCTTTCTAATTTATAGAAGGATCTTAGCACCAAATTCTTATATCTGAATATATATGAGTATATATCCTGATGTAATGCAGGAGCCAGAAAATGGAAAGAAACCATGGGGGTAAAGGGAAAGAAGGAGTCTGAGAGAGAATAGTAGTGTTACCAACGGTGAAATTGGTAAAATAAGGATATTTAACTGAGAGGGGATGAGGAAGGGTTATCCAAGGGTTATCCAAAGAACGATGGGGGCAAAGGGGAAGAAGGCGCTCAAGGGAGGTGATCATAGAGGACAGGTATTATCAAGGGGGAAATGGGGACAGTGAGGGTACTGTAACTGGGGAGAGATTAGGGAGGTTAGACACATCTCGTGCAAGATGATGTTTAGGTGATATTAGTTCAAACGTCTACTGAAAAATGTACATATACTATCTGAACATGAGTGCATGTGTATAGTTGAAGGCTATACAACAAGAAATACACATCAGGTGGGAGAAACCTCTCTTTGAGTTGTTGGTCAGGGTAGTTCAAGAGACTTCCAAAATTACAAAGGTTATTGCCACAGCCCTTGATTATTTACTAGAACCTGAAGTTAAGACCCTACTGCTGAAGACAGGACATACTTCAGACACAGAACTTGGAGTGACGGAGCTGGAACTGACTTGGAAGCCTCCTCCCTGAAGACTAGCTCTCATTGTTTGGGAGATACTATGCAAGCTGTGAAGGGAGGGAAAAAAAAATCAATCAATGGTCCAATCCTAGCTTTAAAGCCCAATAACCACAACAATGACCGGCAAAGCAAACTATATTGGTGCAGTAGTGGCATTTTTATCTAAGAGATAATCAAAAGCTACCTAATTGGACTTAAAGTCTGCTCAATGGCAGCAAACTTATGTGTGGCACTATAAACAGAGTCAAATACACATGGCTGGAGCAGTATAGATCTTAAAGAAAACTCTAAGTCTGTCACATCCCTAGATGAACATAATTTACTATATGCTGAATGTGAATTCTTATATTTATAGACAAGTATGCCAGTTAACTACTCATCCAAGAAGCTTCCTTTGCAACAAACTGTTACAGAGTTCCAGATCTGGTCACACACACAGGATAAGTGTCTGGGATATGCCCAAACCTAAGGGACACATCTATAATTGAACCTCTACACCTAAGGCTCATGAACACAGTAGAACAAGTGGTGGAGAGAACAGGCCTTCAATTTTTTTAACAGGATCTTACCGTATAGCATCAAGGGCTATGAATACAAGACTGAGCCACTTAATTTTGAATTTACTCTGATTATATTTCTAATTTAAAAGGTTAAAGACCTGCTAGTTTAGAATTAATTTCTGAACACAGAGTAAATGGAACTTCAACAATGAGTCAATATGGATGAACTGATGTTTATGGGCTGGGTATTTTAGAAGTTTTGCTATCCTAAATAAAATGCATAGTTAAATAATAGAATATTTAAGATAAAAGAGTTAAAATACAATCTGTAATGAAAAATTTACTTAGCACATCACATATAACTAGAAACATGCTCTGAATGTCTCTGAATTTTTTATATTAAACTAGTATGGTCTGAAATGAGACGTATTCCTATAACATCATTTTATCTGCTTAAATACAAACTATAATTGTTTCAAAAAAATCTTGAATCTATTTCTGGAGAAGATATATACACTAGCATAACTACTAAAAGTAATATTAAATAGATTGTATACATTCTTGTTTTGAAAATTCATATACACAGACCTAGAAACACTTTGCAATGAAAATAACATTGCACACACATGTCCTTTAAGATTCCTTCTGAAGCTGGGCATGGTGGCACACGCCTTTAATCCCAGCACTCTGAGGCAGAGGCAGATGGATCGCTAAGAGATCAAGGCCAGCCTGGTCTACATAGTGAGTTCCAGGACAGCTGGGGCTACAGGGACCTTGTCTCAAAAAGACCAAAAAAAAAAAAAAAATCCTTCTGAAAAGGAAAGTTCTGATAATAGTGGCATGTTGTTTTGCTACACAAATAAATGATGGTGACCACAATTGCAAACTCTGACAGGACTGTACTTCTGCTCTTAATTTTCTTTTCAAGTTTGGGAGTGTAGAAATAAAGTTTTCTTTTTCCATGAATGTAAATTAAATCAATCTACTGTTTATGAGAAAAGTTGATTTTTCCCAACATATTTTAACAAGAATCAATAGCTCTGTAAATCACATATAATATTCTACATGATAAAAGAACTCAATCCCTCACATTACTCTATTTTATTTTATTTTATTTATTTTTATGTGTACACATGTATTGCCTGAATGTGTGTAAGTTCACCTGTGTTGTACAATGCCCAAGAAAGTCAGGTGTTGTATCCCCTGGAAATGGAGTTAAGGATGGTTGTTAGCCACCATGTGGATGGTGGGAATTGAACCTGGGTCCTATGCAAGAGAAGACAGTGCTTTTAACCACTGATCTCTCTCCAGTCCCCCCTTTTATTACTCTTCATTATTAAAAATACAAGCTTCTGAATGACAATCAAAATTTTCACACAATTTGCTGAAATACTTTCCTTACATCTGAAGAATGTTAGCTAACATTTATAGAGATCTAGGTTCTAAATAGTGTTATTATTTTAATCTTCATAGCAATATAAGCATGCAACTTCTTTGACTTTCAAGATTCTGTTCATTTTGATTTGGTAAATAATTAAAAATTTTTAATTTAAAATTTTATCTATAATTGAATGAAAACATGTAATAGCAAGAAATTACAAAACAAATTAAAAATTCAGTGTTATAGATATCATTCAAAGAATTAAAAATATTTAGCCTATGCTTGGCTTTTAAGACTCCAATTTTTTTAGCTTAATAAGAGCTCCATGGAATCATTTTCTCAATTGTTTTATTAAAGAGAACAATGTTAGCCTTAGCATATTCAAGCTGTTGCTTAACACCAGTTAAGACCATAAGGATGCTTACTCCAAATTACTCTTTTAATGGACTCTGAATCACTTTTATGGTTCTAATGCAACTATTATGTTTTGTGGCAAAGAGTAGAAGAGGTCCCTATTAGGTACACCAATGACTCTGAAAAATGAAGAGGTATTCCAGCTAGTTAACATTTA
Source organism: Nannospalax galili (assembly GCF_000622305.1). Lineage (NCBI taxonomy): Eukaryota > Metazoa > Chordata > Mammalia > Rodentia > Spalacidae > Nannospalax > Nannospalax galili. Next base: position 3,947,652 of record NW_008360320.1, read on the forward strand.
TAGAGATCTAGATTCTAGGAACATTTGAAGATACAAGTAATTTGTCTTCAGCCCTCTGGCTACTTGTCTAGATAATCTGGATTCAGTAAGATACTATATTTATAGTTTTTTAAAAAATGAAGCTTTCTTCATGAAAGCTGATAATTCTCAGGCTCTTTAAAGTATTAACAGCAAATCAACCATGTTCATTTAAAAAAAAAAAAGCAATATTTTCCCTCTTTTTTCCTTCTCCTACCAGCATTTTCTAAAATCATTCTTTGGTAACTGTGGTTTGAATGACAAATGTCCCCCATTGGCTCAGGTATCTGAATACTTGGTCCCCAATTGGTGGTCTGGTTTGAGGAGGTTATGGAACCTTTAGGAGGCACAGTATATCACTGAGGGCAGGCTTTGAGAACTTATAGCCTCGTCCCACTTTCAGTTAGTTCTCTCTGCTTTGTGTTTGTGGTGTGTGTGTGTGTGTGTGTGCGTGTGTGTATGGTGGGTGGAGAGGGAGAGGTGATCTCTCAGATTCCTGATCATGTTCCCTGCTACCACTGCTTTCAGCCATTATGAACTCTAACCATCTGGAACCATAAGCCAAATAAATTCTTTTATAATTTGATTTGGGTCATGAAACTTTATCACAGTAAAACAAAAGTAACAAATACAGATATAGACAAGGTATCTCTTCAATTTGAGTGGACTGATAGTCTCTGTTCTTTTCTCTCCTCTCCTCCCCTTCTATTCCGTCCTCGCCTCTCTGTTCCTCTCCCCTTCCCTCTTTTCCCTTCCCTTCCCCACCTCTTTCCCCTCACCACCCCAACACAGGGCCTAACTATGTAGCCAAGGCTCGCTTTGAAGTCACAATGCTCTTGCTTCAACCTCCCAAGTGCTGGGATTATAGACATGTGCTACCCTGCAGTATATGTTTATTATATTCATTACTTGGGATGAAACCAGGAATTTTGTGTATGATTGCATGCAAATACCTTTAGAAGCTTTTCAGAAAGAAATCACTAAGTTTTGCTAAATATAGTAGCAAGAACATGCATATACACATTGTCAATAATAAATTTAACCTGAGCTCTATTATCTGGCTTAATTTTAGAAAAAATATTGAGACAATAAGATAGGGGCTAGTGAGTGGATGAAGCTTGTCTATTATTTTAATTCTCTGTAGTCCTCCTGATATCAAAAACAAAGTTCTTGAAAATCATTATAAATTAAAAACTGAAGGTTGAGAGACACTGTAGATAAAATGTACATTTGTAGAGAAAATGTGAGCCTGAGTGTCTATATTAATGCTTACATTCAAAACAGTTTCAAAACAGATCTCAAATTAAACACATAATCAATGAAAATTTACATAGTTGAGCTTTAGTCGTCATTTTCATTCATTCTTCAATGACGACTAGAATCTTTCAAGACCTTTCTGATGCAGAGTCATAGAAATTTTTATGAGGCTAATTTACTTTTAGAAATAATATCTTGTATAGACAATGATCCTGCATTCTAAGGTTATTAGCACTGTTAGAAGTTTGTAACTAGGATTATGCGTATGTTAACTTCGTATCTTCTCAAGTTGTGTTGACATTGATTTCTCACTCACTGGACACTTCTGGAAGCAAATTCCTTTTCATTGGTACTGATAGAGTGGTTTGACATTTCAGGTTTATATTCCCACAGTAATAACCTGTCTCTTTTTCATGCCTTCCTTAAATTTTACTATCATTGATATCATCTCCATTTTCTTTATTCAAATACCACACTCTTTTTACCCCCATTGTGATACAGGTATTATTTACATTTCTAGAATGCTTAAATCAAGTATTTTTTTCAATGATGGAAAGATGCATATAGGAGGAAAAGAAACAGAGAGAAGAAAAGCAACAGTGACAACTACTGCTGATTTTATGATTCAGGTTTATCTAAAAACATAGAGTTGCTGGATAAGAGACAGAGATACCAAGAAAGGAAATTAAGTACCAGAGAGTAAACTTAAATTTCTTGAAACATGGTAAGCTTGAAAGTCTCTTCCATTTTCATGATTGTATCAATCTACGATTGGGAATCACTAGAAATTATATAAGAAAATTAAGAGAATGATTTGAAAAAACTCCCACAAAGTAAGCATGTAAGCTATTCTGCCCCCATTTGGAGATACAAAAAGAAATTACAAGCACTTAATAGAACATGAATTCTTTAAATTCTAAAGAAATGGGGTATCATATAGGCAGTTTTACCAATCAGTAATCTACTATCTAATATATTTAATTCCAAGTTAAGAAAAGAAAAGGAAAGGAAAGGAAAGGAAAGGAAAGGAAAGGAAAGGAAAGGAAAGGAAAGGAAAGGAAAGGAAAGGAAAGATATCCAGGAGTAGTCTTAGAGTTCTGTAATCTCAGCACTCAAGAGGCTGAGAAAGAAGACTCTAAGTTTGAGTCTAGCTTTTGTAACATGGTGGAACACTATCTCAAAAACAAATAACAAATAAGATATTATAAACTGGTGGTGAGTCACCATAACAAATATGCCAAAAAAAAATAAAAGTTATCAAACAAACTTTGCAAAGGACTGGGATATAGTTCTAACAGAAAAAAAAGAAAAATTCTGCTGATGATTGATGATGAAAGCCAAAAGGGGCCCATGATCCTGAGTAAAAATAAAGAGAACATATGCTAGGGATTATCAGAGAGAGAGGGAGGGAAGGGGGGAGGGGAGGGGAGGGGAGGGGAAAGGAGGGGAGAAGGAGAGGAGAGGAGAGATTAGGAGATCTAAACGAGGATACATATTTTCAAGTGTTTTAATAGTGCTATGGTATTAGGAGTGTCCTAGTTTGTTTTTGTTACTGTGATAATCATCATGACCAAAAGCAACTTAGAGAACTTAAAGCTTATTCAGCTTATACTTCTAGGTCACAGTCCAGTACCGAGAGAAGTCAGGGTAGGGACTCAAGCAAAACTGAAGCAGAAACCATAGAGGAACACTGCTTACTGGCTTGCTCACAGGCCCATGCTCAGCTAGCTTTCTGAAACAGCCTAGGTCCACCTGACTAGGGATGGTGCTGCCCACAGTTGGCTGGGCCCTCCAACATCTATCATCAAGACAAGCTGTCATAGACTTGGCTATATGTCAATCTAATGTAGGCATTTTTGCAATCCAGGCTTTCCTCTCAAGTTGACGGTGCTAACTAGGACAGAGGACACTGAACACATAAGACATTATTATCTCAAACAAAATACTATTATAAAGACAAATTCCATTAAGCTATCATAAGTACAGTGCAACATTAAAAGAAATCCAGATGCAGAACATAAATTATAATGCTATACTTACATGAAAGTAGCAACAACGATAGGTCAAAAAATGATTTCACTGTGTTGAAATGAACAAATGATTGTGGTATTGTGGAAATTAAAATAGAAAATACTCAGAAAGTATAGAAGACACTATTTAAAAACCAAAACGACAAGGTTAAAAATTATTAAGATATATTAGATTCATTCATGAATTAGTACTTATTATGACTAAGCTTAAGATAAAACTAATTAGAGGGAAATATTTTTGAGTTAACTTACAGGGAATTTAAATAAATTCAGTTTTAAAGTATGTGCACAGAGACTAAAAAATTCCTTCTTGGATTTTTTTTAAAGAAGTAATTTAAAAATTCTGCTATAGATGGTGAAAATTAGCAAATAAACTGGATATATGCATAGCACAAATTTACACTGTAGGACATTAAACTGTTCTGTATGCAAATCCCTTCAGTTCAATATCTATGGGAATTAATAATGGAATGTATAATACTATATAATGTATGTTTCAGTCAAAGTAATGTCAAATTTTCCAAATATTTTTAAAAAGCAGAACTCAAAAAAGTTAATATTAATAGAAATCTAAGAGACAGCATAACTAAACAAAAACCAAGAAGTATCTTTGGAAAATAGAAGGAAGTTATAAAAGAAAGGATTGCTAAAAATCAAAACAAAACCAGATCTCACAGTACCTGTAGTTGCCTGAAATAGACCTGCATAAGACTAGGCTTGTTAACAGCTAAACTGGACTATGGGTCAAGGATGAAAGGCATTAATGTGGGAAAGGGACCTATAGGGAGGACTGGAATACAAGGGTTGTGGGGGGAACAAGAGACTAGCAGGTGAGAATGAACTGAAGACACTATATATGTGTATGAAATTGTCAAACAAATTCAATCAATGAAAATAAATTTTAAAAAGAATTCTATGTCGCCCTCTTCTGACATCTGTGGCATTTTATGACATGGGTGCTGTCTTAGTTTGTTCTCTATTGCTGTGACAAAACACTCTGACCAGTACTGCAATTGAAGCTGCACTTTCACCTATGGCCTTTCCTGGCCTCTCAGAGTGCCAAGCTTCAGCTGCTCTCTATGACCCCTTCACGCTTTCAACACCAGAACCATGCAGGAGACTGTTACACATTACCAAGTCCTGCTTCCAGCTTGAAACAGAGGCACGGGTCCCCTCTGTGCGCTGACCCTGAGGAAATACCTCCCAGACTCACACAGGCACCTGAACAGCTGTCCAAAGCTGGGCTCATCACCATCCTGCCCCAGCCCACTCACCCTCCATCTCACCGGGTGGACAGTGGAAAATCCAGACACTGCCTGCATCCTTTCTGTCCCTCATCATGTGGCCTCACCACCCTCAGCTCTTCCTCCTAGAAAGCCACCTGCACTGGCTACGTGCATTCCTCCTGTCTTGTCATCTCCAAAGGGCAAGTGTGATTTGCCCCTGCCTCTGTGGAAGCCTTTGACACACTTCCCAGGAGCCTGAGTCTGAGCTTGAAGCTTTGTCAGTAGCTCACACTAGGTCTGTCCTAGTTTGTTTCTTCAGCACTTTGATAAAATACTCTAACAAATGCCAACTTGGGGAGGAAAGGGCTTATTTGTCTTACATCTCCCAGGTTGCACGCAGTTCATCAGGGAGCCCAAGGTAGGAACTCAGGGCAGGAACCTGGAGGCAGGAGCTGGAGCACAGGCCATGGAGGAACGCTGCTTACAGGCTTGCTCCCTTGGCCCCTACTCAGCCTGCTTTCTTATGCAACATAGGCCCACCTGCCCATGGTGGCACCACCCACAGTGGGCTGGGTCTCCCACATCACTCATCAAGAAGATGCCCCTCAGACATGGCCACAGGCCAGTCCAATAGAGGCAATTTCCGGATTGAGGCTCCCTCAACCCAGGTGTGTCAAGTTGACACTAAAGCTATCCAGCACAGGTGCACTCACATACATGCAGGCAATACACATAAAATAAAAATAAAAGAATTCTATGAAAGAATAAATCTGTAAGTCATTTTCATGCCAGGCATTCTTACTAAAAATTAAAAAGAGAAATAAAAAGGGAAAAGAAGGATAAAATTTAAAAAAATGAAAAAGAAAATTCCCCAACAAAATCTATCATAATTTCTAAGAGGCACAAAAAAAATAGCGGGGAGAAATGTTATATCCTGTGAAGTCCTGACAAGTGAATACACCCGAAAAACAAAACAGGACGTCTAGAAGATGCAAGTGTACAGAGATGCATCCAGTATCAGACTGTTCTCGGGGATACTGCAAGGAGGCAGGTTAATGTGACTTCAGCAAAACAAAGCAGGCTCTGATCTCTGCAGACTTCTGGTGCAGACATTCACAGGAACAAACAAAAGCATATCATATGAGAAATAGGGTGAGCTTGCAATAATATCTGATTTTATCATTTCTAGAAACAGTTATCTTTAAAAGACAACATATTTAAAATTCTGTCTGGAACAGCTTCATATTATGCCAGTTTAACAAACAATTTAATAGACAAAATAAACACTGATGTAAGAATAAAATCTTTATAAATAAAAAATGTGTGAAGTGCACAAATTACCTAATATGTATAAACAAAGATGGGTCATTAATGGCTTGGTAATGGATAAGTGAGAAATCAAAAAATGAAATGTGAATATAAACAAATAACAGCCATAAATTGCTGTCCATTAGTATTTATAAGAGCAGGTTTTTTTTTTCAGGTTTAGAGGATTGTACTGTTAATAAACAGAATATTTCATATTTCATAGGCAACTATACAGAAGCTATATAATAAACTGTAAATTATTTCCTGGTACTTTCTCCAATCTGTCTGTGTTTATAATGAACTGAAATGACATACAGAAGAATGTTCAAATGTTTAAAGCACTGTCCTACATTTTGGTCTGTATGAGTGACTTAAGTCTTAATATCAATATCCACAAAACTCTGTTATGAGTTTTCAGTGATTTGTTAGCCAAGAATATGGCTATAGATACTCTTGCAGATAGAGACAAATGGACCCTGTATAAATATATAACAGAAAATGTTAACTTGCTTCACACAATAGTGGAAGTATAGCTTGAAATGGTGTGTGCATTGAAAAGTAATACTTAAGTATTTGCTGGTTGCAACAGAGAACACCTAGCCACTAGCAACTGAGTAAAACTAAAATGAAATCTTCAGTCCACATGTGGAGAAAAAAGTAAAAACAGATTTCTCAAGAAAATGATTCAATATTTTGGCAACACATACCTCTTACTGGATTGAATCAGGTGAGACTACCCTTTTTAATGTAAAAAAGGCTGAATATTGGTAATATCATGTGGCTCAAACTAAAAGTATTAGAATACACATAACTGATTTAAATTCATCATTTAACACAAATGAGACAATATATTCAATGTCTAAAATCTCCAACCCATATATTTTTTCCTTTCATATAACTACTAATAGAGATTCTTGTTATCATATTATGAAGAGACTGTGTGTGTGTGTGTGTGTGTGTGTGTGCGTGCATGTGTGTGCAACCACATGCGTGCACATTTGAGCATATACACAGGTAAAACTCATTCTCGTTGTATCCTTATTGGATGTAGATAGAGAATATGTAACAAGGAAAGTTACAAGTGAGAACAAACTCACATTTGGAAAACATCAGGCTTTTCTGGTACTTAAAACCTCAATAAATACTATAAATTACAGTGACATATAAACTTCCATCTCTAGAGTTTTGCAAACTAATCACTTTTTAAATGGTTGACTATAAAGTTAATCTATGTTAACTGACGCTCAATTGATCAATGTAACTGAGACAGGAACATATTTCAGCAGAAATCACAAATAAGAAATGTTCAGTAGTGTTTAATCCTAGAAACATGTTACTTAAAAATATAACCAAAAAATTCATATGCTTACTACATTAAGTTATCAAAACGACCACTATAGATGGAAAATGGCCAGTGCTCTAAGTGCTCCACAGGTTCCCTTCTTTAGAGATTCCTTCCCATCATGGCTCCTTCAAATTTCATAAGGACATTAACATCTGTTACAGAAGGGTTGCTGAATGACAATGGCATCCACTTTGATTGGTTGATGCCTATGCCAACCAGTAATGTATTTTGAATCTCTCCCGATTAGTAAGACATGATTAGCAGTGAAGGCTTGAGTTTGGAATAAGGCTCTATTATAGTAACCCTTATATCTGTGTAAAACATTGGTCCTTTATAAAATTCAACTTCCTCATTTCAAAAGGAGTTATTACTTTCACCTAGCAGAAATGTTTGTGGATTACACAAAATAACATAAAATACCTATTAACACATAATAAACCTAACATTTGCCTTCTTTTCACTGTAATAGAAACACAGAAACTATTACATAGAAAAAATGATAAAAATTATGTTCCTCTATAAATGATTTTTGTGTCAAACACTGATTTTTGAAGCAAGTAATATGGTAATTGGAATACCTTATCTCCACAAAATTATTATATAAAATGGTGACATATCACAATCACAATATTATAAATTATAATTCTACTTATAATGTGCTATTATTTTACATGAAAATTAACAAACACTAAACATTTGTATTCACCAGGCATTATTCATTCTAAACACTGCACATTTAAGTTATTCCATTTTCAAAACAACCTTATGGGATCATATTCTGAACCATTTCCACTTAGCAAATGAAGATATCAAGGGAAATAGAGTTAAAAGAGTATCAAGGAGGCTGAGGAGACCCTACCAGATGGACTTGAACCAGTGTCCAGTCTACAAATAGGAGGGTCAACACAGAGGAATCATATCCTCCATGCTTCCAAGCGAAGACAACCATGGTCGAGCAGGACCTTTGACTTATCTTCACATAGGAGGAACTGGTAAAAGAAAGGACCCAGGGGCTCCTCCCAAGCCCATGTGTCCCCTGAGAAACAGATCTTCAAACGACCTTAAGAGTAAAAATAAATTGGTTTATCTGGGCCAACTGTATGACCTTAAACACCCAAAAGGAAAGTATAACCAAAGATTAAAGGGGCCAATATAATTTTTAAGAGTCCATATGCATAGCTAAAGGCTACATAACAAGCAACAACGCCAGATATGAGATACCTTCTTTTGAGTTTTTGGCCAGGGTGGCCCAAAGGACTCCCAGATAGTAACCCAGGATAGAACTGGGAAAATGAACAGCAGACCCTAATCTTATCTAAAGGAATATTGACAACTGATTGCTGCTAGAAGAGCAACAGCTGACCCTCCTAAAACAAAGACCTCTAGATAGGCTGACTAGATTCACTAGATGGACAAGTAGTGGGGAATGGCTGGGTGTGCCAACAACACAGCAGACAGTAGCAGGGATATCAGAGTATAAGGGCTCTAGTGGGGGGATGGAGGCTATGGGAGGGTGCCATCTGGGAAGTGGTTGTATAGTTGAATAAGATGGTTTGGGATGTTCTGTGTGATATATACACACACACACAAAAAAATCAACAAATTTTAAAAAATGTATTATATTTGAGGAGGAAGCATGGAAATTTACATCATACTAATTAGTAGAGGTGATAAACATTACCACTGAAATCTACCTGATGACTTTATAGACATACACAGGCTCCAAGGATCCAAGTGCAACTGATTATAACTACGATAATCAGATACATACAGATTAGAGATGCATATGCCAGCATCTCAGTGTTAGTAGCAAAAACAATGAGTCTTTCTGCAAGG
>NW_008360320.1:3957235-4005237 GCF_000622305.1 Nannospalax galili
TCTTAGCTCAGGAAATTGTTATTGAATATGAAATGCTTCTTCTAAGTATGTGGTTATTAAATAAATAAGTAAAAAAACCCCACAAAAACCAGAAAAGCTGAAAAAAAAAAAAAAGGAATATGCTTGAAGTTCCCAGCTATTAGGTGGCAGACTCTGGGTGTGAACGAGGCAATTAATCTCCAAGATCTATAGTCTTCATCATTATAATATATTGGCTTTGGAATTACTTGAATTACAAACTAACACTTTTTAAGAAATTAAAAATTTAGACAAAACATGTACCAGTTTCTCAATTTGTGACACAGACAAACTGAGAAAAAGAACAACAACAACAAACTATACTGACAGAAAATGTAGAGAATAAGACAGAGTGTGTCTCTGGATATGACTAATACTAAACCTCACCCACCCAGGGATCAGGGACCATGTGGAAGAGGGGGCAGAAAGATTGTAAGAGTCAGGGTGGTGCATGATCACAAGGAAAGGGCCCTCCCCACTTCTGAGAACTTGCTCATATGAACTTAAAGCAATGGTGACAGCACACACAAGACCCATGCACATTCAATCAGACAAAATCCAGCACAGAGCTGGGGAAATGGGTAAGAGGCCTCAACCTTAGCTGAAAGAACTATGGGCAACAGATCACTGCTGGGTGAGGGTGAGTCAATCTTCTTTAAGGGAGTGACTAGAAAGGCTAACCAGCCTCCAGTGGATGAACTCACATCGAAAGACATTTGGTGCACAAATTTAACTCCACAGGCCTTAACATATATAAAAGAATGAATGAAATCCTATGGGTGGACTTATGAGGGGGTACAGATGGGGCAGGAGTTTTAAATATGATTAAGATGTATTGTATGAAATGCACAAAAATACAATAAAAAAACACTGAGTTCCAGCTTCAGGAACCATACCTACACTACCTAGTTTGTGAGACCCTTCATGGGCCGTTCCCACCCACTCCTTGCCCTGGGGCTCCTGATCTGCCTGTCAAAGACCTGCCTACTGCACTGGTAAATCAGACCCCACCCTCTCGGCTTTGATTCCCCTTCACCTGGAGCAGCAGCTCCATTCTCTCCACAAGCTGTTCCCTTCCTAGCCTTGGGCCTATCCCCTTTCTGCTCTTTCCACCTCAGATCTCTGGACTAGCCTCCTAGCCCAGACTCTGCCCACTGTGTACTGATCCACACCACCCAGACTAGCTTCATTCTCCATCTTCAGAGTCCACACCTACTCTGCCTAGTTCTTTAGAGCCTTCCCAGACTGTCCCCACCTCCCTTGCCCTTGGCTCTCCTCCTGATCTACCTGCCAGAGACCTGCCTACTACCCTGCCTAGGGCTTAGGCCTGCTCCTGCTCTCCTAACCTGAGACATGGCCCACTGTGTCCCACACCAGCCTTAGGTCTATGGTCCCCTCCTGATCTTCCTCCTCACTAGCCCACCAGAATCCATCCACTGGACCCCAGTAGCCTTGAATTCCCTTTGCCACATCTAGAGACCACTTCACTAATCAGCCTTGAACCATCCTGTCCCACCAATAAAAAATCAAAAGCAAGAACCTGAAGCACACACTGACTATTAGTACCTGAGCAAAAAGGAACCAATGCTACATCAACAAAATAAATAAAACCTAGTGTTTCATATCAGACACACAACCAAGAAAAGAAATTATATGACTAAATTACAACACAAAAACACAAATAATATGAAAAAAACAAGAGAATAAGTCCCCAACAAAACCTACCTGTACTACAAAAGCATACTATGAGAATCACCCAGAGGGGCCCCAGGATGTAGAATATGAAAGAACAATTGCAAACATGACCAAAGAACTTAACACATAGACAACTCAAAGAACTCAAAGAGGATCGGAATAAACTCCTGAATGAAGCTCAAGAAAATACAAATATATGGCTGAAGGAAATGACAAAAATAAATGTCAGACTTGAAAAGCAAATTAACAAAGAGAACTATAGAAGAAAACGTAAGCCAAAATGAGGATGCAACTGAAAAATTCAATAAGTCAATTTGAGATGACAGGAAAAAGCCACAGAAGCAGAATGAATGGAATAGAAAACAGAATATCAAGACTGGACGACAAAGTTAAAGAACTGGACTGCTAAAGCAAAGAATATGAAAGATTAAAAAAAAATCACAGGAATGGAATATGCAGGAAATGTGGGACACTATGAAAAGACCAAATTTATACACATAATAGGCCTCAAGGAAGGAGAAGAATCTCAGTTCAATGGCACTGACAAGATCTTCAACAGGATTATAGAAGAAAACTTCCCCAAATTAAGGAAAGACATACCTATACAGATACAAGAAGCATAAAGAACTCCAATTGGACAGGACCAAAACAGAAACTCCCCATGCATATCATAGTAAAAGCATGTAGAGAACAAAGAGAGGGTACTGAAAGATGCTAGAGAAAAACAACAAGTTACATATAAAGGAAAACTCATCATATTATAGCTGGCTATTCAGTGTAAACTATGAAAGCCAGAAGAGCCTGGACCAAAGTATCCCCAGTTCTAAATGACCATGGATGCCAACCCAGAATACTTTACACAGAAAAAGTACTGAACATAGTCTAAGGGGAAAGAAAAACTTTCCATGACACAAATAGGCTGAAAGAATTCTTGCCCACCAAACAAGTCCTACAGAGAATACTTTAAGCAATACAGAGAACTGAAGATGGGAATGACTACACCAAAGAGGTTACAGAAAAAATCCAAAGGAAAGCATAATTATGGAAACACAAATCAGGACCAAGAACACAGACAAATTAAAATGGCAGTAACCAATACACATCTTTCACCAATAATTTAAATATTAACAGCCTCAAATCCCCAGTCAAAAGGCTGGTGAAAAGGATTAAGAAACAAAATCCATGGTTTTATTGTGTGTAAGAAAATTATCTCACCTTCAAGAACAGTGCCTCCTTAGGGTGAAATGAAGAAAAAAATATTCCAAGTGAATGGCACTAAGAAACAAATAGGTGTAGCAATTCTAATATCTGATAAAATATACTTCAAATTAAACCTAATCAGAAGAGATAGAGTCACTTCCTTCTAATCAAAGGAACAATTGACCAAGAAGACATTACAATCATGAACATATATGCACCAAACTTTGGTGCACCCAATTTCATAAAAACAGTACCAGTACATAAAAAACAGTACATAAGACTTTAAAACAGATTAACCCCAGCTCAATAATAGTTGGTGACTTTCAATACTCAACTATCTCCAATAGATAAGCCAACTGGAAAAAGAATAGACAGAGAGAGATATGATTAAATGCTATTGTACATCAAATGGATCTAACAGACATCTACTGAATAGTCCACCCAAGCAACAAAGAATATACTTTCTACTCAGTTGTCCATGAAAGCTTCTCTAAAATTGACCACATACTGGGGCATAAAACAAACCTCAAAAAATGCAAAATAATTGAAATAATTCCATGCATTCTATCAGACCACAATGCAATAAAGCTTATAATCAACAGCAAAAGAATCTCTAGTAACTACATGAACTCATGGAGATTAAACAACACACTCCTGACTGACGAATGGGTTAAAGAAGAAATTAAGAAAGAAAAAAAAGTATTCCTGAAACTAAATGAAAATAATATAACACACCACCACCTCTGGGACACTTTAGAAAGAGTCTCAAGAGAGTAGTTTATAGCTCTAAGTGCCTATGATTAAAAAAAAAAAATCAGAACACATATAAATGACTTAACAGTCCAAATCAAAATTCTGGAAAGACAAGAGCAAACCAAACTCAAACCAGCAGATGAGAAGAAACAACAAAAATCAGAGGAGACATTAATGAAATAGAAAAAAAGAAAACAATATAATGAAACAATGAATCTAAGAGCTGGTTCTTTGAAAAGATAAATGAGATAGATAAATCTTTAGGCCAGTAAACTAAAAGAAAGAAAGAGCAAATTCAAATTAACAAAATCACAAAAGACACTAAAAAGATCCAGAACACTATAAAGGAATACTTTAAAAAGCTATTCTCTGGAATTGGAGAGATGGCTCAGTTGTTATGAGGACTGGCTGCTCTTTCAGAGGACCCGAGTTCAAATCCCAGCACCAACATGGTGGCTAAGAACCATTTGCAACTCCAGTACGTGGGGAATCTAATGCCCTCTTATGATCTCCATGGGCATTCAATGGCATGTGTGCACTCACATACATGCAGGCAATACACTCATATATACACATAAAATAAAAATAAACAAAAAAAATTTTAGAAACCAATACACTATTGAATTTGAAAATCTGAATTAACTGGGTGAATTTCTAAATTCTTGGAAGATATCAACAGCTTAAACAGACCCATAACAAATACAGAAATTGAAACAATATAAAACCTTCCAAGTTAAAAAATAAAATAAAATTCCAAGCCCAGGTGGATTCACAGCAGAATTCTTCCAGATATTCAGGGATGATCTATAACCAACACTACTTAAATTCTTCAAAGATATAGAAATAGAGGGAGAGCTCCCAAACTCCTTCTATGAAGCCAGTGTTAAAACTCTAATACCATAACCAGGTAAAGTCACAACCTAAAATGAAGACTACATATCCTTGATGGAAATAGATGCAAAATTTTTCAACAAAATACTATACTTGCGAACCACACAGACACACATCAAAAAGATCATCCACCATGACAAAGTTGGTTTTATTCCAGAGATGCAAGGATGGTTCAACATATGTAAGTCAATATATAATAAATCATAATAAATCTATTTAAGTACAAAAATCACATGGTCATCTCAGTAGATGCACTCACATTAAAAGTCCTAAAGGGACTTGAAGGAGGGGGAACCTACCATAACTTAGTTTAAAAAAAAAACCAAAAAACTATATACAACAAACCAATAGCCAACATCATTCTAAATGGAGGAAAAACTGGATGCATTCCCATTAAAATCACAAAATAGACAAGACTGTCCACCATCTCCACTCTTTTTCAATATAGTGCATAAAACTCTTGCTAGAGCAATAAGACAAGATAGGGAAATTAAAGGAATACTAATTGGAAAACAAGAGGTCAATTATCCCTATTTGAAGATATGATATTATACCTAAGAGATCCCAAAAATTCAACCAGAAAACTGCTAGAAATGATTAATACTTTCAGCAAAGTAGCAGGTTACAGAATCAATTTACAAAATTTCTATATACTAATATACTATATACTAATAACAAGCAATCAGAGAAAGTGTTCATGGAAATCCTACCATTCACAATATCCTCAAAAAATATCAAGAATAAATCTAACCAAAGATACTAAAGATCTCTACAATGAACTTTTAATATTCTTTTAAAATATTTTAATTTATTAATTTTTAAATTTTATGTGTATGAGCATATTGCCTGCATGTATGTAAGGGCAACCATCTTGTGCAATGCCTGGGGAAGTCAGAACAAGGGCATTGAGTTCCTCTGGAACTGGGGTTAGAGACAGTTCTTAGGCACCATGAATGCACTGAGAACTGAACCAGGTCCTTTGCAAGAACAGCCAGTGCTTTTAACTGCAGAGCCATCTCTCCAGCCCCTAAAAAATTTAAGTTGTTGAAGACAAAGATTGGGGAAGACACCAGGAGATGGAAAGGCATCCCGTGTTCATGTACTGCAAGAATTAATATTGTAAAAATGACCATCCTACCATAAGCAATCTATAGATACAATGCAATGCATATCAAAATCTATCAAAATCTAATGACACTTTTCACAGAACTAGACAAAGAATCCTAAAATACATATGAAATCACAGAAGACCCCAGATAGTCAATGCAATCTTGAGCAAAAAGAGCAATGCTGGGGGGATTACCACATCAGATTTTACAGAGCTGTAATGATGAGCCAGCATGGTACTAGCACAAAAATAGACACCTAGATCAATGGAGCTTACAAGAAGACCCAAACATGAGTGCAATTTCAGCCACCTCATATTTGACAAAAATGCCAAAAATGCACAGTGGAGGAAAGACATCATCTTCAAAAACTGGTGCTGGCAAAATTGGATCTCCACATGTAGATTTAAATAAGACCCTTACTTTTCACCCTGCACAAAAAGTCAAATCCAAATGGATCAAAGACCTCATATGAAACCTGAAACTCTGAAATGATTAGAAGAAAGCATAGACAGTATTCTCCAAAATATAGTACAGGAAAGGACTTTCTAGATTGGACATCAGTTACTCAGGAATTAAAGTCAACAATTGACAAGTGGGACCTCATTAAACTGAAAAGTTTCGAACAGCAAAAGAAACAACCAAGAAAGTGAAGAAGAAACCCACAAAGTAGGAGAAATAACAAGCTACACATCTGGCAAACGATTAATATCCAAAATACGCAAAGAATTAAAAAACAAAAACGAGCAACAAAAAAACCCCAAAACACAAAGAAACAAGAAAATAAATCAACCAATAAAAAGATGGGCTAAGAATCAAAACAGAGAGCTCTCAAATGAAGAAATAAAAATGACTAAGAAAGATCTTTAAAAAGTGCTCAACAGCCTTAGTAATTAGGGAAATGGAAATCAAAACCACTTTAAAATTTCATCTTACCCAGTCAGACTGGCTAAGATCAAGAGAACAGAGGAGAAGGGGGAAAACTTATTCACTGCTGGTGGGATTGCAAACTCATGCAACCACTATGGAAAGGAGTGTGGAGAATTCTTAAAAATCTAAAAGAGGGGGTTGGAGAGATGGCTCAGCAGTTAAGAGTTCTGGCTGCTATTGAAGAGGACCCGGGTTCGATTCCCAGCACCTGCATGGCAGCAAACAGCCATCCATAATTCAAGTTCCAGGGGATCCATAGTTCTCTACTGACCTCGGCCAGTACTGCACAATATGGGTGCACTTACATACATGCAGGCAATACACTCATACACATAAAATAAATAAATAAGAAATATTTTTAAAAGCCCCAAAATGAATCTACCTTATGATCTGGTTATACCACTCCTTGGCATATTCCCAAAGGACCCATCCCACTGTAGAGATACGTGTACATCCATTTTTCTTGCTTCACTTTTCACAATAGCTAAGAAATGGAAACAACCTAAATATCCCTCAACTGACATTTGGATAATGAAAATGTGGTACATTTATACAATGGGGTTCTACTCAGTGGTAAAGGAAGATAAAATTGGTGCTGGAGAGATAGCTCGGTGATTCAGAACACTGGTGCAGAAGACCCAGGTTCAAATCTCAGCACCTACATGGCAGTTAGCAACTGTCCATAATGCCAGTCCCAGGGGCTCTGACAGCCTCTTCTGACCTCCACAGGCATTGTGCGACACAAGTGCACTTACCTACGTGCAGGCAATACATGCATACACATAAACTAAAAATAATGAAAAAAAGAAAGATAAAATCATGAAATTTCTAGGGAAATGGATGAAACTAGAAACTGTTATACTAAGTGAAGTAACACAGACTCAGAAAAAAGAAATGATGTATGTTCTCCCTCATTTGTAGATCTTAGTATCAAACCTTTATATGTGATTATATGTCCTGATGTAATCTCAGGAGCATGGAAAATGGAAAGGAAGCACAAAGGTAAAGGGGAAGAAAGAGCCCGAGAAAGGAGGATAGTAGGAAACAAATTTTACCAAGGGGGAAATGGGGAAAATGGGGGTATTCAACTGGGAAGGAAGGAGGGAAGGACGAGAGAGGGGGGTATCACAGAGACAGTATTTTCAAGGGAAAAATAAGGGTACTTTAATGGATGATGGAGGGTGGAGGTTAGACAGGGAGAGAGAAAGTAGGGATAAATAAATATTAGATGGTCTGAAAAATCAGATGGAAATGCATTAGCTCAACAATCTACTGAAAAATTCACATACAATATTTGAACATGAGTGCATGTGTATACCTGAAGGCTATATAACAAGAAACAGTGCCAGACAGGAGAAACCTGCCTTTGAGTTGTTGGTCAGGGTAATCCAAGAGACTCCCAAAATAACACAGGCTATTGCCATGGCCCTATTACTTGCCAGAACTTAATGGTAAGACCCTATTGCGGAAGACAGGACATACTTCAGGCACAGTACTTGGACCAAAGGAGCTGGAACTGACCTGGAAATCTCATCCCTGAAGACCAGCTCTCATAGTTCTAGAAGATCCTATGCAAGCTGTTAAGGGAGAACATTAATAAATGATCCAACTCCAGTTTTAAAGCCTAATAACTATATCCAATAACCGGCACAACAAACCAACAGCTATCTAATTTGGACTTAATGCCCTCTCAGAGGGAGAGAACTCATGGGTGGCACTGTATACCTATCCAAATATAAATGGATCATAGATTCTAGAGGTCATAGAGCCTAGAGAAAATCCAATCTCTCAATTTCTAACAAATGAAATTTCTTATTGTATACTAAATATGGATCCTTACATTTGCAGACAAGTACATTATTCCCCACTCATCAAAGAAGCTTCTTTGTGCAAAGAATGGAAGATAGTATAGAGTTCTACAACAGGTCACAAACAGAGAATACGAGTCTGAGAGATCCCAGCCCTGAGTGACACATCTACAGTGGAACCTCTACACCTGGTTCATGCAACATAGTGGAATGGGGGTAGAGAGAAGACTAATATATCCCTTTACTCTCACCAGTAAAGCTTTCTCATGCAACAGAGTGTCATGCACACAGAAGGCCACAACTCACCAAGATGTAAAAAAAATAGATCACAGAATGTGTGTCCCTGGACAGGACTCCTATATTAAACCTCACCCACTCATGGCTCAGGGACCATGCTGGAGAGGTAGAGGAAAGATTTTAAGACCCAGGGTGATGCATGATCATAAGGACACAGTCTTCCAGACCTCTGGGAACTTGCTCATATGACTTACAACAATGGTGATAGCATGCAGACTCAATCAGATAAAAATCCAGCATAGAGCTGAGGAAATGGGCACCGGGCCCCCACCTTAGCCAAGGAACAATTGGCAACTGATTACTGCTAGGTGAGGGAGAATTGAGAGTTGATCTCTTTAAGGGAGTGACTCTAGGTAAGCTGACTAGACTGCAGTGGATTAACTTGTACCAAGGGTCATCTGGGTACAAAAGCTGGACCAAATAGTCCTTAACATATATGACAGAATGCATGCAATCTGGTCGGTGGGGGGTAAGGGGGCTGCGGACAGGTGAGATGGTCTAAATATGAGTGAGATTTATTTTATGAAATGCACAAAAATTTAATAATAATATACATTAAAATATGTACATTGAAAAATCTATACTGAATTTATCTTTCACATGCTGGTGGTTTGAGGAAAAACCAATAGAGATGAGACTTGAAGAGTTATAAAATGAACTATCTTTCTAATTTTCGCATTATCAGCTTTTATAAATGGTTAAAGGAAGAGAAATGCATCAGGAATCCAGGTCTCAAAGAGGGACTTCATGCCTCTCTGAGAGTTTGGTTTGGTTTCTTCAGGTTGCAAACAGGACTTAACCTAACAAATATTAGTCTGGTATGGGTGGGCTTTGAAATGAGCTATCACCAGTAACCAGCCTCTTGCCTGGCACTTTACAGATCAAGAGTATGTGCCTATGTACTCCAAGGGAGTTAAGCTTTTTAGAAATCTCTGGCTCTCATCTCTTTACTTCTAGACTCAAGTCTTTTATAGATTTTGAGAACTCTGTGACCATATCCCTCTATGAATGATTGCTTGCTGTGGTCAAATGGACTCCATTCCAGTGCTTGCAGTTTTTAAGTATTTTAAGATTCCTCTTAATGCCTTCATTTAGCATTTTATTACAACCTCTTTTAGTATCAAGTTGGCTATTAAATATTTCATTGGTTCACTTGGCACATTAAATTCTTTGCATATTAGTTTTTTGTTTCTTAGGCTCTTATTTGGTAACAGTTATTGCTTTCCATTCTTTAGTCATTTTCACTGCTCCTAAAAAATTATATTTGAGCATTTTATAAGGGTATTTTAAAGTTTTTAGTTTAGATCATAGGTCTCAGTAAATTTTTGTAGGAAAAATGCAGATATACACATAATATGAAAATATACATTTAACCAAAATGCATTTTTCACTATTTCCATTGTTAATTCCTTACCTTTTATATTGATTTTAAAATGTTTAAATGTTTAGAATTTTAATAAAAAGGTGAACATGTAAGATGCTTTCTTACATACTCTTGCTAATTTTACTAGTATTTGATAATCAGCTATTGTGACTGTCTGGATCTCAATAAATGGAAAGGATTTATAATATTAAATATGTTAAGTCCCAAATAACACATTCTTATACTAAATATGTTAAGTCCAAAATAACAATCCCCAATTGTTATACGAACAATTTGACAAGTGTACAAATAATAACTGCTGTAGTTGGAATCCTTCAGCAGCTGATCGTTGCTGTTGGAGAAATGAGTAAACACAATTTATTTGGGAGGGTCAGTGGCAGTGGCAGGGAAGTGAGGAACATGAAAAGAGAACAGGCAGAGAACACACTGTATGTTAATGCTAGATATCACAGTGGCCAACTAAAGCTTAATCCATGGGGAAAACTCTAGCAGATGGTGTAAGACACAAGCCTTACAGTTGCCTAAGCCTTGGCTAGGGAAGCTGGGTGTTTTTTAGGTTGAAAACTGTCCATTTTTACTCAAGATCATGTCCCACTGGCTTCCATCAGCTCAAAGGTCAGTCTACAGATCAGATGCAGGGACTGGCCTTTAGAAGACAGATGAGCACAAAATGGCAAGAGATTCCTAGCATATGTATGGGTGGAGCACTCACACCATTTATTGTATTAGCAAAATAAGAAGGCATCCACAATCACTACAGTGATAAAATAAGTTCTCAATGGTGGTGAAAATGTGGCAACTAAGTTTTATCTAGAAAATGAATATATGCTAAAAATAGCTATTAATAGCAGTGTATCAGTCTGCTTTCATGATTCAAAATTGAGACCAAAAGGAGATGACAGGGAGCTGGAGTGATGGCCTGGTGGTTAAGAGAACTGGCTGCTCTTGCAAAGGACCTAGGTTCCCAGCACCCACATGGTGGCTAACAACTATCCATAACTACAGTTCCAGGGAATCCGACACCTTTTTCTGACATCCATGGTCATTGCATGACATGGGTGCACTTACACACAAGCAGGCAATACACTCATACACATAAAATAAAAATAATAATAAAAAAGGAAATGATAGTTCTCCCAAACTAGTCCAGATCCAAATAGGTTCCATTTATAATGATAGGTTAGAGCTCATAAATGTCCAAATATTTACTTATTTTAAGATTAAGACAGCTTTTGGGGGAAAACCACAAAATAATCTTATTTACATACCATAACATCTTTAGGAAAATGTGTCTTAGAGGGGTTGGGAAAACATGTTCTCCCTGGTAAAAATGCTTTCTATTGGCAAAGAGGAAACATGGAAACTCAGAGTAATCCTGCCTCTCCAGAGATTTCTCTAGGTACCTGCAACATTCACTAGGCCTTTGTCAATCAGATGATGGGAATGTAGAATTCTTTAATTCATATTTCTAATAAATAGGTCAAACGCTACCAATTTAGTCACAGATTTTGAGGGAATGAAAAAAAAATTTTCAAAACTGCAAACATCTGATTTAGATTCAACTAAAGAAAATTGCGGGGGGGGGGGTTGTTTTTGAGACAGGGTCTCCCTGTAGCCCCAGCTGGCCTGGACTTACTACATAGACCAGGCTGGTCTTGAACTCACAGACATCCCCTGCTTCTGCCTCCCAAGTGCTGGGACTAAAGGCATGTTGCCACCACGGCCGGCAGATTCAACTAAAATTATTCAATTCAAATTCTACTTTTACCATATAATCTGCCAATGCTACTTAATCCCCAAATGCTATTTAATCCCCACCAAAATCTCAGGATATAGGTATTGTCTCATTATTGTTTAGTGAATTAAGACAAAGTGAGACTAAGAGAAAGCAAGGCTTGATGTAAAGGTGAAAACTGAATTTGAACCTAAGCCTAGAGTTCTGTTCCATCTTCCCACATTGCCATTTGCTTCCTCAGAAAATGGCTCACAGTTATATTGAGGTTAAGACTGATCACATTTTAAAAACACTTATATCTTATTTCAAAGTGATTGTGCCACTAATATTTTATCGGTATCATATACTAAATTGAAGTAAAGAGGAAATTATGACAAAGGAAAATTATGAATAGCTAAAGTTTAAGATTAAAAGTTACAGGAAATCAGTGCTTCATCAGGACACAGCTATGCCCAAAATATTATTACCCAAACAGAAACTACAAGAAGAGTTTCAGGCTGGAGAGATGGCTCAGTGGTTAAGAGAACTGGCTGCTCTTGCAGAGGACCTAGGTTCAGTTCTTAGCACTCACATGGTGGCTAACACCATCCTTCACTCCAGTTCCAAGGGATCTGACAGCCTCTTCTGGTGTCCATGGCCACTGTATTACACACGTGCATTTACATGCAGGCAAGCATTCATCCACATGAAATAAAAATTCAAAAATTCAAAAAAGAGGGGCCTAGCACTACTGTAAGATGTGAATTCCTTCTGAAACACTCTTTTCTGTGAATTCCTGTTTTTTCCTGTGATACAGATGTCACAATGGCCAAAGTCTGCCAATGTGCCCCTTTCTGCAAAATCACTAGGACCTGGCAATCTCAAGGAACATGTTCCCAGGAATTTACTTCCATTTACTACATGATTTTTGTAAGTAGAAATAGATTCTCAATTCCCAAACAGGAAATTACAAAAGAAAACACATATGTATAATTTGAAGATTTATGCAGTTTAATTCCTATTCATATAGTAAGAGAGAAAATCTGTAGAACTACAGCAATGACCATCACTATAGATGTTCCCAGTTACTAACATATTTATGTCCCAAAGCGATCTCAATTTAAATCAAGGTAAACTCACTCCAATAAGTCATATTAATATCCAGTTTTGATCATATTATAAATGAAAACCAGAAGAAATCATAAAATTGTCAAACTTTAGTATTAACCCTACCTTAAACAACACCCACGAAACCAATTTTCAATTGTATCTTTTCAATTAGGTACTTAATTAGAATTCAAATCATATTTTCCTCCTGGAAAGAAGCAAAATGAGTCCACTTAACATAGTACAAAAATAGTGAAAAGTATAACAAGATTTACTACAAACCTGGCTTTTATCCTATAGGTACTTTTCAATCTTATGGTATAAATGTCTCACTAGTGTGGGACACAAAATTCAAATGGGCTGAACTGTAAAGTGCCTGGTATATCTTTCAATGCTTCAGTTCACGTGCCTTGCTGGAAGTGGTGGTGTGTCCCTATACTCCTGGCACTTGGAAAGCTGAGGTCTGAGTATCACTTGAGCCCAGGAATTCAAGACTCCGTAACAACCAAGATCCTTTCAACAAACAAGTAGTAATCAGCCTCTAAAACTACTGATGTGGCAAAAAAAGAGCAAGGAAAAAGACGTCTAATCTCACCCTGATGTCTGCATGGCATGTTCTGCATCAGTACACTTAAAAAAAAATCAGGTTGGTATCTTGATGTTTCCAGTACTCTACGTCTACTGTAAGATCATGTGATGGGACAAACTTACACCAAACAAATACTGTGATTTCTCCGCTCCTTACCTATTTATCTGTATTTCTTTCGGCATTTGATTGAAACATAAGAAACACACATGGTATTGTTTATGTACATAAACAAAATATGTGAAAAGTATAGCTATTACTTTAATAATGAAATTTAAATATTATGACTAAAATTTATCTATGAAGAAATAAATTCTCACCAAAAAAAATCTTTCTGGTGTTGTTAATGCTTGTGGTAATAAGTATTTGGCATTCAAAACTACATTTTATTAACTTTGTTATGTAGAATATTGCATATATAATTATATGTGTTTATTTAATTTCCATATTTTTAGCATTCTATATACATTATAGTTCCTCAAACAAATATTGAAGATAAGTAATTCAATGTTATGTTGTGCAAGAGACGTTTTAGGTGCTCCTGGATATTTTAAGGAGGGCAAGAACTAGGGATTTCAAATATAAAGAGAAAAAAGCACTATAAAAATTGAGGCTAAAAAATAAAATGTCATTCAATGATGAGAAGGGAGAGATTAATAATACACTTGCAATTATTTGCAAACTGATATATTTAGTGGTCTAAGATTCAAATACCAATACTAAGAAGCTTAGCTGCAAGTACATGAGTAAGCATTTCAATAAATGCACTTCTTAAACTTTTGCTTATTTAGCTCAAAATTCCTCTTACAATAGATATTTCTTGGGATGATTCTATGAAATAGCTTCACAAACCTTTACAAACATCATGACACCTACAGGAATCTCCATCACTGATTGTAAGAGCTCTGGTTAATCACTAATCATGTAATCATTACATTTAAGTTAGTATCAGTGTTTGTACATTTACATAACTATTGTATGTAGTACACTAAACTCTGTGGACCAGTGGACCACCATTACTACAGATTTCCATAGTTGAGGCTGGGATCTACAAGTCTAGAACTCCAGGTGTTACTCATGTTGAGAGGAAATGGCTTTTAGAAGAGAATAGTAGCTATTTCCTCTTGAATTTGCCAATTCAATTTTGGATGTTTAGTGGCTTCCTGAAGCTCCAAATTTTTTTAAAAAATATTTTTAATTGAATTTTTGTGTATTTCATACAAAACACCTTAATCATCTTCATACTCCCCACCTTATCTGCACCCTCCCATAGGCCCCTTCCCCCAGATTTTATGCATTCTGTCTTTTATTAAGGCCTATCGAGTGAAGTTGGTATACCCTGACATCTCTCTGCGCAAGTTCATCCACTGGGGTCTAGTCAGCCTATCTAGAGTCACTCCTTTAAAGAAGATCAACTCTCCCTCACCCAGAAATAATCAGCTGCCATTAGTTCTTTGGCTAAGGATGAGGCCTGCTACCCTTTTTCCAGTTCTATGCTGGGTTTTTGTCTGTCTGAGCTTGCATGGGTCTTGTGCACACTGACACCATTGCTGTAGGTTCATATGAGCAAGGTCCATGTTAAGAATGCTACCAAGGGCAGTGTCAGTTCAGACTGCCTTGACTCACATCTCGGCTATGGAATTAATTATCTGTGTGACCTTGTACTTTAGCTTTTTTATTTGAAAACAGATAATACAGGTTTTTTAATATGGTTGCTGGAAGGATTAAAATAGTTTCTACATAGAAAAGTTGTAGTCCTTGGTATTAGGGAAATTAAAGAACTACCGATGTTCATGGGCATAGTGCTGTTAAGTATTGAGTATGTGTGAATTCAGATCCAAGTAATACTCTTGGGGGCTGAATATTAATGACTTTAATGTTATCCCTCTGAAGAAAGGCATTATCCATAATTCTACTTCAGAAATACAGAACACAACATAATGGTAAACTGAAGGCCATTTATATTTGAGGCTTTGTCCTGTTGATGTGTAGTCAGGTAAGGAATAAAAGCTACATGCTACACAGATGGATTTCAAAGTAGGATGCCACTGTTTGAGTCTAAATCACAGACTGTCACTGGTTCTTTACATCACTGTAAAGTGGGCATAAATATAATTTTTATGTCATAATACTTCTGTGATTATTAAAAGAAATAATGGATGTGAAAGTATCTAATATACAGTCAAGACAAGGCAACTACTCAAGAAATTGATGTTGTAAGCTAACCCACCAAATTCTGTTTGCATATAAATAACAGTTTAACTGGTCAACTCTAACTTCCCAAGCTGATATACTAATAACATCTTCTGTTCTGGCTCTTTGTATAATGAGGGGAAAGGCTCTAGGCATAAGAAACAGAGTTAAAAATCAGAATTCCAATTCCTGAGAGTGTTACTAAAGACCAGGGAAGGACAAATAGAAAACCTGCCTTTTAAAGTCTCTTAGACAAGGTTTTCATATGCTTAAAGTATCTCAAGGAATACTTAAAATTCCCATCCATTTTTTTCCGTATATGTTTATTTTTACAAAGCTGTTTAATTCTATACTTTTGTATTTAAGATTTTTCACATGCTATTTTCTCTTGAGCATTTCCCCATACTTAATATTTTTTTCAATGTCTTTACAGCCTTGCCACATGTAGGAGGATTACATATAGTTACTTTCTATCAGACATTTATACTGCTTAAAAAAGTTTGTCATTCTAAATAATGCTGAACTACCTCATCCTTCAGCCCAGCCTGGTGAAATCTCCAGATCCTAACCTGCTCTTGCCACCACCATCTCCAACTCCCAGGCACAGCTTGGGTTGCATGAGACTTGTGTTCCAGCCCAGGCAGACCTAGTGGAGAGGCACATTTACTTGCTTTCATGGTTACCACCAAATTGGAATCATACTTGTCCCTCCAATTAAAAAAAAAAAAATCAATGGGCGGGAGGCTACAACTTTGGCAAGGAACCATTGACAGCTGATCAGTGCTGGGTGAGGGAGAGTTGATCTTTGGGGGAGTGATGCTGGGCAGGATGAATAGGCTCCAGTGTATGGACTCATACTGAGGGATATCTGGGTGCACAAACTTGACTCGATGGGCCTTATCATGTGTGACAGAATACGGTGAGGTCCTGTGGGAAAGCTATTGGGGGGGTTCAGATGGGGTAAGGGGGCTAAATATGATTGAGATGTACATAATGTGCGGGATCCACAAAAATTCAATGAAAGAGGGTATTAAAAAAATCAACATGGAGTATCTGAAGGAAGAGCCCAGTAACTCTTCATGCCTGATCCTAAATCTACCACATTTAGGCAGCAATAAAAACAGAACCAAATTTGCACTCAACAGAGGCAGGCTACAATACTCTGTCAAACACACAATCAGCAAAACAATGTGAAAGGGCAAGACAATACCCTTTGCCTGTAAACCCACTACTCCTATGGAAATATTCCACAATGAGATTTACCTAGATGATCCCAAGACACAGAATTTAAAAAAGCAATCATAATCATAATCAAAAAATTTAAAGACCTTAAAGAAGACATGAATAAACACCTTGATAAACTTAAGGAGGATAGGAATAAACTCCAGAATGAAGTCCAAGATAACACATATATATGACAGAATAAAATGATAAATATGATTCAGGATTTGAAAACTAAATGCAGTAAAGAGCAAGAAATACTAGAGAAAACTCAGGCTGAAATGAAGATGGAACTGAAAAACTCAATAACCCAATTAGAAAACTCAGGGGAAAGCCTTACCAATCAAATAGAATAAGTAGAACACAGAATATTAGAACCTGAAGATAAAGTACAATTGAATCACTCATTTAAAGAATATGAAAAAAATTAAAAACATTAAAAAAAGGAATATGCAGGAAATTTGGCACACCATAAAAGGACAAAATCCATGAATTATAGCTATAGAAGAAGGAGAAGAATCCCAAGTCAAGGTCATAGAACAGATCTTCAATAAGATCATAGAAAAAATTCCTCAAAATAAGGAAAGACAGACACATATAGATATAAGAAACACACAGTGTAGAACCCTGAGACCCTCTTCATTCACCCGCTACCCCCCAATCCCTCTAGACCCCCACTAATTGCTCTTTTAACTTCTGTAAAATGCTTGGCTGCTGCTTTAGACATGCCTAGACATACTCTGGCATGCCCTGATCCCCGCCTGCTATTCCCCACCCCCCTTCCAGGAAACTATAGATTAAGCAAGCCCGCACATAAAAACTGCCCTATAAGGTAAAAACAGAGACTCCTGGCCCCACAGGTAACAGTCAGCACAGTTCACAGCCCTGAGAATAGCACCTACCAATAAGAAACTTCCAGGAATAAGAAACTTCCAGGGCTGCATCTTATACATCCAATTGGTTTAAAATTATGTTGGCGTGCACGGGCTCCTTGAACCAACCAAAATGTATCTTTGGTATCCCCCTCCTCTCTTTGTCTAAAACCTATAAAAGGCTCCACTCTCCCTTACTCCGGGCTCTCAGCACGGATCCGTTGAGTTGGTGAGGTCTGAGAGCCCAAGCTTAAGCCCTAATAAACCATAAACCTTTGCTTTTGCATTTTGGTGTGTTGGGTCCTCGGTGGTCTTTTTGGGGTCCAGTGGATGGGGTACAACAACAGAAGACAAAATAGATAGGACCAGAAAAGAAACCCCCATGAATTTCATAGTATAAAGCACTGAACAAAAAGAGAGGCTATGAGAAAGTTAAAAAGCTACAAAAGAAAAAACACAAGTCACATATCAAGGAAAACTCATCAGAATAACAGCTGACTTCTCAATGAAAACTTTAAGCCAATAGACTCTGGAGCAATGTATTTAAAGATCTAAAAGACCACAGAAGCAAACCTAGAATACAACCCAGCAAAACTGTCTGCCACAGTTGAAGGAGAATGAAAAACTTTCCATGATATAAACAGTCTAAAAGAATTCCTGTCCATCAAAGCAGCCAGTAAAGAGAGACTGGAAGTAATACTAAATACGAAGAAAACTAATGAAGCTGTAGTCCTAGAAACACAAAACAGGAGTAAGATCACAAACAGAAAAAGTTAAAAACAAAATGATAGCAATTAACACATATCTTTCATTAATAATTTTAAACATTAATGGCCTCATTTCCCAGATAAAAAGATACAGGTTAGTTGAATGGATTAAGTAATAAAATCCCTTTTTATGTTGTATACAAGAAGCTCATCTTAACGTTCAAGGATAGCACCACCTTAGAATGAATGGATGGAAACTAATAAGGAGTCATAGGGTTCATGGGAGAAGAGATAACAGTGGTATAAATGGGAGAGAAGAATAACCAATAGGATGGGTATAATGGGGTGAAGACAGATAACCAACAATAAAGGCCTTTTGAAAGAGTTATATGGAAACCTACTATAGAAACTTCTTTCAATATATTTATATACATTATAAAAAGAGTTTAAATTCAGTTACCCTAAAAGTGGTCTTAATAGACACCACAGGCTAGCAAATAAAAAGCCCACTGCCAGGAATGGAATCCCTCTTTTGGAGTTGTTGAGCAGAGAGATGTTATAGACCCTTAAACAATACTGGCTATTGTCATTGCACTTGGTTACCCATCAGAATTTGATGGTACGACCTTACTGCTGAAGATGCTACATCCCTGAGTTGCAGAACAAACAAGGAAAAATAAAGCTGGTCCTGACAGCAAAGCTTCATCTCTGCTGGCTGGCTTTCATAGCACTACCAGGTGCTAATCATGTTACTGGCAGAGAAAGGTTTCATCAACCTTACATGCTGTGAACACTACAAACTACAATAAAAACTGGCTTGGCAAAATATGCCCGCTGGTGCAATGAAGGCACAAATGTTAGGGGAGTAAAAATCACCTAATAATTGGATTTAAGTGCCACTTCATCACAAGATGGCATCCATACCTGATACTGTTAACAGGGCCAAGAACCTGGGGCTAGACAGGTCACAGAATACAGGGGAGAAAGCACTGCTATCATTTTGCTAAACAGATATAATATTAAACTGACTGTTAATGATGTATAACCATGGATTAGTGTATCTCTCAACTCTCACTATGTAAGGCTCTTCTTGCAGGAGATGGTGATTAACACAGAGACCCACAAATGGTCAACACATAGAGAAGACGAGACTGCTCAAGGGTCATTGAGGAAGAGGGGATGAAAAGATTGTAAGAGCCAGGTAGATGAATACAAGGAAACTGAGTTGTCTGGACACCACAGGGTAGTTGCACATATGAACCCACAACACTTATCACAACATGCACAAGACCTAAACAAACCCAAGCCAGACAGGCTCCCAGCATGGCCAGGGGAGGTGGGCAGGAAGCCCCAGCACTAGCTGAGGATCTATTGGCAAATGATAGTTACTGAGAGAGGGAGAGTCAATTTTCCCTACTGTTGTGATGCCTGGGATGTTGGACAGACTCCAAGGTACAGACTCATGCCCAAGAGCACTTGGGAAACACAGATTAGATTCTATTGGCCTTAAAAAAGAAAAAGACAAATAGGCAGGGTGGTGCACGCCTTTAGTCCCAGCACTCGGGAGGCAGAGGCAGGTGGATCTCTGTGAGTTCAAAGCCAGCCTGGTCTACATAGTGAGTTCTAGGACAGCTGGGGCTACAGAGAGACCTGTCTCAAGACCAAAAAAAAAAAAAAAGACAAATAAAATAATAAAAGAAGTCATGAAGTTGGGCGTGTATATGTATGCACATGTGTGTTTATGTATATGTACTAATGTGGAGGTAGAGAGGAAGATCTAAAAATGATCAAAATACCCAATATGAACTTCTCAAATTAATAAAAATATTTAAACAAAAGAAACAAAACCCATCTTTTCATTGTGTTCAAAAAACTTATCTTCCTTTCAAGGACAGGCAGTACCTTAGAGTGGAAAGTACGGAAAAGGTATTTCAAGCAAATGAGACCAGGAAACAAACAGGCATTGCTATCCTAATATATGACAAAACAGACTTCACATTAAACTGATAAAGACTTCTTTACCAGGAGATAAAGAAGTACATTTCATTCTGATCAAGCAATTAACCAAAAACACATTACAATCCTAAAATTTTATTCACCAAATTCTAAACATCCAATCTTGTAAAAAGCGTATTATTGGACTACAAGGTACAGATTCATCAAACTCAGTGATGGTAGGTGATTTCAATGTCCTACTTTCTATATATGACAGGTTACCTGTATGAAAAATATGTACAGAAACATCAGAATTAAATGACATTATATATCAAAAGGATCAAACAGATACCCACATTCAAAGAGCTAAACACCAAAGAATATACATTATACTCAGCAATACATGGAAGTTTCTCTAAAATAGATTACACACTAGAACACAAAACAAACCTCAACAAATACAGAAAAATGGAAATAATTCCTTGTATCCTAACTAACTTCAATGCAATAAGGCTTAAAATCAACAAAAAAAGAGTATCTAGTAATTACTCAAACTCATGAAGATTAAAGAACACACTATTAAATGAAGTTTGGGTAAAAGAGGAAATCAAGAAAGAAAGAAAAAAAAATTCCTAGAATTAAATGAAAATAAAAACACAACAAAACCTCTGGAACACATTAAAAGCAGTCCTAAGATGACAATTTATATCTCTTGGTGCCTACATTCCAAAACCAGAAAAAAAAATCACAAATAAATTACTTGATACAACTCAAGATTTGGATATACAGGACCAAATCAAACCAAAATCCAGCTGAGAGGAAGAAATAATAAAAATCAGCAGAAATTAATGAAAGAGAAACAAAAACAATATAAAGAATCAACAAGTCTTAGGGCTGTTTTTTTGAAAAGATTAACAAGATCAACAGACCCTTAGCCCACTTAACAAAAAGGAAAAATAGCACATCCAAATTAACTGAATCAAAGATGAAAAGGGAAATATTAAAATAGACACCAAAGAAATTCAGAACAGTATAAGGGCATAATTTAAAAGCCTATACTTCATTAAGTTAGACAACCTAAAAAGAAATGGATGAACATTTAGATTCAGCCAACAATATAAACACACTGCTAACAAATAAGGATATTGAAAAAGTAATAAAAAGTCTTCCAATTATGAAAAGCCCAGATTTAGATGGCTTGATGACAGAATTCTACCAGACCTTCAATGAAGAACAACCACTACTTATTAATAAAAAAAAAAAAAAAAGAAAAAAGAAAAAGAAGGAACACTTCCAAACTCTAGAAAGCAAGTATCACTCTAATACAAGCACATCAGGTAAAGACGCAACAACAAAAAAGAAAACAATAAGCCAGTATCCCTGATGAACATAAATGCAAAAATTGTCAGTAATACTTGCAAACTGCATATAGGCTTATACCAAAAAGATCATCCACCATGATCAAGACAGCTCTATTCCAGAGATACAGAGATGGTTCCACATATGCGAGTCAATAAATGTAACAAATCATACAAATGGAGTCAAAGACAAATATCACATGATCATCTCAATAGATGCAAAAAAGGCGTATCACAAAATCCAATATGCCTTCATGATAAAAGTCCTAGGGGGAATAGAACTAGAGAGAACAAACCTGAACATAATAAAGGCTACACAGAACAAACCCACAGCCAACTTCAAACTAAATGGAGAAATACTTGATGTAATTCACTAAAATCAGGACTGAGATAGGGCTATCCACTATCTCCCTCCTTTTCAGTGTAGTGCCCAAAGCCCTAACAAGAGCAGTAAGACAAGAGAAGGAGATGAAGGCATACTAATAGGAAAAGAAAAAAAAAATCAAATTATAACTACATATAACAATGAATATGCCAGCCACATTAACAGTATTCTTAGAATCTATTTTTTATTTTTACTCTTTTTGCCTTTTTGAGACAGGGTCTCCCTGTAGCCTGATACTCACTATGTAGCCCAGGCTGGCCTCAATCTCACAGAGATCTGCTTTCCTCCCCCTCCCAAGGGCTGGAAATAAAGGTGTGCATCACCACGCCTGGCAGAATTTATTTTTTAAAAAATGTTAACTTCTGAGATCTAGAGAGATGGCTCAGAGGTTAAGACCACTCGCTATTCTTGCAGAGGACCCAGGTTCAGCTCCAAGCATCCACATTATGCAGCTCACAACCACCTGTAACCCTTATTCCAGGGTTTCTGATGTCCTCTTCTGGCCTATGCAGGCAACTGCATGTACAAGATACACCTACAGATAAGTGGGCACATACACATACACATAAATAAAAATTCGAAAAAGTTAACTTTAAGGCCTCAACAAGAATTATTGAATCAGAAAGCAGGGAGCTAGCCCAGCCACCTATACTTTGGGAGGCCTTCTGCCTGATCCTGACTGATGCATGCAAAAACTTGAGACATACTAGCTTAATGTAATCTTAACAAAGTAACAGCATTAGGGCTTCAAGAAGAAAGCAGAAGTATACAAAGAGATCCTAAAGGTCAAGTGGAAAAATAAAACATTGAAATTTTGGCACTAGAGATGGAACAGAGTGGCAAAGGCACTAACAGAAAATAATAAAAAGTCCAGAGCGGTGTTTTAGATCAGTGGATAGCCAGAGTGTTAGCACATGCCTTTAATCCCAGCACTTGAGAGATGTAGGCAGGTGAGTATGAGGCTATACTGGGTTATACAGAAAGTTCCAGTTCAGTCTGAACTACATAAAAAAGCCCTTAAGTGAAGTGAAATGAAACAAAACAAAATAAAAGTTCAATTTCAACAACATATTCTGAGCTATACAAATCAGAAAGTACGTCCTATACATACGGTCAGCAACCAATAGAAATTGTCCCTGGGGAAACTCAAACCTATTGTTCATTAGACAAAGACCTTAAATCACTTATGAAAGACCTGAAATTAAAGAAAAGTATGCAAATAAAGTCTCAGTATATAAAGGATAACAATAAAAAGATAGATATTAATTTTTTTGTATTTTTGAGACATTTAGAAAGAATCAAGTGCAAATTCTAGAGTTGAAAAATATAACAATGAAAGTCAGTATTAGGTTTGAATAGCATATTTAAGTGTGTAGAAGAGAATACTAATGCATCTCTCAATTCTCACCAGTGACACTTCCTCATGTAACAGAGGGCAATTGACACAGAAAGCCAGAACTGGCCAAAATGTAGAGAAAAAGAGACAGCAGAATGTGTCTCTGGATAGGGCTCCTGTATTAAACCTCAACAACCCAGGTCTCAGGGACCATGATGGAAGAGGGGGCCAAAAGATTGTAAGAGCCGGGGTAGGGAGATGACTACAAAAAAACAGAGTTTTCCAGGCTTCTGGTAAGTTGCTCATATGAACTTACAGCAATGGTGACAGCATGAATAAAATCCATTCAAACTCAAACCAAACAAAAGCCCAGCAGAGAACTGGGGAAATGGGTAAGAAGCCCCAACCTTAGCTGAGGAACTACTGGCAGCTGATCACCCCTGGGTTAGCAAACAGTTTAAGGGAGTGACACTAGATAGGCTGACCAGGCTCCAGTGAATGAACTCACACTGAGGGACATCTGGAAACAAAATCTTAACTTGATATGCCTTAACATATATGACAGAAGACATGAAATCCAGTGATGGGGTTTGTGAGGTGCAGACAGGGGAGGGCATCTAAATGTGATTAAGATATATTTTATGAAATGCACAATTCAACGAAATACATATTGAAAAAAAGCAGCTGAAGAATAAGTAAACCTGAAGATAAAGAACCTGAAAGATCATCCCACATGAGAAACATAAATCAAAGAGAAGAAAAATTAGCATATCCTCAGATACCTATTGGATAACACCCAGCACTCCAACATACAAAATGGGAGTCTTCCAAATAATTGGAAAATTAACGTCATATCGAAAATCCTCAAAAGTCAATGTAGTATATTCTCAAAGACACACATTTAGAGATATCATAATCCATAGAACAAAAAACAAAGTCTGAGATAGTCTTGAAAGTAACAAGAACAAAAACGACAACAACAACCAAAGAACCCAGACTCACATTTCATCAGTCCTGAAAACACATTTTATCAGTACTCTGACAAAAATAATAAAGAGAATCCTTTAGCCTGAAGACCTTAATTTTAACTTATTTAGAAAAATAAAGAGCACCAATAAAGGTCACTATTTATAATTAACCTTTATAAGGTTAATATAAAATAGATTATAAACATAGATTTGTTTGTAAATTTTTACTTCATTCTGATTTAAAAGATAAAGATATTATTTAAAGTTGTGTCACTAGGCCCATAATGAATAACATGTAATCTGAAGGACAATATTAAATAAACTATATGGAACGATACCAAAGCAAAGATTTGTATTGTGATTTAGTATTAATCTAAATTAAGTTGTTTTAAGATGTTAATTAGACTGACAAGGGTAAACAGCAAGAAAATAAGTCTAAATCATATAGGAAAAGAAATAATAATGCAGGGCTTGGGAGCTTGATCAGTCAGCCAAGTGCTTGTTGTGCAAGCATGAGGACCTGAATGTAGATTCCCAGTACCATGTAAAAACCTAAGTGTGGCAGTGCTTCCTTGTAATCTCAGCACTGGTGAGGCAAAAACAGACCTGGCCAGGCAGCTCATCCATCTGAGAGCTTCAGGTTCAGAAACCCTGTTTCAGAAATAGGAAAGTGAGTTGACTGAGGAATATGACTGATGATGACTCTACCCTTCACATCTGCATCCATAAACATGCCCAAACAAAGTAAAAAAGAGAGGAGTACGGGATATGAGGGAATTAAAATAGTATGTTAAAAAATATTAGTCTAATTGACAAGACCTGAACAACCAACACTTATCAGAGTGCCCTCAGCTAGTTTTCCAAGGGCATCTTGGATATGGAAAGCAACAACATGAACACTGCCAAAACTGCTTATAGTTCATTTTCTTCCAGATGTGGTGCCTATGGAAACCTATGTCATGAAAATGTAGGCCTTATTATTATGGATAAAATGGCATGGGCTCTATCTTCCCTTCCCTTCCTGTAGATGGTATTCTACTCAGATTAGCTCAGCAGGTGGAAGGAAGCAGAGAAGCATTTCAATCCATTCAAAGTATAGTACATTGATTTTTCTCTATCAGCATGAAGATGGATGTTATCTTTTCCTTTGAAACAGGCAGAAGGCCACATTGGAAGTATCAAATCACTGTTCATGATTAAAATAACAGTCTACAAGGACTTTTTCAGCTTTTGCATTAGGACTAGAAGATATCTTTATAGACTGTTACAGTGCATAATAAGTTTAAGGAGAGGCTCTGAGAATGAGGACTCACTGCCAGAAAGTGAAGGCACTATGACTTGCATGGTGCTAAGGACCAAACAGCAAAATCTTGAATGATACTCTTGCTTCTTGCTGTTATCTTCAGTGGTCTGTATCTCATCTGGGTACTGACAGAGTGATAAAGTATCAGACAGTATCAGCTATTAATAGGTGAGGTTGACCACAGTCACTAGAGTAGAATATGACTTTGTTTGCTACTGTATCTAAGAATGATTTCTTTCCTTGCTGATGATATGCAAAACTTAGTTCTCAAATAACAATCCAATAAGCATGGCTGGCTATTTTTTTCAACGTACATTTTTATTGAACTTTTGTGCATTTCATACATCTTAATCATATTTAGATCCCCTTCCCTATCTACACCCCTCTATAGCCACCCAACCAGATATCATGCTTTATGTCATATATATTAAGGCCTATCGAGTCAAGTTTGTGTTCCTAGATGCCCTTCATCTATTGGAGTCTAGTCACTCCCTTAAAGATCAACTCTCCCTCAACCAGCAGTAATCAGCTGCCAATAATTCCTCAGTTAAGGCTGGGGCCTCCTGCCCATTTCCCCAGCTCTAAGCTGCGTTTTCGTCTGAGTTTGCATGGGCCTTGTGCATTCTGTTACTATTGCTCTAAGTTCATATGAGTAAATTCCCAGAGAATCATGCACCAACCCTGGCTCTTAAAATTTCCGCCACTGTTTCCGCAATGGCGGGTGAGGTTTAATATAGGAGTCTTATCCAGGGACACACACTCTGCATTCTCTTATTTTCTACATTTTGGACAGTGTGGCCTTCTTGTGAATCATCCTCTGTTACATAAAGAAGCTTCACGGGTGAGAGTCGACAGATGCATTAGTCTTTTCTCTACCCCTTGTTCCACTATGTTCCCTGAGTCTTAGGTATAGAAGTTCTACTATAGATGTGTTGCTTATGGCTGGGCATGTGACAGACACTTATTCTCTGTGTGTGACCAATTGTGGAACTCTGTAATAGTCTCCATCTGTTGATGAGTGGTTAATGGTACACTTGTCTATAAATATAAGGATCCGTATTTAGCACACAGTAAGAAATTACATTTGTCTAAGGATGTGTCAGAGGTAAGGTTTACTGGAGGAACTTATCTGGGGAGGGATGAGGGAGGTCAGAGAGAGGGGGAAAGGGAGAGGGAGTGGGGAGAGAGGAGGGAGGGAGGGAGAGGGAGAGGGAGAGGGGGAGAGAGAGAGAGAGAGAGAGAGAGCGAGAGAAATACACTAACTCAAAAACCTACTGAAAAATACACAAACATCTGAACATGAGTGCATATGTATACCCGAAGGCTATATAATAATAAACACTGCCAGAAAGGAGAAATCTCCCTTTGAGTTGTTGTTCAGGGTATTCCTAGAGACTCCTGAAACAACACAGGCTTTTGCCATAGCCCATTGATTAACCTCCCAGAACTTGAAGGTAATACCCTATTGCCGAAGACAGGGCATAATTCAGACACAGGACTTGGAGCATTGGAGCTGGAACTGACCTGGACACCTCCTCCCTGAAGACTAGCTCTCATGGTTCTAGAGGATATTATGTAAGATGCTAAGGGAGAAAATCAATCAATGGTCCAATCCTAGCTTAAACCCTAATAACCACAATGACTGGCAGAACAAACTATAGCTCTGCAGTAGTGGCACGTTTATCTTGGGAGCAATCAACAATTATCTAATTGAACTTCAAGCCCTCTCAATGGGAAGGAACTCATATGTGGCACTGTAAACATAGCCAAATACACATGTCTGGAGAGGTCATAGAGCCTAGATAAACCCTACTTCTAGCTACTCTTAATTGTTAAAGAAGACAAGAATCCACAAATTATGTCAAAATTATTGGTAAAAGAGGTAATTTGAGTACAGTTTTTAAGAAGCAACAACCCTTTATTAGCACAACACTATGACAGCTGACTGGGTGAAAAGAAATTTCCTTTGAATCTGTTTTTCTTAAGAACAGACATGGTTCCTGGTGCACATTACACCACAGGGAAAAGTGGAATTAATAAAGAGTTCTGATGTCTTTCAAGTTTGAATGCAGCTGAATAATTCTTTAGAGTACTTTAAAAATTATTTCTTACAAAGAAATTAATCTACAGCTCAGCAAACATTTTTGTGGTTATTCCAGGTGTTTTCTTACTAGAAATTATTTAAATCCTTAGGCCTATTGGAAGAATATGATTAAGTACAAAATGCATGATTATGCTAAAGAAGTGATCATTAAAACTAGTATGTGTGTTATGCATGTTTGTGTGTGTGTACCTGCTTGTGTATGTGTGCATTCATATGGAGGCTGGAAGTTGACATGGGGATTTCTTAACAGCATTTTGTCTATTTATTTTATTTAGTTATATATAAAGGCAGCCTTTCACTGAACCCAAAGCTCACAATTTCAGCTAGATCCCCCTGTTTCCTTTCCTAATACTTCTCTAGCATCTGGCTTTTATGAGGGTTCTGGAGATCACAACTTCAACACCCATGCTTGCACAGCAACACTTTCACAATGAGTCATCTGTTTTCCTTTGTAGTAATTTTTGAGATAGGGTCTTACTATGTAAATCCCAACTGGTCTCAAACTCAAGATCCTTCTGCTTCAGCTGCCTAAATGCTGAAATTATAGGCACACACTATTATGCCAGGCATATGTGTTGACCTTAGATAAAAATATGCTTTTACCAACAAATAATTTATTATCTTTTAAAAAACTTATCTTAAAAAGTTACAAGTAGTATGAAGAAGGAGATGGTTCTAGAAAGACAAATGACTCTTTGTCTTTTTTACAATATGTTTCATCCCGAATGAATCAAAATATATAAAAGGTTTACTTTATTTTCCTTTAACCAAGATTTAAGTTCTTTGAGTTGGCATTTATTGATATAATCAGTTTTAGTAATGGTAATTTTAATGCTTTAATAAATTATTTGTTTTTGCCTACTGTAATTACTTTTGAAAATTCCACATTTAGGATTTCTTTAAACAACGGAAAGATGTCACATTGCATAAAGATTAAAAAAAATTTTTAGTATGAGGTTATAAATGAAATGCTCAATTTTCAGTTTCAAACAAACAAACAAAACAGGATGTAGGAATAAAGGAATAGAGATGGAGAGGAAAGACAGAAACACAGGAAGCAAATATCAAAATGGAAGACATAATTGCTACACAAGCAACAGTTACTGACAGTTTTATCAGAGAGATTGACAGAATGGATAATAAGCCTGATTCATTACATACTATCAAAAGCTACACACACACACACACACACACACACACACACATAAATCTTTAATAGTCAGACTAAATCTTTAATAACATAACTATATATTACTTTGAGGGCCCTACATAGGGTCTCACTGTATAACCCTGGCTGGCCTGGAACTCCCTAAGCAGACAAGGTTGGCCTCAATCCAATTTACATAAAAACGCATTGGGATTAAAATATTGGATACTATAGCATTTTAAAATACGAATTTTAGGCAGCACTGATCAGACAAATATTGCACAAGAACGGATTTCGATATAGCATTGAATTGATTTTCATATTTTGAAAATTTAAAACAGCATTTGTGTAATCCCCTCAGGAGTTAAAAAATTGTGAACAAGTAACTGCCTTCATGTGGGATGCAAAAATCTAACCTCACAAAAGATACAGTCAAATATTTAAAGCCTAATATGTAACACTACATTCTTTTATCTACTGTTGTCTAACCTATGTACTTAATAAATAATACATTTATTAGTAGCATTTGGTGCTTTAAATTTAGTTCAGTAAAAACATATTTGTTAAGCCAGGTGTGGTGGCACACATTTTTAATCCCAGCATTCAGGAGGCAGAGGCAGGCCTATCTCTGTGAGATCCAGGGGAACCTGGTTTACATAACAAGTGCCAAGCCAGCGGGGGTTACAGGAAGACCCTGTTTCAAAACAAGACAAAAAAAAAAAAAAAAAAAAAGCATTTGTTTTCCAAAATTCAAAGTAAAATATTCATTGTCATTATACCTAAAGAAAATAATGCCTATAGAATAATATTTAAGTGCTGGAGAGATGGCTCAGCAGTTAAGAACACTGGTTACTTTTGCAGAGGACCCAGGTTTGTTTCCCAGCACCCACTTGGTGGCTAATGACTATCTGTAACTACAGTTCCAGAGGATCTGACACCCTTTTCTGACCTCTGTGGGCATTGCACCACACAAGTGTACTTACATACATGCAGTACTCATAAATACATAAAATAAAAATACACTCATATATATATATAAAATAAAAACGGTTAAAAAGAACTCTGAATAAAGGAATAAAGAACTGGGTTCTAGTCCATTATCACCATTTTAGGTCTGGGCAAATTCTTTGCTTTCTCAGGGTCTCTTCTGTCTACAGTATTCAATGAAAGCATTAGACTAGATAACCTTTTCAGTTACCCCATCCCCTTTTGTGGTGTTGGGGATTAAACCAAGGGCCTGAGGCATGCCAGGCAAGAATTCTACCACTGAGCAACACCCTTGGCCATTAAGAGATCTAGTTACCTCACAGTAGTTATTTTCGGAGGAAGAATACTATTTTCCAGTGGAAAATTTAGCAGCATACACAGTTTTACAGTTCACTCATTATTACTGAGGAGCATCTTGACCTCAAAGGCTGAGAATGAACAGAGCACACTGAGGTCCAGCAAGTCAGGAGAAGGAAAGAGACTGAGGCTCAGCAGTGTTCAAATACACACATCATCCATCATGTCCTATGAGGTAGACTTTTAGAATGGATTTGGAAGGAAAGGTACAATTTTAACAGGCACAGTGAGAAGAAGGCTACATGAGAGGGAAACTACAAAAGGAAGAAGGGAGGAGCTAAGCGGGGAAGTCTGGAGAGCACAGAGAAGCCCTACTGGGAAGGAGCACTGGCTAAACAGAAACAGAAGCCAGGACTGATGACATCAAAGTAAATTGAATGGAAAGGGTTAGTAATTAGAAAAGTTAGCAAGAAATTATAGACAGTTTCTAGAGAACTAAGCTTAGCAGGTTTTGCAAATGCTATGTGTTGAGAGAAAATTATTGGGCTGGAGAGATGGCTCAGTAGTTAAGAGGACAAGGTTTAGTTCTCAGCACCCACATGGTGGCTCACAACAATCTACAACTGTGTCAAGGAATCTGATGGCCTCTTATGGCCTCTGTGGGGACCAGGCATTATGGTAAGCACAGACATTCATGCAGGCAAAGACTCATAAAATAAAGCTTAAAATTAAAAAAGGAGACAATCAGAACAAACAGACCTGCTGGCTACAAATGATTCATGAAACATGAGCAAAGGATTTAAGCAAAGTAATGAGTTGCAAATCTCTAATAGTTATGCTATTCCAGGTAGCTTCTCAATTGTTACCTTGATACAGTCCAGAGACATCCAAGGGGGTCTCAATGGGGGTATTGCCCAGATCAGATAGGCCTGTGGTCATGTCTGTGAGAAATTGTATTGATTGATGGTTCATATGGGAATGCCCAGCCCACTGTGGACAACACTATCACTAGGTAGCAGGGTCTGAGTAGAATAAGAATGCTAGGGGAGCATGAGACAGGAGGTGAACCAACACTAGCCTTGAGTTCCTGCCCTGACTTCCTTCAATCATGGATTATTAAGCTGGAAATGTAAGCTGAAATAAACCTTTTCATCCTCTAAGTTGCTTTTGGTCATTGTGTTTATCACAGCAACAGAAAGCAAACTAGAACATATGGATAGATAGACTCAACTTTTTTTTTTTTTCAATTTATGTCCCTTTCTCCCTTGACTACTATAATAAAATTCAATCTGATATACTACATTATAGTTCCTTGTATTGGTCCTTGTTATAAAACAATCACAACCAGAACCAGAATACATATAAAACAATGATTCTATAGTTGTCTGAAAAAGTTGGACTTTGAAATCAAACAAATTGTTTCTTCTTAACTCATTGGAAAATAATTACTTGAGTGTGCTTCTGATGCCTGCCTTCATCTCTCAATTCTCATGCTTCACTCCTTTGATGACCATCATATCAGATAGATCAGGAAATGTGGAAGGCCACAGAATATGCTGAGATTCATAGGCTCACGCTACAGAATTTGTTTTTTTATGAGGCTGACTTATGCTCGAAGTCCTCAGATGTCTTGGTCTTTACTAAAACTTAAGTGCCACCCAGGTGTGTAGCCCCTGTATGGTTTGACTGTTGTTTATGGAAGACCTTTAAGTAGACACAAAAATGGTCAGAGTTGTTCTATACCTCTATGGATAACTTTAACCCAAATAGTCTTGTTGACAAAATAATAATAATAAGCTTGTCAGTGGCACTCAACACTCACAGAAAAGAGAACATTGGGCTCTTGTTACTCAAAAGCTGTACATGTTCAATATGGACAAAGGAAAATAACACTGTACTTAAGAGAACAATTAATAAGAGACAGAAACAAGTAAACAGTCCCAGGACTGAGGAGTTTCTAGTAGAATGGACCTGCTGAAGAGGAGAGAACAAAAAAAAAGTGATAAAAGCAACACAGAAATGATCATCTGTGCCTAACCAAGCTGTAGGTCAGAAGACAATTTCTTATACGTTAACCTCAGAAAAATACTCAAGAAAGTATTGAAATCAAACAATATATGAATCAGAAAAGAAGCTGTAAGATAGAGGAAGATGAACAGCTTTGCAGTA
Organism: Nannospalax galili; assembly: GCF_000622305.1. Taxonomy (NCBI): domain Eukaryota; kingdom Metazoa; phylum Chordata; class Mammalia; order Rodentia; family Spalacidae; genus Nannospalax; species Nannospalax galili. The sequence goes on from NW_008360320.1 coordinate 3,989,707, forward strand.
TAATGTTAAAATTGAATGAATAACGATGGTTTGATCAGGTATCAGTAATGAAATGGCTAAATAAGGATTCTTAAAATAGAACAGACATGGTAAGGGGGAAAGCTAAAAAATCTAGAACCAAAAGTATTGAACTCCTTGTCAAAATGGAGGAGTTAAAAGTAGAGGAAGGAAAAAGTGTTCTGAAGGCATCATTAGAGAAGCAGATGTGGAATAAAAGTTAAGTTCACAGTTAGCAGAGGCAGTAGAGTGCACTGGTCAAGGCTTTGTTTTAGCTTCTCATATAATTATAGAGAAGCATATATTAAGTGACATGGATCACAATAAACAGCACAGGACTTTATAATAAAATTCACTTAAATAGTAAGAGTTTCAGGTTTTGACACCCCCTGTATTATTTTATTTAAAAATTTTTTTTAAGTACTGAGAGGCTGAGATGTTCAGTGGATAAAGCACTTGCTGTACACATGTGAGCACTGGACTTTGGATCCCCAGAACCACTGTAAAAGCTACAAGTGTGGTGACCATATGTAATCCCAGCACTCTGAAGGCAGAGATGGAACCCCTAGGGCAAGGTAGCTAGCTAGACTAGCCAGAATTGGCAAACTCCTGTTTTAGTGAGAGATCCTGCCTCAGTAAAATGGAGAGTGATAGAGAAAGAACACATCATAAACTTTGGGTCTCACATGCATGTGCACATACATGCACACACATGCACATATTTGTGCCCACGTACATATAAGCACAGATGCATGCACACACATATATACATGTAAAAAGAAAGTACTGAATACCTTGCTCTGAGGTAAAAAATTCAATACTTATCCGTATATCTTTATGCTTTCTACTTACCTACCTAAACACCTATTTACTATTTGTCTTTCTCTGCTTATCTACCTATCCATTTATCCATAAAGTTAAGATCATAAGATCTAAGAATTCTCACTCCTAAGAAAAATTAAATTTGGCACATGAGACTATGTCTCTTTTAACAGAAAACTTTTTTAAATATACTAGATTACTCTCATAAAAGCTTCTTCTGGGAATGCTTATGAAATTAATCACAATAGACTGGGCACCTGACCTGCTCTTCAACTAAAATTTTCTAACAGAGGATTACTTTTCAGACAGTAATTCTTTCTTTCAAAATATGTTAAAAATAAATTCTTTTTTTCTGGAAGTAGTGTAGTTAAACATACAGCTTTCTATATTTGTCAAGCAAAATGATGAGAAAAACAAGAAAACAGTAAAAGTAGAGACACATTGAGTAGGAAAGTTCATCCAAATAGAAACCATACCTCAATATTTTACTGAGAATAATTTACTTGGCATAGTAAAATTTGCAAACTACTAAGTTTACAAGGTAAATTATAACAGCAAGTCACTTGAAATACTCTAAATGCATTTAATGATCCTGACAAAATTATACAAAGATTATCCTAAAACATGTATGTCCTTTGAAGAGACTATGAAACAAATACATTACTATTCAAGCTAAGGAATAGATGACATACTCTGTTTCCTTAAGAAGTGATGCCATAATCCCTCTAAATTATATGTTCTTAGATACAAACTATGAACTTAAAAAAATTCAATTTTAGTACAGTACTACCAGTATCAAATTTTCTAGTAAAAACCATGTCATTAAAAATAGGCCACCACTCCCAAATGCTTTTAGTGAACAAGGACAGAATATTGAGTACAAAACATATAAGCCACATGACTAAGCTATCCTTCACGCAAAGGGTCACTGCATCACAAATCTTCTGTAATTATTGTGCCTGTAAGGAAAGAAAATACAAAGTAGTCATAACCAACAATGTAAGGTTTTGGTGTAACAGGAATAATTTTAAGTTTTAACAGGCAAATAATGACTAAAATATAGAAATATTAACAAATAAACCATGCTTAATTTATTTTTAAAATTTACCAGACTACCCTAAGTGAACCAACCTAAATTAGGTGATTGAGCACAACTGACACGCCACTTCTTCTGCTGTCTTTGTCAAAGATTTGCCTATCTCATGCTTAGTCATCCTCCAAGTATGAGTGGTATGAGCAAAGCAGTTAGCTATTTTTGTGTTACACAAGATGAGAAAAAAGTATTCGTATTCTTGTTTAAGCAACATAATTTGATTTTTATGCTTATTCAATATTTAAAAAGCAGTTCATTTTACATTTTAGAACTTCCATATAAATATAGTTCACTGAAGATTAATTTCTACTGAAAACCTGGAGAATTTTTATTTACAGAAAGAGATAAAAGCAGCAGACAATAATTTATAGATCATCTATGTACATTTTATTACCATTCTAAGTTTTGAATAAAGATTTCAAGTTCCTAGAAAAATAAAATCATGAAGGAGAAAATGGCAAAACACTGCTAATTACATAAAATTCTTCCTGAAATCCTCTAGTAATAGTTTTGAGCATTTCAGCAACCAGTGTGCCAGGCATTGTGCTCAACAAATTATATTAGATCTAAGCAGAGAGCATAATTATTCCCATTTAATTCTCATTTCCCAATTTACTTGGAGAGATCACATGGTCAAAATTATAGCTCAAGTTTGACTTCAAAGTTCTGTACTCTAAAATGAGGGGGAAAGGTTGTGTAGCAAAAGCCTTTATCTTTAAGCTGCGAGTAAAGTAGACTGCGTAAAGAGTATGCAAAAAGCAAAGTATAGCCTCTGCAAAGACATTCCTGTTAGATGATTGGGCTACCACGCTGTAAAAAACAGTAACATCTGTAACCACAAAGGCATTAGAAACTTAAAGATGTTTTTACACATAATTAAGATGTATCAACCTAACTAATACTTAAAATATTTAAAGGTGCTTTGTTAAATGCACAGAATGTTTGTATTAAGACAATAAGGTATCTTTTCTTTAAAATGCTATTAGTTCTTGTATTTGTATGGGGATGTCTTGGTTATTCAGTGTAGTCAATGTGCTGGACTGACAATGCTGACCTCTATTAGTGGATGTCATGTTATTTGTATTCTTGCTTTAACAGGACTTGGATAAACATGTTTCTGATTTCTTAAATTTTCCTAATGAGTTTCTTATTTCCTTGTATTAGCTGGCTACTTTAAACGTGACTACCACTGCCTAGTATCCCCTTTCATTCATTTATAAAGAACACAAAAACTTCAACAACTATAGAGCAGGCAAGTGGAAACACAAATTATCAATCAACTTTACATATTCCATCTTCTCTACTGTCTCAGTAACATAGAAAGTTATCTATCATAGGATGTGACAGCTACCAGACAGGATGAAGTTACATTCTCCCCTAAGTCTTACCTTTTTGCATGTAAATTAGATGATGATGCAAAAGGACAGGGCACATATGGTGTAGTATGTGCAAAGGAGCTCTAAACAAAGGATGGAAAAAGCCACCCTGTCACCCTTTCATGAGAAAGGTCTGGATGTACAGCTCTGTGGCAGAGGCTTGTCCCGTACATGTGAGGCCCTGGGTTAAATTCACAGTGCCAAATACAAATCCATCCATCCATCCATCCATCCATCCATCCATCCATCCATCCATCTGAGACATTCATTAAATGTCACAGTGTATCTAGCTGTAGCACTATAAAGATGACCAAGAGCTATTCCTGACCTGAGAAACAGAGCAAAACCTCAAGACTGTCTAGTGTTTTAAATCAGCCCTCATTAACATCTATTTTAGAATGTAGGTGAAGGACCATGGCAATGAGTTGATAATACAGCTTGAACTTTGCTTTATAAAAACGGCCACAAACTAACTTCTATATTGCCTGTGAACACAAGGAACTCTTTCATCTCTTATTATCAGGATAGATGGCATAGATAGATGCAGTTTTGAGATAAGCAAGGCCTCCATTATTAAATACTCTTTTTGATTTATTGAACTTTCTAAAAATATATTACATATTAGCTGCTCTCCCGTATCTTCCTTAGTGAATCACTGACCATAATTGAGTAAATTCCCACTACTGTTTATCCTGGAATGTGCCCTATGGGAAAGAGGTAGGCAGCAAATTAAATCCTATAATTTGATATAATTTGAGATTATCTTTTGGAGACTCATCCCTTACATCACTGATTTGTTTTATGGTGTCTTAATATACATAGATGTGTCTTCTGATCAGAAGTCTTAAGTCTCCTTGGTATAGTCAGTTTACTCATCTGTAAAAAGTTCCCTGTGGTTCCTAGAGTGATGCCTGTTAACATAAAGCTTCTAACTTGATGAGAAGTTTCTGCATGTTTATTTCTCTTATATAGTTAGTTATAAACACAAATGTCCTTATCATAGTAATTATATGTGGTTTCAGTAATGTAGTTCATCAGTTACTAGATCATTCCATAAATAATGCTACTCTAGAGGTATATACAGGGCACTACACTGTGTCAACCATCAGATATAGTGATTCTAAACTACTATGTAAGATGGATTACCAACAGAATTCAGAAGCTAAAAAGTATTCTACTAACTAAACAAAATTTATATTAATATTTTTTGAAAATAGTAATGAGTGCAACAGTCCTCTATTTTAGAACAAACCACTCAGACTTGAAGTTATTGTTTTCCTAAATGTTCAGACTCCTAAATCCATGGGATTATTTTAAAGCCTAAAGAAGCCAGCAAAATGCAACAAGCTATTTAAAGTTTGAAATGGATGACAAACATTCTAACAATAAAAAAATCTTTTTTAGTTCAAAAATTTGGAGCTGTAAATTAGGGAGGTAGTCCAAATTTCAAAATACTTTTAAATAAGGTTTAAGTATACTATATATAAGTTAATTTCATTATTATTGTCAATTTCTTAAGATTTGTCCCTTGTTTTAAATACTCAATAACATATTCAGTATGGCAACAATCTGCTTTGTACAGTTTATCAACTGTGCTGTGAGCAAAATTGTTAAGGGGTACGATTGTGATCTGAGTCACTATTTTGGTCACGAAGTTCCTTAAGAGTCCCTAAGCCATTCCTGTATTTTGTTATTCTGAATGGCTACCAATAATTTGCTACTCTTAATACTCTTGGAATATGTGAAGATCTTAAAATTAGGGCTATATAAAGCATTTTGAAACAAAATAAAAACAACAAAAGTGATCCAAAATTGTAAGCCTAAAATAAATATGTGAAATAAATAGACATAAAGCTTCAAATCTCAGAAATCAAAACTCTGTATCAGATCATACAGTTAGGACAACAGGAATATTCAAATAGATGTTAGATTTCTTTTTCATTTCTTCTTTTTTGAAACAGTCTCAGGTATCCCAGAAATTAAATGAACTGTGGTAGCAAATGAAATGAAGAGCAACATTTAATACACATGAAATCCATTCATTTTAATTAAAGATCTCCTAGGACAGTGGAAGAAATGAAGCTTTAGATATTTACTAATAGATTTTAGGTATTAAAATTGCCTCAGTGGCAAAACGTGCATATAAGTATGTGGCAAAGACTTTGAATTGAAAATTTATTAATTTCTTTTTCAGTGTTGGGTATTATTTCAGTCTACCACACGTAGTAAGAAGGAAACAGGCCATGAATCAAGGTACATGGGAGTCAATTTCTGTTCCACATCTAAATAAGTGTGACTTTAAGATTACTGTTGGTTATCGGACTTCACAACAAGAGGACTTCGCCCATCAAATCACAGGGTGATAAAGATCAATAATAATACTTATGTATGTATTTGCATGTATGTTGAAATTCTAGCCCATCTTTGTTGAATGGAAGTTTGGTTCTGTTTTTATTGCTGTCTTAGCTTGGCCGATTTCTGACCAGGTCTATACTTCAGGTACTCACTGTTGATTTTTCAGTGCTGGAACAGGGGTGATTCTAGACTGGTCTGGTGTGCAAGGTGGATAATCACAGCCAGAACTCTAAGTGTGGAGGGTTGGATAGACTGCTTTTTAGCTAGTGTACTGGCTAGTCTAGAGCTGGAGCAGCACTTTATAGGCCTAGTCCTGGAGGGGAGGAGATGGTGACCCAGCCTGCAGAGTTCTAACTAGTCCATGGGCTTGTTCCAGAGCTATCCAGCAGCACTTTATAGGCCTAGTCCCAGAGGGGAGATGCCAACCCATCTGTAGGGTTCTGACCAGTTTACCAGGGTGGTTCATAGTAAGTGAGCAGCAGGTTCCAGGCCTAGTACTTTGTATTGAAAGTATGCAAAGCCATATATCCGTATAGTCTTTTAAAGTAGAGTTTCTTAACTAGAGTATTAATTGGTATTAATAATAAGGATCAAGGTTTAGGTTGAGATTTTTTGCTTTTCATTTACAAAGAATTCAAGATTATTCTTACACTGTGATATTCTAATTTCTCCTGTTACTTCCTTCTCAATTAAGTGCATGTAGACATGCTTTCTTAAAGAGAGTGTAATACCTGTGACTGCTATCCATCATGTCATCAAACAAGATAAGAGATATCCAATTGGCATTTAAATGCATGGAGATAGGGAAAAATGGCTTTACTATCATTGTATTATAATAGTCATAGTTAAGGGCCTCCTCTTAACAACATAATTCATTTACCTTATCTTGAGAATTTTTAAAAATTATGTCTACATGTGTTTTGCCTGCATTTAAGTGCACCAGCATGGTGCAGTGCCCAAGGAGGACAGAAGAGGGCAACAGATCCCCTGGAACTGGAGTTTCAGATGATTGTTAGCTGCCATGTGGGTGCTGGGAATCGAACCCAGGTCTTCTTCAAGAGCAGTTAGTGCTCTTAATTGCTGAGCCATCCTCTAGCCTGGAAAATCTTTAAGTACAAAAAATTTATGGATCTCAGCAAACTGCCATAGCTTGCCGAGTTCTGGCCTCCCTCTGGCTTCCCTCAGACAGGGGGCATGAGAACTCGGGACGGCCTGAGAGCATGCAGATCCTGCCTCCACAGTGGCAGTGAGCCTCCCTTAATTGTGCCATACATAATATACTTATGTATGTATTTGCATCTGACCCCAGGGCAGATCTGGCATTGGTAGACTAAGGCTGAGATCCTAGCAGACAGCTTTAGAGGGTGGGTTTCAACCTCCATTGGTATAGCAGTTCTGATCTTAGAGTGCCGAGTTATGGCCTCCCTCTGGCCTCCACGTGGTTAAGGAAGCCTGAGTGTACCTGACTAGAACCTGAATTGCGCTTCTGTGGGTACTCCTGAATAGCTGATCTGAAGGCATCAATTCCCTCCAAATTAAACCTGAGAGAACCTGAACCGTGTACCAACCAATAAAGAAAGGATCTACAGACCCTGATAACATAAACAGAAGCATACTTCAACTTAATTCTCATATCAGAATCATAAAGAACAAAAGAAATTCACATGCCGAAACCACAATGAAAGAATAATGAAATGGAAAGCCAAAAAACTATGTCCCCACCAAACTCCACCAATTCTGTAGAAGAGTTCTATAAGGAGAACCCCCTAGAGATAACCCAGGACACTGAATTTAAAAGAACAATCATAAACATGATCAAGGAATTCAATGAATTTAAAGAATACACGAACAAACAAATCAAAGTGCTAAAAGAAGATAGGGATAAACAAAGGAATGAATTCACAAAAGAGATAGAAACATTGAAGAACACTCAGGCAGAAATGAAGGAAGTACAAAACTCAATAAGCCAACTTGAAACGACAGGGGAAAGCCTCACCTCTAGAATGAATGAAATGGAAAACAGAACATCAACACTGGAGGATAAAGCTGAAGAACTGGACCACTTAATCAAAGATTATGGAAAATTTAAAAAACACAGGAATGGAACATGCAAGAGATGTGGGACACCATGAAAAGTCCAAATCTACAAGTCACAGGAATAGAGGAAGGAGAAGAATTTCAGGTTAATGGTGGTGACCAAACCTTAAACAGTATTGTAGAAGAGAATTTCCTGAAATTAAGGAAAGACATCCCCAAACAAATACAAGAAGCACACGGAACACCAAATAGACAGGATCAGAAAAGAAACTCCCCATGACATATGATAGTAAAAACACTGACTGTACAGAACAAAGAGAGAATACTGAAAGCAACAAAAGAAAAACAACAAGTCGCATATAAAAGAAAGCCCATCAGAATAACAGCTGAATTATCAATGCAAACTATGAAAGCCCAAAGAGCCTGGACCAAGGTATTTCCAGTTCTACATAACAATAGATTCCATCCCAGAATACTTTACCCAGCAAAAATGTTTATTATAGACAGGGAAAGAAAAATCTTCCATAACACAAATAGCCTGAAAGAATACATGTCCACAAAACCAGCCCTTCAAAGAATACTTGAAACAATACAGAGAGTGGAGAGAGAAACAATTATACTCCAGGGACAATGAAAGAAAATAAATAAAGGTATAATTGAGGAAACACAAAATTAGACAGAGAACACAAACAGCAATGAAAATGACGGCAACCAATACACACCTTTCAATAGTAACCTTAAATATCAATGGATTGAACTGCCCAGTCAAAAGACATAGACTAAGTGAATGGATTAAGAAACAAAATTCATCTCTTTGCTGTCTGCAAGAAACCCATCTCGCCTTCAAGGACAGGCACTACCTTAAGGTAAAAGGATGAAAAAGAATATTCTAAGCAAATGGCACTAAGAAACAAGAAGGGGTTGAAATTCTAATATCTGACAAAATTGTCTTCAAAGTAATACTAATCAGAAGAGATAAGGAGGGTCATTTCATTCTGATCAAAGGAACAGTTAACCAAGAAGACAGAGGACAAATAGACATCTGAATTAAATATATTTTATCTTCATTTTATGTGTATGTGTATATTGCCTGCATGTATGTGAGTGCACCCATGTCGTGCAATGTTGTGGAGATCAAAAGAGGGCCTCGGATTCCCCTGGATCTGGAGTTAAGGACAGTTCATAGCTACCATGTGAATGCTGGGAATCAAACCCAGGTCCTCTGCAAGAGCAGTCAATGCTCTTAACCCCTGTGCCATCTCTCCAGCCCTGAGACGTCTGAATCAAATGATACCATACATCAAATGGGCCTAACAGGCATCTTTCAAATAGGCCACACAAACACCAAAGAATACACTTTCTACTCAGCGCCCCATGGAACAGTCTCAAAATTTGACGACATACTGGGCCACAAAACAAACCTCAATAAATACAAAAAAAAAATTGAAATAATTCCATGCATTTTAATGAACCACAATTCAGTATAGGTCAAAATCAGCAGGGGACAAAGCCCTAGCACTACACGAACTCATGGCAACTGAACAACACACTATTAAACAATGAGTGGGTCAAAGGAGAAATTAAGAGAGAAATAAAAGAATTCCTGGAATTTAACAAAAGGGACAATACAACAAAACACAACCTCTGGGACACTTTAAAAGCAGTCCTGAGAGGGAAATTTATAACTCTAAGTGCATACATTAAAAAAATTAGAGAGAGCCCAAATAAATGACCTAACATGGCAACTCAAGACACTGGATGGATGGATGGATGGATGGATGGACGGATGGATTTGTATTTGGCACTGTGAATTTAACCCAGGGCCTCACATGTGTGGGACAAGCTTCTGCCATAGAGCTGTACATCCAGACCTTTTTCATGAAAGGGTGACAGGGCAGCTTTTTCCATCCTTTGTTTAGAGCTCCTTTGCTCATACTACACCATATGTGCCCTGTCCTTTTGCATCATCATCTAATTTACATGCAAAAAGGTAAGACTTAGGGGAGAATGTAACTTCATCCTGTCTGGTAGCTGTCACATCCTATGATAGATAACTTTCTATGTTACTGAGACAGTAGAGAAGATGGAATATGTAAAGTTGATTGATAATTTGTGTTTCCACTTGCCTGCTCTATAGTTGTTGAAGTTTTTGTGTTCTTTATAAATGAATGAAAGGGGATACTAGGCAGTGGTAGTCACGTTTAAAGTAGCCAGCTAATACAAGGAAATAAGAAACTCATTAGGAAAATTTAAGAAATCAGAAACATGTTTATCCAAGTCCTGTTAAAGCAAGAATACAAATAACATGACATCCACTAATAGAGGTCAGCATTGTCAGTCCAGCACATTGACTACACTGAATAACCAAGACAGTTTGGGATTTTCACAAGAACTAATAGCATTTTAAAGAAAAGATACCTTATTGTCTTAATACAAACATTCTGTGCATTTAACAAAGCACCTTTAAATATTTTAAGTATTAGTTAGGTTGATACATCTTAATTATATGTACAAACATCTTTAAGTTTCTAATGCCTTTGTGGTTACAGATGTTACTGGTTTTATTACAGCATGGTGGCCCCATCACCTAACAGGAATGTCTTTGAAGAGGCTATACTTTGCTTTTTGCATACTCGAAAAATAAAGAAGCGAGAAACCAACTGACCCAATTAAAAGACAGGCTAAAGATCTAAACAGAGAGTTCTCAAAGGAAGAAATAAAGATGACTAAGAAACATCTCAAAAAGTGTTCAACAGCGTTAGTAATTAGGGAAATGCAAATTAAAGCCACCCTAAGGTATCACCTTACCCCAATCAGACTGGCTATGTTTAAGAGAACAAATGATACCAAATACTGGTGAGGATGTGGAGAAAGGGGTACACTCATTGTTGGTGGGATTGCAAAATCATGCAACCTCTATGGAAAACAGTGTGGAGAACTCTTAAAAAACTAAAAATGAGCCAGTTATACCACTCCTTGGCATATACCCAAAGGAGTCATGCTATTGTAGAGATACTTGTACAACCATGTTTGTCACTGCTCTTTTATAATAGCTAAGAGATGGAAGCAATCTTAATGCCCCTCAACTGATGAGTGATTAACAAAAATGTGGTATATTTACACAATGGAGTTCTATTCAGCAGTAAAGAAAGATGAAATAATGAAATTTGCAGGTAAATGGATGGATCTAGAAACTGCTATACTAAGTGAAGTAACAGACTCAGAAAAACAAATGACATATGTTCTCCCTCATATATGGATCCTAGCACCAAATCCTTTTCAAGTCCAGGTCCTATCAATAATATGATCCTATACAGAAGTCCCTTCTGTATGAAATAACTACCATCATCACGACTTCAGCCTGATCGCTAAACATTGTCACAATTGGGCTTGTTGATGGTTGTGCTCATTCATTAAAGGAGGGCTAAGCAGCATCTTTGGACCCTCACCCCATTATCCAGCAACTCTTCCCAGCCAACTATATATAATTTGACCCTAATTACACATGGATTTGGGGAGGGCTAAAGTATATAATCTGGGGAAGGCTAGGAAGAGAAGGCATGACCCATGCTGGGTAAAGGCTTTCCAGTGTGCAGACCCTCAGGTCATACATACACCTCAGTAACCCCTCAGTTACCTCAGTAAGTAAGCTCAATAAATTTATTGGTTCCTCAGTAAAGCTTTAACAAAACATTAGCTTGACACTAGAACCTTAAAAGGGAATAAGCATTGCTTAACATCCCCAGGAAAAGAAGTCTCATAACAGATGGAAAAGTTATTTGTTAATGCTATTATGTCTCAGAATTATTTTAAAAAAAAGAAAATGAGAATGCAAAAGATGTTGAAGAATATGGGAATGGAGATATTTTCTAAAATAGAAAAAATGAGAAAGCCTAAGCGAGTGATGAAGATCTGTGTAGGTTTGTTATGATATAAAGGATGAGACAAAAATAATATACATAGAATCTTTAAATTTCTAAGGTCATATTTCAGTCAACTAATTTAAGGAACAAAATATATATTTAGTGAAGGTTTATCTGAGAATATTTGTTTTTTTTTTTACCCAAGCCGTGTCTACATAGCAAATAATAATTAAAAGTACCAGACTTGTGGAACTAAACTTATTGGATGTTAACAGCCATAGTTTGAGGCCTATACTAATGTGGTCAGAAGGACTTAAAGGACAGTTTCTGCCCCTTGCCCTCCATGGTCGACTAAGTTTCAGGGGACTATGGAACATCTCTCAAAATGTAATGTAACTGTGGTGAGTCACCTGTCCTCTTGTTCAGGGAGGACATAGTGACCCCAAGAGATGGACTTGAACCAGTGTCCAGTCTACAAAGAGGAGAGTCAACTCAGGGGAAACATCTCATTCATGCTTCTAAGTGAAGCCAGACATGGTTGAGCAGGACCTTTGACTTATCTTCACATAGATCGAACTGGTAAAGGAAAGGAGCCAGGAGCTCCTCCCAAGCCCATGTGACCCCTGAGGAACAGATCCTCAAATGTAAAAATAAACTGATTTAGCCGGGTGTGGTGGCACATGACTTTAATCCCAGCACTTGGGATGCAGAGGCAGGTGGATCTCTGTGAGTTCCAGGCCAGCTGGGGCTACAGGAAAACACTGTCTCAAAAAGACCAAAAGTAAATAAATAAATAAATAAATAAATAAATAAATAAATAAATAAGCAAGCCGGGCATAGTGCTGCACACCTGTAGTCCCAGCACTTGGGAGGCAGAGGCAGGCAGATCTCTGTGGGTTCAAGAAAAAAAAAAATATATGGTCTTAAACCCTGAAAAGGAAAGCATAACCAAAGAGTAAAGTCATCAGCATATTTCTTTGAGAGTTCAAGGGACTACACTTCCCAGACATTAGGCTTAAGTCTATATAAAATGTTATTTAGACAATTATTTCTCATTGATGAGTTTGTTCCTCACCAGAAAGTGCTGGTCAGATGTAAGACTTCAAATCATGGTCTCCAATACTGTATTACCCACCTGTAGCTAAAGGAGACAACCAGCTATTGTTATAAAATGATGGATAGATTTGTTTCCTTCCCCTATCTAGAAGCCTTTGAGAGGGAACTGACACTAATTCAAACCACTCCAACAGTTCTCAAAATACCTGAAAGCAAATCCTGAATCCATCACTCTGGAGTCCAGCCTTGAAAGACAAAAGAAAAATGAGGAGGAGCCCAATAGAGGGATGCTTTTGGAAGCCCCTGTCAAGAAATTCCAATGGACTCATATGAACATTTGAAAATTTCCCTGTTCTGACTTTTTTCTAGTTCCCTGTCTAGAACTTTTAATGTTAATTACTCTTGCCTTTACTTCTCCTTCACATCTCCTATTCACGATTCAAAGACTTTCTGTTACACCTCATAGACCCACTGAAGGGGTGCTCCAATTTCCTCACCCTGTGTCCCTGTTCAGCATGGAAGAAGCCAGAGTGGTCTGCATCCCTATTCCCTATTGGCAATTTGGGTAACCTTTTCAGAAGATGGTGTGATAAGAATAGACAGTAGGAATTCGCTAGGCAGTTAGGGTAAAAAAGACCCCAAAGAAAAGTAGCCAGTTTCTTGACTAAAACTCACAATGTCCTTGGTCCTTGGGCCTCTTAGCAACATACTCCGTTCCAAAGAACAAAAATGTCTAAAATATTTGGTAGGTTTTATCTAATCCTTAAAAGGTTTTAGGGTTACCTCTTCAGAGGTGGGAATGTTAGAGTAGCCAAAAGCCCCACAGGGGAAAAAAAAATGAATCAAAAAATAAGAGTACATGAAGTTATAAGAAAAAATGATGGGGAGATATGGGAGGAGTTGGAGGAGAGGGAGTGGGCATGGGTTTGATCAAAACACCTTTTATGCATGTACGAAATTCTCAATAAATTATTTATTTAAAAATTTTTCTTTGTTTTTGACTTTTGGAGTGTGAGGAATGTGGGAGGGCACACCTGTGAATAATACTGTGTGTAGTGAGGGCTAACATGGACACTGTTATGATGACACTCACTATGTGTAGAGAGGGTAACATGGGCACTCTGGTTATCACATAGAGAATGTAATATTTAACCATTTAATAGCTAACATTCTTTTTTCTCCTTCTAAACGTCTTGTCGTTTTTCCTTTGCAAAGTTACTATTTCTTGAGCTATACTTCTTAATTTCCTTCTTGGCTAGCTAAAAAAAATCTCTTACTGTATCTTTACTTTAGTTACTGTTTCCTTTGAACATGACATTTTAAAGAAACCACATGCATGTATTTTCAATATATTCTTTGTTCTCTTCAAAGGCAGTCAATACAGCTCTATAAATCTCCCAATTTTACTTTCCTTTTCAGACTAGCAAAGAACTTTTCATAACTCATCTATAAAAATATTTGGAAACAAACATTATATTGACAGTATTGATTTTATATATATATCCTTTGTTTTTTTTTGGGGGGGGTCTTTTTGAGACAGGGTCTCCCCATAGCCCCAGCTATCCTGGAACTCACTATGTAGACCAGGCTGGCATTGAATTCACAGAGATCTGCCTGCCTCTGTCTCCCGAGTGCTGGGATTAAAGGTGTGTACCACCATGCCTGGCTTGATTATATTTTACCATTTATTGGGCTACATAATTCAGGGCTTCAAGGAGGCAGAGTATGGGAGATAGACTATAAACAAGACATCTGTAGTGCAAAGACATATGTATCAATAGGAGTATTGGGTGTGGGGTGTCATAAGACTATGTGACAGACATCTTTGAAGTTGAAGAGACTCTTTTGAGATGTTACCAAAGCTGAGCCTTGAAGTCAGAAATGGGAAGTTAAAAAAATTAGAAAGGGTAATTGCAGCAGAAGAGCTACCATAAGAATTACATACCATGTCATATATATTTTTTATGATTGGATTTTTCTTTTACTTGACATCTGAGTGTAAAACAGGGTATTTTTGCTGGGTGTGATAAATGCCTTTAATCTGAGCATCCATGAGGCAGAGGCAGGTGGAACATGTGAGATCTCTGAGTTGCAGGCCAAACAAACAAAGAAGCAAAGCATAATTTTCTAAATGCAAGCAAAAATAAGTCAACCTATACGAAGACATTAATTCCACCAAGCCAATCTGAGGAAAAGTGAAGAAAATAAAACACCAAACTATGGATTGTTTTGAAAAGTAAATATTAGATGTAATTAATTTTCTAAGTAAGTACACCTCATCGAATTTAATAGAAAGTAAATTAACTTTTTGGAAGAAATACATTATAAAAAGTCATAAAAGAGAACAAAAGAGATGGGTCATCAGTTATGAGCACTGGCTGCTGTTGGAGAGGACCAGGTTCAGTCTCCAGCACTAACATGGTGGCTAACAACTGTCTACAACTACATTTCTAGGGGATCTGACACCTTCTTCTGCACAGTGCATGCATGTGGTGCACTTATGTACAGGCAAAAACTCATATACATAAGAAAATAAATACAAAATGTCATAAACAACATTTATCTTCAGAAGAGGCCAAAAATAATTTTATTAGATATGCTATTATAATAGCATTTGGGTCTCATTTTTTCAATGGATATTTTAATGTTATCTATTCCTTTCCTGTTAAAATTCTTTTATAAATCTCTTTAGTCAAATATTTCTAAACCTCTTGCGTTGGATAATTAGAAAACTGTATCTAAAATCAACAATAAAAAGTGAACTGATTCACAGAAGAGTTTTGAGGTATTATTTTCAGTGCTCTGGAGCTTTACACTATTTAACTTCTGAATTAGGAGTTTTACTCAAATGGCTATATGTATAAGATTTTATTTCCCATCAAAAAGTCAGTTAAGTCTAGACTTTTAAAATAATTATTTAAAAATATTATAT
>NW_008360320.1:4005348-4014061 GCF_000622305.1 Nannospalax galili
AACAGCAAGAATAAAACAATTGTAGTATCTACCTTTAATCTCTCAATTTATGTATAAAGGAATTCTCAGGACACAAAATAATTCCTTTACACTGATAAAAAATAAGCCTATAGAAAAGTGTTTCATAAATTATAGGACAGTCTAATTCCAACCCTTCATAGGTGTTGCCTGGCATTGTTGTTGGTTCACATTCTCTAAGAAGTAGCTTAGTTAACCTGAGCAAAGCCAGAAGGGATGTTGGTCAGGCTTTTAAGAGACTTTGAGTATGGATTTTAGAAGAAATTTCTTCTAAATTTTGAAGTCATCTGTAGAAATATACAAAGTATAAACAACCCAAAATAACAACTTGCCCAAAATAGAATGAAGACTCCTGCGTCTTTCATTTCCTGACTGTGTAGATTTTCAACATGTAGTCATATATAAGTTTGGCCAAATATTGAATATTGCACTATGAAAAATATCTATCTTATGACAGAGGGTAAGAGTAAGAGAGAGAAAAAGTAAAACAAAGCTTTAGAATAAATCAAATTATTGTTAAAGAAGTGCCAAGCTAAAGAACTTGCACCTGTGAAAAAATGTATTCATACATAAAAGATGTACAGATGCACATCTTTATTAACACATAAACTAAATTAGCACTACAATGGTCAAGGACACTATTCTAAATGTTTTTCTTGTAGTAAGTTAAAGTTCTTTGAAGTAGTCAGTAGTAAAATCAAGTAGAGTTTTGCACATGACAACATTCAGGTACATAAAAACTAAGGTGGCCCAATTCACAGAGCTAGAAAGTCTGGTACCAACCATGTTTTTTAGTGTAACTGAATAATATTTTGGTTGCCACAGTATTTATATGATGTGGTTATAATTTATAAAATATTGACTACCATATAAAAATGTAATAATGACTATGCAAGTTGAACATTACATTCAACAGAAGTAAGAATAGAAGGGAATGTCTTCATTGAAAAACCCACAGCTAAAATCAAATTTACAGGCGAGTGAATCTATGATTTCTCCCTTCCAATAAGATTTTTCCTACTATTCAACATTATATTGAGAAATTATGGAATAAAGAGAAAAAAGCCAGATTAAAAAGAAAAGTCAAACCCATTTTTCTTTACATAGGATATGATTTACATAGACAATCCTAAATAAATCACCAAAAAGGTATTTAAACAAATAAATTCAGTAAGGCAACAAGTTACTTGCTATGTTAAAATTCTAGCAATAAACAATCTGAAAGTATCCAATCCATTAATAATATTATGAACAATAAAATTTAGAAAAAGCAAACAAATTAATAAAAAAAGAATAGCATTTATGCTCAGAAAACTATGTCAGAAAAACATTAAAGAAAATGTATAGGCTTATTATACTTCTGACTTAGAAGGCTTACTTATGTAACAAAGTTAATACCTAAAAACGGTCTATAGATTCAATGCAAATCCTATCAAAAACTAACTAGAGAATCTTCCCATGCCTCCAAATTGACAGGACAATTAAGACTTCACACAGAAATGCCAGAACAACCAACACCAAAAAAGAGAATATGTTAGAAAGGTCACACTCCACAATTCAAAAGTACCTACAAAGATGTGATAAGGGAGACACCGTGGTACTGGCACAGGGTAGAACTATGATTCATGGCAAGGGAGGTTAAGAAACCCTGCATTTATAGTTAACTGCTTTTAAAAAAAAACATTTTATTTATTTCATGTGTGTGAGTGTTTTGCCTGTGAAGTACAAAGCCTGAGGAGGCCAAAAGAGGGCGCCAGACCCCCTGGAACTGGAGTTATGGACAGTTGTCAGGTGCTAGGTGGGTGCTGGGAATCGAACCAGGGTCCTCTGGAAAGAGCAGTCAATGCTCTTAACCACTAAGCCATCTCTCCGGCCCCTATAGTCAATTGCTTAACAGGTATACTAAGACTACTCAATAATAGAACATACTGTTTTTCAATAAGTGTTACTGGATCAGAAGGAAAACCATGTGAAAAAAGGAAGTTAATCTTCCCAACAGCATATACAAAAAAATTTATACAAAATAGATCATATACTTTAAAGTAAAAGCTAAAATAAAACAATTTTAAGGAAAACAGGAAATTATAATCATTCTTTGTGATGATGGGTTGGGCAAAGTTCCCTATTTTAGGTTACTGCTTAATTTTTGTTATCTTTAAATATTTTTGAGAATTTCATACACGATCACTGTATTTACGTCATTTCCATCGTTCCCTTATCCCCTTTCAACTCCTCCCATGTTCCCAACTCCCTCTCAATTTCCTGATCTTTTCTTTATTATTATTGCTACTAATATAAACATATGCATACATATATAAGCAATGTACTGAGTCCATTTGTATGTACACATTTGGAATTGAGCACTTGGGATCAGATAACTTATCGGGGGCTCAACCCTGGAGAAAACTGATTCTATCTTCCAGCATTTCTGGTTGCCTGTAGATTTTCATCTAGAGGTGTGATCTTGTGAAATTAACTCCATCCACATTGGATCTTGACTGGCGCTCTCATATCATATTCATATATATTCGTATGTTATATGTTAATGCCACCCCCAAGAACCATAGCCTAGCCAATAGAAATTCCAGTGCCAGGCATGGTAAAATCCCACTTCAAGTAGTTGGTTTGGTTAGTCAAAGGGACTCCCAATACAATATAGGTTATTGCTATATTGATTCCCAGAACTTAAAAGTAATACTCTACTACTGAAAACACAGGGCTTAGAAGAATTGAACTGAACTGACTCGGAACCCTCCTCCCTGAGGAGTAGTTCTCATAGTATTGGAAGGTGTTATGCAAGCTGCCAAGGGTTAAAAAGCAATCAATGGTGTACCCAGCTACAAAGCCTGTGAACCACAGCAATGACTGACCCAGTAAGATCTCCCTCATCATGCAACAGTGGCACTTTTATATTGGGAGTAACCAACAACTGTCTAACTGAACTTATGGCCCATTCAGTATTAGGGAATTCATATCTGGTACTCTAAACCTACCAAATGTTCATGGCTGGAAAGGTTACAGACCTTAGAGAAGAACCCACTACTGACATTTTCTTAAATCTGTTTCTAACTGGTTTAATTTCCTAATTTCTAACTATATTCTAAAAACTTATCCTTATACTCAAAGATAAGGGTAACTCTTACATCTCATCAAAGAAATTTTATTTTTCAATAGATGGAGATGATTACAGAGATCCAAAGCCAGATTGAAATCCAAAGAATGACACCATTGGATGCCCAGTCCTAACAGATACATCTAAAATGCAGCACCTAAGGTTCAGGGGACATTGCAGAGGGGGAAGGGGGCAATTGTAAGAGCCAGAGGACCAGATGTCTATTGCTAGGTAGCGCCTTACAGATATGTAAGGCAAGGCTCACCTATGACTCTCAGCAATATGATTGCCTCAACAATACCTGTACAATGACAAAGTTCTCTTTAGGCATGGCATTAAAACCACAATCAACAATGAAAAAAATAGTAGTTTGGACCTCATTGAAATTAGTTAAGTTTGAGCAGGGAGAGTGGCACATGTCTTCAATCCCACTACTCAAAAGGCAGAGGCAGGATTCTCTGTGAGTTGGAGGCCAGCCTGGTCTACATAAGGTGCAGGGTAGCTGGGGCTACATAGTAAGATATTCTCTCTCTCTCTGTCTCTCTCTGTCTCTGTCTCTCTCTCTGTCTCTCTCTCTCTCTCTCTCTCTCCCCCCCAAACAAAAAACAATTATTGCATCTGTAACTATAAAAGATACCATAATGAAACTGAAAAGACAAGTGTACAATGTTAGAAAAGAATTATAAGTCGAATACTTGATAAGGGACTTTTTTTTTTTTTTTTGGTCTTTTTGAGACAGGGTCTCCCTGTAGCCCCAGCTGTCCTGGAACTCACTATGTAGACCAGGCTGGCCTTGAACTCACAGAGATCCGCCTGCCTCTGCCTCCCGAGTGCTGGGATTAAAGGCGTGTGCCACCATGTCCAGCTGATAACGGACTTTTATGCAGCATATACAATAATTCCTATAAAGTAGTAATAACAAGAGCCTGGAGGACAGAAGAGAGTGTCAGATCCCTTGGAGCTGGAGTTGAGGTGGCTATGGTGAAGGTGCTGGGAGATGAACTTTGGCCATGTACAAAAAGAAGTGCTCTTCACCTCTGAACCATCTTTCCAGCTACATTCCTAACAGCAGTATGTGAGGAATGGAGTTTCTCCAGGTCCTTATCAATATCTTTTTTAAAATAAATTATCTTTTCATTGTAATCATCTAAATGTGAAATTTATTATAGTTTAGACTGACATTTCCTTAAGATGTTGAATATCTTATCCTGTACTTTACATACTATTTTAAGATTTCTTTGTAAGGGCTGGGTATGCATCTTATGAGGGGAAAACAAGTGTTCACAAAACCCTTGGGGATAATATTGGTAGAAGCATTACTCATAATAAGGTCAACAACCCAAATGTCCATGAATTATGAATGAACTAAATATGATATATGCAAAAATTAGAATATAATTTCTCAGTGAAATGAAGTTATGTAGTAAAACAAATGAATCTAGAAAAAACAAGCGAAAGAAGGCAGACATAAAAACAACATATTATACAATTAATTTCATATAAAATGTCCAGGTAGGCACAGAGAAATAACAACAGATTAAGTGACTGAATAGTTGAGGGGGTAGTGGGTCTGTACTGATCAGTAATGGACACAGGATTTTATAAGGACTGAGATGACTAAATTGTAAACTTTCAAGGGGTAAATAAGATGGTATAGGTTCCATTTTAATAAAGTTGCTAAAAATAACAAGCATATACTAAGACATACACACACATACACACACACATACACGCAAGAAATTGGGAAATAAAAACTACTTCTAAGTAAACAGAGGAACTATCTTCTTGTGAAAGAGAATATAAAAATATTAAATTTTCATGTGTACTCTAGCTTGATGAACAAGCTAGAACAATTCTAGTATCAAGTTATTATCAACATAATGGTTTAATATTAGTTATTCTAAAACCAAATTGTTGATAGTAATGAAAATACAATTGCCTAATATCAATAAGTTAATAAGGCAAATAAATTTATCTTTATAATTTTGGGGGCACATTTTAAAGCTTATTTGATTGGCAGAACAAGTCACTCATCATTTCAATCAAACCATCAGAACATTATTACAGAGCTCACTCATTCTGTTAAGTATTTTGTCCTTGGGGACTAGAGCTTGGCTTTTGGTAAGTAATGGGTATTCTGTGGTGACTATGTTTTTAGAGGACAGAGTGGAATTCTTGCAATGCCTATACAAATAATAAATAGAACAAGACGCTTTATGTTGTTTAAGGGTAAAACTTCTCAAGACTTGGTCAACATTTGTTTTCAGGTGCTAAATAGCTTTTCAAAAACCATTGTACTGAGGATCTAGTATGCTGCAGAAATTATTTTTAAATTTGATTGGATTTTTAGCTATGAGGTCTTGGGCAAGTTATTTAAATTCTCCTTGCTCCAAACCTCAAATAGGGATAATAAAAACTATTATTTTGCCCTTATGAGAATTAAATGAGGTAGCCCATTTAACGACTATTGTCTACTATGTAGGCAATCACTAAATAAACATGACCACATGCGCGCGCGCGCACACACACACACACACACACACACACACACACACACGACATGAAAGCAGGAGGACTATTTGGGGGAGAAAGGGGATCAGTGATAGAGGGGAAGGTGGGCAGTAGAGGGGCTGAATATGAGGAAGTATACACACATATCTGAAAACATCACAGTGAAACTCATTATTTGGTGTATAGCTTTAAAATATATATTTAAAACCAAAAATCATTATGACAATGTCAGTGAAATTTACGAATTATGTACAGAAGCAGGTAATGTCTTCATAATAGTGTGTTCTTTGGTTAGCTTTTCTACTTTATTTAAAAAAAAATATTTTGTTAGCATGGGGCATGGTGGCCAGCACTCAGGAGGCAGAGGCAGACATGTCTCTGTGAGTTCAAGGCCAGCCTGGTCTACATAGTGACTTCTAGGCCACCTGAGGCTACAGGGAGACCCTGTCTTAAAAAGACCAAAAATTTTTTTTGTCATTTTTTATATATATGACTGTACTGTCTGCATGTATGTAAGTACACTGTATCATGAAATGTGTGTGGAGGTCAAAAGAGGGTGTCAGATTCCCTGACACTTGAGTTATGGACAGTTGTGAGCCATAATATAGGTACTGGGAACTTAATCTGGGTCCTCTGCAAGGGAAACCAGTGCTCTTAACCACTGAGCTACCTCTCCAGCAAAGCTTCTCTACTTTAAAATAAGGACAACCTTATTCTTTTTTCATCTCGCTTTAAAAGCCATGAGTATCCTATACTGACAACAATGCACAATTCCTTTCTACCCAGTTTTTATGTAGGTTTGTTTGAGAAAAACGATACAATAACTTAGACAATGCAATTTCTCTATTCTATTAAATATTATGAGTTCTATTGCTAGTCCTATGTTTCCAGATGGCTTCAGATTTGAGCTTTGTACATGTTTACTGAGGCAGAAGGTCCTTTTCTTTTTGTTTTGTTTTACAAAGCCAAGAAGAAACAGGTGTAGGACATTTCTTTCTGTACTTATTCTTGAAATTCTTTTGACAGTATGGCTATCTAGTTTTTCAAGACCCTCTCTAAAGATGGCTTCACATTAGAGAAATTATTCCCTGTTATGGACGATTGCCATACAAATTTAAGAAAAATTATATTTATGGAAAGCTATATCTGAACTGTAACAATCTTAACAGATACTCTGTTTTTAAGATACAGTAAACTGTATCACTAAAAGCCTATAAGCTAAATTTATATTATCTTACCTATATAATAAGAAAAAGTATTATATAACAAAGGATAACACCTGACTACTGGAATGTATAAAAAAGAACTGAAATTTTATTCAGCAAGTTTATCTTTACTAGTTAAAGATCATCCCTTTCAGGCCCACTCCTCCTAGGGAAGTTTTGCAACAAGAGCCATCTGTAGGTACATTGAGAAGCCTGGGAGAGCAAGTAACACCAATAATGAAACCCCCCATGAATATGGATACTGAACATAGAATTATCCCAAAGCTGAAACCTTAACCACCAGTAGCAGCTTAAAAGTAGCAGACCTATAGAACCTAATAAAGAGATAATGCAAGAAAAGAAATGATTAAAATGTTTTTGTTTCAGTTATATTTGAAAGGTATTGTGTTAATAAAACAGAAAGATACTACTAAGGAAAAGAGTAATCAATAACAAACAATAACTGAAGTCATACTAATTTACATACTCATTGTGGTACATGAAATTCAGAATTGCTTTAGATATTTAGGCATGATTAATTTGGGAAATAATAAAGTTATTTTTATTTGTAGTTCTTTAGTAATTACTTTTCATAGGTTTGTGTTGGCAGGAAAGTGAAAGATTCCGAGATCAGTCAGGACATTTCGAAGTCAAGTAAAACTTGGGAATTCTTTCTGAAGGAATAAATACAGTAGCTGTCCCTGGGTCTTCATCTCTAAATACCAGTAGTTCCTCCCCAATCAGGATGAAAACCTAAAAGGAACCTAGAATTTCTAATATGTCTCCTGAATGAGGCAGTACTGGCCTTATTAAAAAAAAAACACAAGGAGGAAAATATTAAATGTCGAAAACAAAATTGATAAAATCTATAGGCTTGAACACAAAAGAGTATAAATAAAATTTTTTACAAATTCATGAAAAAGATAAACTATCACCAAAAATCCCAAAGAATTTGACAGGAAATTCACTGAGGGGAATTCATTATATTAGCAAATATTTTAACACTTATTATGCATCATTCTTATTATTCACATAATACAAACTTTGCATGTACTTCCAAATAATAAGGAGCATAAACTCTCTCAAAATTGCTATGGAATGACTTCTAGTTTCATACCAAGTTTATCGTGAGGTCAGTGGTATTGCCAAATTTACATAGCATGCCAATGAACAGGATGAATTCAAGCTGGAATCTTACCACTGCTCATCAATACCAAATGATGACATTATTGCAGGTATATTTAGTTTATGGAAATAATAAAGTATACAGAAATATCAGTATAATCAATCCGGGAACCCACACCACTAATTGTTAATGAGAAGAAAAGAAATGAATTTAAATGACTAAAAACAGGGAACAAATTTACTAAAATACAGTACACCCATGTCATAGAATATCATACAGTAAGGACTTAAAAAGAGTGAAATAAACTGAAATATAGTACACTATGGGAAGACATTACCAATATATTGATATTTATTTGAAAAACAACTTCACAGTTGTCTTAGTTTGTTCTTCATTGCTGTGACAAAACACTCTGACCACTACCAACTTGGGGAGGAAAGGGTTTATTTGTCGTACAACTCCCAGGTCGCAGTTCATCAGGGAGCCCAAGGTAGGAACTCAGGGCAGGAACCTGGAGGCAGGAGCTGGAGCACAGGCCATGGAGGAACGCTGCTTACAGGCTTGCTCCCTTGGCCCCTGCTCAGCCTGCTTCCTTATGCAACACAGGCCCACCTGCCCAGGGGTGGCACCACCCAAAGTGGGCTGGGCCCTTCCACATCTCTCATCAAGAAGATGCCCCTCAGATATGGCCACAGGCCAGTCCAATAGAGGAAATTCCCCAGTTGAGGCTCCCTCCACCCA
>NW_008360320.1:4015131-4029099 GCF_000622305.1 Nannospalax galili
TCCCAGGTCGCAGTTCATCAGGGAGCCCAAGGTAGGAACTCAGGGCAGGAACCTGGAGGCAGGAGCTGGAGCACAGGCCATGGAGGAACGCTGCTTACAGGCTTGCTCCCTCAACCCAGGTGTGTCAAGTTGACACTAAAGCTATCCAGCACAACAGTATTACAATGTAAGCCCACTTGAATAGATGTGTACACACACACACACACACACACACACACACACACACTTTCAGAAACACCATTATAGATAGGATATATTACAGTCTGTGTTGTAGAATTTGTGTAATCATATATACATTATTTTATTGTTTAGAATTAGTAACATAGCCATCTCCATCTTGAAGAAAAGGGGGGATAAATGATTTCCTATACAGATAGAAAATGCCTGATCCCCAACCTCAAAATCAGATATGCTTAGAAATCAGAAGCATTTTGAGCAACATGTAATGTGTATGATGCTCAAAATGTTTCAGATTATGGATGCTCAGGTGGAGAAGAGCAAACGCCCCCCAAACCTGAAACCTTAAAACACTTCCAGTCCCAAGTATTGGATACTCAACCTGTAGAAACTCAAATTTTAGATACTCATAAAATAGTGTGCTGTTAAATAGGCACTACTTTGTGATTGGTAATGTCTAACATATTATAAATGACAGACACTAACTTAGTCTCATTTCCAGAATTTTAACCATGAATTTTCAGCTTTCTTCAAGATTATCTAGTTTTCTGATCATATTTAAATTAGCCATGTTCCTTATTGGTATCTTTAGAAATTAAAATATTTCTGTAGAGAGAACTTAAATTTGTTTACCAAACTACATTGAAAATTTACAAATTAAATTCTCTTATTAACAATTATTTTTCAAAAAATATTGAGACTAAACATTTATTTTTATAAAGTAAAATAAAAATGTGAATCAATTAATAGCAAGCCATTCAAATAAGTCAATAATCATATATAGCCGTAAAAACTAATAGTGCACTGGCTAGAATGGGTGTCAGTTCTCTCTCAAAGGCTTCTGGATGGGGGAGAAAACAAATTTAGTCATCATTTTAGAACAATAGCAGGTTGTCTCCCTTAGCTACAGGGTGGGCACTACAGTATTGCAGATCAAGATTTGAAGTCTTACATCTGAGCAGCACTTTCTGTTTAGAAACAAACTCATCAATGAGAAATAATTGTCAGAATAACATTTTATATGGACTTAAGCCTAATGTCTGGGAAGTGTAATCCCTTGAACTCTTAAAGAAATATACTGATCACTTTAATCTTTGGTTGTACTTTACTTTTGGGTGTTTAAGACCATACACTTGGCCCAAATAACCCAATTTATTTTTACTCTTAAGGTCATTTGAGGATCTGTTCCTCAGGGGTCACATGGGCTTGGAAGGAACCCCTGGCTCCTTTTTTTCACCAGTTCTGCCTATGTGAAGATAAGCCAAAGGTCCTACTTGACCATGGTTGGCTTCACTTGGAAGAATGGAGGAAATGTTACCTCTGAGTTGACCCTCCTCTTTGTATACTGGACACTGGTTCAAGTCCATCTGGTGAGGTCACCAAGGCCTCCCTGAACAAAAGGACAGGTGACTCACCAGTTACAGGACATTTTGAGAGATGCTCCATAGTGCCCTGGAACTTAGTCGACCTTGGAGGGCAAGGAGCAAAAAAAATGTCTTTTAAGTCCCTCTGACCACATTAGTATAGGCCTCAAAGAATGGCTGTTAAACATCCAAGGAGGTTAGTTCCACCAGTCTGGTATTTTTAACTACCATGTGCTATGTAGATAAAGCTTGGGTAAAAACCAAACATCTCAGATAAACCTTGGCTAGACATATATTTTGTTCCTTAAACTAGTTGACTAAGCTGTGACCTTAGAAATTTTAAGATTATGTATATATTATTTTTGACTCATCCTTTCATATATCAGATCAAACTTACACAGACCTTCATCACTTACTTAGGCTTTCTCATCTTTTCTATTTTGGAAAATATCTCCATTCCCATATCCTTTTATACTCTTTTACATTCTCTTTTTTAAATAATTATGAGACATAATAACATTAATAAATAAGTTTTCCATCTGTTGTGAGAATTCTTTTCCTGGGATTACTAAGGAATGCTTATCCCCTTTTAAGGTTATAGTGTCAAAACAATGTTTAATCAAAGTTTTCCTGGAAAACCAATGAATTTACTGAGTTTACTCACAGAGATGACTGAGAAGTTGCTGAAGTGTATGAGTGACCTGAGGGTATGCACACTGGAAAGCCTGAGTCCATCACTCTGGAGTCCAACCTTGGCAGACAAAAAAAAAAAAAAAAAAAAGGGGGGGAACCCAAAAAAGGGATATTTTTGGAAGCTCTTGTCAAGAAATTCCAATGGACTCTGATATGAACATTTGCAATTTGTCCCATTCTGACTTTTTTCTGGTTCCCAGTCTAGAACTTGTAATGCTAACTACTCTTGCCTTTACTTCACATCTCCTACTCACCACTCAATGACTTTCTTTTTCTCCCTACAGATAAGAGTTATGCAATTTGGGAGTCTTTTAGAAACACCCACTGAAGGTATACGCCAATTGCCTCACCTTGCTAAGCCAGAGTGTTCTGCATCCCAATTCCCTATCCACAACTTGGGTAACCCCTTTAGAGGATGGTGTGATAGAATAAAGAGATAGTAATTGGATAGGCAGTTAGGGTAAAAAGACCCCAAAGAAAGTAGCCAGTTTCTTGGCTAAAAGTCAAAATGTCCTTGGGCCTCTTAGCAACATACTATGTTCCAAAGGCCAAAAATGTCAAAAGTATTTGGGAGCTTTTATCTAATCCCTAAAAGATTTTAGGGTTACCTTTTCAAAGGGGGGAATGTTAGAGTAGCAAAAAGCCCTATTAAAAATAATAGAAAGAAGGAGTTTAAGAAAAAAGTGATGGGGAGATATGTGAGGAGTTGGAGGGCAGGGAATGGGCATGGATTTGATTAAAACACCTTATATGCATGTATGAAATTCTCAATTTTTTTAAACTAAAAAAGTAACAGTACAAAATTAAGGAACATATAAAGGTGTTCACATTATATTGTTAATGAATAACCAGGCAACAAAATGACATATAATTATTACATGACTTCATTTAAAAATAAGGTCAATTATTTTGGGAATAAGTGTAAGCACTTCTAGGAAGGTTAGAAACTACTGATTTATGAAAATGGCAGTGGTAGATTCTCTTCTAGGAGGTATGACCTCTCTGGCATCAGGTTCTTAGCTAAATTTAAAGTACTCAGTACTCAGCATGATTTACAACCTCTTGAGCAGGCCTTAAATTCAATTAGAAAGTTGTTGGTTACCCCCAAGATATCATTGCTACCATTGACCCATTTGGGCTATTTTGCTGGAATACTCATTGTCATGGTTTGCAGGCTTTATAGGTGTATACACTATTGAGTGCTTTCCTTCCGTGGCAGCTTGCATAGCACCTTCCAATACTATGAGAGCTAGTCTTCACAGAGGAAGCTTCCAAGTCAGCTCCAACTTGATTACTCCAAGTTCTGTGTCCAAGTGTGTGGTGTCTTCAGCAATAGGGCCCTACCTTCAAGTTCTGGGAGGCAATTAAGGGCAATGGCAATAGCCTCTATGGTCTTGAGAGCTTCTTGGATTCCCTCTAACCAAAAACTAAAAGGAAGGTATCCCTTGCCTGGTACAGGGATTTTGTTAACGCCTCTTGAGCAAACATTGCGAGTCCATGCCACACTTTAACTCTGTGTGTGTGTGTGTGTTGTAAATTTATAATATTCTCAAATATTCTCATTGTTATTTATCTCTTCTTCCCCCTCCATCTGTATCAACCTTCTCCTTCCTCCCCAAGTTAAGTCTTCCCTGATTTTTCCCCATCTTCCTTCAGAGTAGTTGTGTCTTACTAGCCCCATCTCTGAAATTTGCTATGTAGAACAGACAGCCTCAATCTCAGATATCTACCTGCCTCCACCTTGCCTGGCACTCAAAAAAAAAAAAAAAAAAAAAAGCTTACTGAGTTCCCACTTATTGTTCACCTTAATGCCTGAGCAGATGGTGTCCAATTTAGAAAATCCTTTCCTGTGCCTCTATCTTGGAGGGTACTACCTATGTTTTCTTCTAGCAGTTTCTGAATCTCAGGTTTTATATTGAGGTATTTGATCCATTTGGAGTTGACTTTTGTGCAGGGTTAAAGGGTCCAATTTCATTCTTCTGCAGGTAGAGATCCAGTTTTGCTAGCAGCAGTTGTTGAAGATGCTCTCTTTCCTCCACTGTGTGTTCTTGGCACCTTTGTCAAATTATGATGTGGCTAAAATTGCATGTACTGATGCTTGGGTCTTTATTCTGTTCCATTAATCTAAGGATCCATTTTTGTGCCAGTACCATGTGGGTTTTATTACTATACCTCTGCAATATAATCTGAGATCTCGTATGATGATAACCCCAGTGTTGTTCTTTTTGCCCAGATTGCTTTGGCTATCCAGGGTCTTTTTGATTCCATATGAATTGTAGGATGATTCTGTCAATCCATGTGAAGAATATCATGGGTATTTTGATTGGCATTAAATTAAATCTATAAATTGCTTTTGGTAAGATGGTTATTTTCACAATATTGGTTCTACCAATCCATGAACATGGGAGGTCTTTCCATCTTCTAGTTTCTTCCTACATCTATTTGTTCAGCAATTTGAAATTTTCATTGTAGAGATCTTTAATGTCTTTGGTTAGGTTTATTCCTAAATATTTTTTTAGAATTAATTGTGAATGGGAGGGTTTCCTTGAATGCTTTTTCTGATTGCTTGTCATTGGTATATAGAAAAGCTACTGATTTTTCAAAGCTGATTTTGAAACCTGCCACTTTACTGAAAGCATTAATCATTTCTAACAGTTTTCTAGTGGAATTTTTTGGGATCTCTTATGTATAATAGCACGTCAACTGCAAATAGAGATAATTTGACCTCTTCTTTTCCAATTAGTACTCCTTTAATTTCCTTCTCTTGTCTTATTGCTCTTGCAAGATTTCAAGCACTATATTGAAAGGGAGTGGAGGTAGTAGATAGCCCTGTCTGGTTCCTGATTTTAATGAGACTGCTTCCAGTTTTTCTCCAATTAGAATGTTAGTTATGGGTTTGTTGTATATAGATTTAATTATGTTGAGATATATTTCCTCCAAAGCAACTCCTTCTATAACTTTCAACTTGAAGGCATGAATGATTGGTGAGAGTGGTTCAGGAGACTACCAAAATAACACAGGCTACTGCCAAATCTCTTGGTTATCTCCTACAACTAGTAGATAAGACCCTACTGCTGAAAATAGGATATGTTTCAGATATAGAACTTAGAGCAATGGAGCAGGAATTGACCTGGAGGCCTTCTACCCAAAGTTCAGCAATCATAATGCTACATGACAAAATGTCAACTATCCAGGGAAAAAAAAAAAAAACAACTGATGGTCCAACCCAGCCCTAAACCCTAATAACCACAGTGACTGGCATGGCAGACTACCTCTATTGGTGTAGTAGCAGCACTGTTATCTGGGGGGCAATCAACAGCTATCTAATTGGACTTAAAGGCTCTCAATGGGAGTGAACTCATGAGTGGTACTGTAAATTCAGCCAAATATACATGGTAGGAGAGGACATAGATCCTAGAGAAAACCCTATCTCTTTCATATCCCTAGACAAATGAAATTTCTTACCATATGCTAAATATGGATCCTTATATTTACAGAGAAACATATCATACACCACTCATCAAGAAAGTTCCTTTTAGCAACAGATGGAGGCTACTGCAGAATTCCACAACTGCTCAGACACAAAGAATATAAATCAGAGAGATGCCAAGTACTAGGTAACATATCTACAGTTGAACCTCTACACCTAAAGTTCATGGAACCTAATGGAACAAGGGGTAGAGAGAAAACTAATGCATCCCTCAACTCCCACCAGTAAAGCTTTCTTATACAAGAGTGTGACGCACACAGAAGACCACAACTGGCCAAATTTTAAAGAATAAGACTGCAGAGTGTCTATCCTTGGATGGGACTCCTATATTGAAACTCACCCACCCACACAGCTCAAGGACCATTGAGGAAGAGGGGGCAGAAAAATTGTTAAGGGCCAGGGCTGGATCATGAACTCTCGGAAGCAGAAAATTGCAGGCCACTGGAAGCCTGCACATCTGAACTTGTGGAAATGGTGGCATAGAGCAGAGGACCCAGGCCAACTCAATTAAACAAGGGCCTAAAGAAAAGGAGAGAAATGGGTGGCAGGCTGGCCCTAGACTGAGAACTATTTGAGACTGATTGATGCTGGATGAGGGAGAGTATGGCTTACATACGATCACTGGATGGGCTGACTAGACTCTGGTGGACATCTGGATACAAATGCTTAACTGGATGGGACTTAATGCATATGGCAGAACACAGAGGTTCAGTGGGAGGTTGGGGGGCATGGATGGGGTGGGGGCCTAAATTTAATTAAGAACTGTTGTATAAAATTACAAAAGCAAGACGCTGTGTCTACACCACGGTCAGGCCATGCAACCACTGTAGCTATGACCCTACAAGGGATAGAAGTGGTGGTATCACCAGGTTCACAGGACTTGGAAAACTCTTACTGTACACTTACTTTTAATAAAAAGAGCATTTGGGACCAAAAAAAAATTACAAAGCTCAATAAAATTTTTTTGAAAAAGCAAGTAAAAAATTGATTAAAAAAATAGGGACCCAATTAATTATCTGTGGATAGTATGATTACATAATTACATGTGAGTTTTATTTTTCCTTTGGGGGAGGTTGGGCCAGATTCTCACTATGTAGCCTATGCTGTCCTAAAACTTTAGCTCTCCACTGTCAACCTCTCTCAGGGTTGGGATCACATAACTAGACCACACCCACTTTCTTTGGTATTTGGTAATAGAAAAACAGCTTTACTTTGTAACAACTAAGTTTAAAAAACAGAGGAGAGGGTCTGGAGAGATGGCCCAGTAGTTAAGAGCACTAGCTGTTCTTGCAGAGGACCAATATCTACAGGGCAGCTAATAACCATCAGTAACTCCAGTTCTGGGGGATCTGAAGCCTTTTTCTGGTCTCCACAGGCATTGCACAACATGGGTGCACTTACTTACATACATGCAGGCAACACACTCATACACATAAAATAAAAATAAATAAAATATTTAAGAAAACAGGAGAATCAAACTTATGAGTTGTATTATGTTGACCACATGGTATGGGATGTATAATTCTCTTCACATTGCAATAGATAATGGGTAGCAGGGTCAAATGACGGGCACATCACCTATAAACCTAGTGTCATTTTGATAGCAAAATAAGGTATACTCCAGTCACTACCGTTCTTCTGGAAATGGAAGAACAAACGGTTTCTATGTACACATCAGCCAACAAAACTGGGAATATCATCAACTGTTTATTATGTATCAGTGTGGCCCAGGCTGACCTCAAGATCTTCCTGCCTCAGCCTCCTAAGTGCTAGGTTTTAGGTGTGCCACCATGCTTAGTCTGTTAAAAATTAAAGAGTTCAGAAGCTGTTGATAGTACATGCCCCAAAATAGCAAGAATACAAGTTTGAGAATAGAAGCTAAAAAAAAAAATAAAGTTTCCACAAGGTAAAATGCCAGCAGATAAAACACAATGTATTTGGTGTACTATATCATCAAAAGGAAGCATCGACCACTAAGACACTGACTGAGAAGGTGAGAAAAGCAGCTGTAGGCCATATTATCTCTATCTCAACCCCAAATATATGTCAAGTTTGTATGATAAGAGAAACAAACTTTTAGCTGTACTTTGGGAGAAACCACATAAGAATAGGAATGAGGCCACTTTTCTGCATGTAACAAAGTAATCCTGGTGTCTGCTACCTGGATTAATGGAATTACAGAGTACCATATATAACTCTATCTTCATACATTAGCAGAAGCTTGAGTTTGAGAGCTGGTGGCAGAACATAGGCCTCCTAGGATTTCTGAATCTAGACTATAAGCTTTTTTCTTTTCACAAATTCATCACTATGACATACAGAGCAAAGAAGACTCTCAAGCCAGAAGCTGAATACAGTGAGAATCAGATTTAAATACAATTAGATGTAAGTGGATGACAAAGCACATAATGACTCAACAACAAACACTGGAAACTATAATTTTTTTAAGAGAAGAAATTCCACTCAAAACTATTTTTAAGTACTAGAAACCATGAATTGCAAAGGAGTTCATGTGATAATTTTTTTCAGGCTTATTTGGCAATATGTTAAAAATACATAAAGACATCCATTTTGCGAGAAGTAGAAAGCATTTAGTACAAAGTTTTGTTGGAACATTTTTGAAAAAAACATTTTAAGGAAAGCTAGTGAATGGTATAGTATTTTATAGTTAAGAACATTGTAGTATGACATAGCAGAATGACTAGAAATTGTGTCAAACGTGCAAGATTTGTATTCTATGCGTACTATGATTAGAACTTACACCAGAAATTTCTTTGAAAATTTCAAAGAACTTAGAAAAGTAAAATGTATTTTTGTGTTTCTGTTATATAATGTCATAACCTTGTAAATAAAACTATCTCACTAGCAGTTACTTCTTTAAGGTAATAGTTTTATTAACTGAAACATGTTTCTTGTGTTTGTGTGTTTATATTCATGAAGTCAGAGTGATGCTGAGCCAATAAAAATTTTAATTCAGGAGAGAGAGAGAGAGAGAGAGAGAGAGAGAGAGAGAGAGAGAGAGAGAGATCTTCATTTTAGGGATATTTCATTTCTAATATGCAATCTCCGAATCCCAGGATACTTTGAGAACATGTGGACTGCCTGTTCCCAAAATATTTTTTATAAATAATTTGCACATCAACTGCTGGTTACTGCCTGAAAAAAATTACAATTGTTTCAAGTAAAGCTGCTTTACAATTTCCATTGCTTTCTGCATTAATTAGCTGCCATTCTTCAGTGAAGCAGTTTCCCTACTCACCTTTCTACGTCTAGATACTGGTGTTAATGTGTGACTGTTTTTAGTACATTGTCTTATACTCCATTATTAATATCAATTTTGATAGTCCAAAAATAATTATTTCAAAACAGAAGTCAACATTATCAAATAGAGAAATCCTATTGAAATCATTCTTTTTTTTTTTTCCCCAAATGCAGGGATAAAACAAGGATAGGAATTATTTTTTATTTTTAAGGCTAGCAATATGATTTACAATGATCTTTAATATTTTTTCACATTCAAAATAACATTCAAAACACATAACAGGGCCAGGTATGGTGGCACAAGCCTTTAATCCCAGCACTCAGGAGGCAGAGGTAGGTGGACTTGTGAGATCCAGGCCAGCCGGATTTACATAGAGAGTTACAGGTCAGCTGTGGCTATAGGGAAATTCTGTCTCAAATAAAAAAAAAAAAAGAAAGGAAAAAACAAAAAACCAAAAAATAAAACCCCTCCAGCACATAACTAAGATTAAAGAAGTATTTTTTATGATGAAATGATAGCTATGAAATCTAAAACAATTCATATACCATAAAAGTAAATGACTTTAATAAATTTTAGACATAAGGTAATACTCTAAAATAATATCAATAAGTAATAACTAGCTAGAAACACAAAAGAGGAAGAGAATCCACTTCATAAACAAGTAGAACTGTTCAGAATGTAATTTATTGAGAGGTGCATCAAAGCTCTCTAAAGACAACTAATTGGGAGAGTAAACCATTATTGAAATAATGCAGACGTCATATTCTTGAATATATGCCCATAATGTAAAGTGAGTTTTTCAGTTAATATAGCATTATATAAAAAGTGGGTTCATCTTCATTCCTTTCTCTTAAGACTTTCAAATGACAGACAATATATTTTTAAAAAATACTGCAATGCTGCACAGAGGATTAAAAACAAAGAAAGTAGACAAAAGAAGATCAAATAATTTTAGAAGTTGAACTTACTAAGATAACCTAAGAAGAGTGAGGGTGGGAGAGGCAAGTTGCTAGGGAGTAGAGAGAAAGTGGGGAACATGGGGAGGGTGGGGGTGAGGGAGGGAAGGAGAGAAAGAAGGAAGGAGAGGAGGAGGAGTTGGTAGACCTGGAGGAGGTAAGGCAGGAAAGAGAGACAAGGAGGAAGAGGGAGACAGTAAAAAAAAAGTGGGGGGACATGAGCTATAAGCAGCAGAGCAAGCCCAGTGTGCAACCTCAAAGCTCAGGAACCACACTTCTTGAAATAAGAGTGTATGGAATAGCTATAAATGGAAGGATTTGACAGTAAGTGTGGGGGTCTGAACCTTTAGTTTCAGAGGATTTCTGGAACCAGTTAACTGGCTCTGTAGACACCTCAAGTTCCATTGTCTATGTTCAACCTTCTAGAGCGGACTGGGCCACTGATGACAGGGAAGGGCTGACTGAAGGGTGAGGTACTAGGTGTACACAGGTCAATATAGATTTAGGATACCACAACTCTTTCCTGATAAGAAACTGTTAGAAAACAACAACAAATCATCAGAAGAGATAAAATACCACACATTTAGAAAATGAAGGTCAAATGACAAGGCTAAAGAAAAATCTCTCAGAAGTGGAACAAAATAACAGAGAAATGGAACAATAGGAAAAACAATATGACAATTACAGGACTAATGTAACAGGTTCAACACTCAAATTAGAAAAAAGCCAAAAAGATGCTGGAATAACATCACAAACAACAAAAATAGAAGACAAAAAGTACAAAGTAAAACACGAATAATTTAAAAGGCAATGTTTACTTAATAATGGGGCCAAAATATGAAAAAGAACAGTTAGGTATATCATTAAGATAGCATACTCATTAAAGAAAAGGAAAAGATGCCAAGAATTTCTAGAGACTGACAGAAGAACTTTTATGCACAATGAGAATTTTCTTAATAATAGTGGAAACTGAAAGACAGGTGTCTTAAAAATTCTGAAGATGTGGGAGCCAAAAAATGTGATTAATGCACATTTTCTATTTCTGTTAGCAATTCACAAAATAATTTCAGAAACACTAGTAGAAAAAATCAGGTGTATCATAAGACATAAGACATTCAGATATATCTTCACTGAATCTGAGCTCAGTGAAGCTGTAAACCCAGTGAAACTGACACTCAGTTTCACCACCACCATTAATAAAAGGGTAATAATGCCTAACTTAAAGAATTGCTCTAAGAATTAAATATGATGACTTAAAAAAACAACACAGTAGGACTTGGTGATACTTGATGAATTAATTGTAGCTGTTAGGATTAGCTTGAGAATTAGCTTTTTAAAATACTTTATTTATTATTCTTATTTTATGTGTATGTGTATTGCCTGCATGTATGTAAGTTCACGCATCATGCAATGACCACGGAGGCCAGAGAGGGCACTGGATCCCCTGTAGCTGCAGTTATGGATGGTTGTTAGCTGTACTGTGGGTGCTTGGATTTGAACCCAGGTCCTCTGCAAGAGCAGCCAGATATTATATACATGCAGGCAACACTCTCAAACACATAAAATAAAATAAAAATAAGTCAATCAGAGAACCACAACGGAGACCATGACAAATGTAATCCCGAGAGGTGAAAAAGCATGGAACATAAAATGAAGACACGGTGCATATGCCTCAATTTGAATGCCAGCAGGATAGATGAAGTAGACAACAGCAGCAACATTTTCTAAGGAAAAATATCTGAATTCAAACATTGAAGAATCTCAAGTCTCTAAGCAGATTAAATGAAACAACTCATAATGAAATTATAGAAAAATCAAAGTAAAACATAAGCTCTCAAAAGGATATATTATTATTCACTACCAGTGGGATTGCAAACAGGTGCAACCACTATGGAGAAAACTCAAGCTAAAAATAGATAATACCATATGACCCAGCAGTACCACCCCTTGGCATATAACCAAAGGACTCAATATCCTATTACAGATATACTTGCTCAGCTATGTTCATTTCTTCTCTATTCAAACTAGATAGGAAATGGAAGCAGGGCAGATGTTTGGCATAGTATGTAGAGTGCTGTGGCTCAGGTCCTGCTGGAAGCTCAAGAAACCTAGATGGTCCACACAAGGTACTCTGGCCATGATGAACAAAGAGAACTTAACGCTCATCACAAAGGTGTTAGAAGGACCAAGATGGGAACAGGCTTGTCCTTCCCTACACTGAAGGGCAGAAGTATCATACTGGTGGGCCGGGTGATAGGGCCACTGACCTCATGCAGGCTAACCACTGAAATGTCTGTGCTTAGGAAAAGTTGCACTGCCATTCCCAGGTCAACTTGGCCCACCACTTTTCCCAGATGTGGCTAAGGTACCAGAGGATGTGTGCTGTAACCCTGATGGGTTGGAATTCTTGTACTTCAAATCCTGTCTACACTGGAGAAGATGGCCAGTGTGAACACCTCAAACAGCAGCTTGGAGTCACAAAAGAAGAGCAAGATGCTATTCCTGGTGGCTTTTAGGTGAAGCATGTGGGTCTGCAGCAGCAGGTAACAGGAAGCAATCATGGCAGATTGGAGGGTCAAGGCCACACTAATGCCAAGAGGCATCTTTTGCTGGGACAAGTTTCCTTTTGTACCAAAAAACAGTCATATTACTTCAGTGCCAAGACAAAGGAGGCAAGTATCACCACATTTGGGACTAGGCTGGCTGTTGGGTAGGGTAGTTATTATTTTTTATGTATATGAGAGTATTGCCTGCTTGTGTCCCAGTGCACCGCATTGTGCAGTACTCACAAAGGTCAGAAGAGGGTGTCAGATTCCCTGGAACTGGCGTTATTGAGAACTTTTGGCCATTATGTGGGTGCTTGGAACCGAACCTGAGTCTTCTGCAAGAGCAAACAGTATTCTTAACCCACTGAGTCATCTCTCCAGGCCCCTAATCTTCAGGTTTCAATGTATAACTTGGAGTAACTAAAGATGGCAGGAAAGAAGAAAGGAACCACTGTGAGAGGAGGAAGGAGCTCTAGAGAGGGGGACAGGAGGACATAGATGTTGTGAAGAGGGAAAGGGGAAGAAAGGGAGGTAGGTTTAACTGGGGTGGGGAGGGTAATAAAGAGGGTAGAGGAGGGAGAATAGAAGAGGTATAACACTAAGAATGTTTGGAAAAGCCATAGGGAAACATTATTTTATTTTTTTATATTTAGATTTATTTATTCAATGTATTTTTATTGAATTTTTGTGCATTTCATACATCTAAATAATATTTAAATCCTCTCCCCCATGTTTTCCCCCTATGGCTTGTCCAAAGGATTTCATGCATTTTGTCATATATGTAAAGGCTACTGAGTCAAATTTGTGTATCCTCAGTGTGACTTCATCCACCAGAGCCTAACCAGCTTATCTAGCATCACTTCCTTAAAGAAGACCAACTCTCCCTCATTTAGCAGTGACCAGCTGCCAATAGTTCTTCAGCTACATTTGGGGCCTCCTGTCCACTTCCCCAGCTCTATGCTGATTTTTATCAATAGATGAATTGTACAAATTCCTATTAAAAATAGTTTCCTTAAACTAACTCTAGATAAAATAGAAAAATTTGTCTGAATAACTACTGAAGAAACTGAGGGACTGGAGAGATGGCTCAGTGGTTAAGAGCACAAGCTGTTTGGGCAGAGACCCCGTGTTTGGTTCCCAGAACCCACATGGCAGCTAAAAACTGACCATAATTCCAGTTCCATGGGCACTGCATGACACGGGTGTGCTTACATACATGCAGGCAAAACACTCACACATAAATTCTTTTAAAAAATTTAGAAATTGAATCAATAGTAAAAAATTGCCACAGAAGTTAAACTCTTGGCATAGCTAAATCCAGAGTATTATTAACCTCTATGATTCTTAATTTCTTTATAAAAGGAGATATTATAATATACCATCATATTACATAATCAGTACTATTCTTTCTCCCAAGTATTTAATCTGAAGATTATATAATTATATAGAAGAGAATATGAAAGCAATCTGTCAAATTGAA
>NW_008360320.1:4029167-4041760 GCF_000622305.1 Nannospalax galili
CTTTAGATTTAAATAAGAAAGCTCACAATTTGAAACACAAATATCTTCCAAAATATTCACCAAAAAGTTTTCCACAAAGACAAATCTGATTTAGCTAGTAGCATTTACTATACAACTAGGGCCACATTCCTTGGCAAGAGAAATGGCCACATGATAATATAACAAAAAGGTATTCAGAGTTTTGTTAGTTTCCTCTCTCCACAGCATATTTTTTAATTGAATTTTTTGTGTATTTCATAAAGAACAACTCAAACAATCTTAATCATCTTTATACCCCCATTCCCACTTGCACCCTCCCCCACTGGAGCCCATATACTTGGTCATCCCCATTAACGCCCACTGTCAGTGTCCCCAACCTTTCCCCAGTGCATATTGAAACAATGGGTTTGTTAGCACATTATTGACAAAGTAAAAAAAAAAAAAAAAAATTAGTTTTAATAGCAACTACTGGTTTTAGTGCTAGAGGTTAAAGATGCAAAGGAACAAAAGTAATATAGAGTATAACACAGACACAATGTTTAAGTTTCATGAGTAATGAACTCATGATTTTTTATTCCTGAATTCAATCTTCTATCAATGTGTGCTTTATAAAATACGATTCTATTCATTTTCATTTTTCATGTGTGTATATTCATTTAGCAAAGATCAGAGTATCTAGTACATATCTAGTACAAGATTTATCACTAAAAAAAAAAGATGAAAATAGATTTACAACAATCTTTCAGTTCAGTAAGGAAGAGGCTGATAACAAATCACCATGACAGAAGGAAGCATAACTTGTGAGTGTGGGCAAACATACACAAGTCAGAGGACAATTTTCAGAAGTCAGTTCTCTCCTTGAGTCCCAGGGATCAAACACAGATTGTCAGATGTGTATGGCAAGTGTTTTTACATATTTGAGTTACCTCACTGGCATCAGAAAATGAGTTTTAATAATATGAATGACATGTTTTCCACTTATCACCTAACTCTATAAGAGATTCCTTAATTTACTTTAAAATCAAACTCAGAATGTTTGTGACTAAATACAATGAAAGTTTTAATAAAACGTATGCTCATTTTGTTTCAGTTTATGTCAAGGAATCTTTGATGTGGTGGAAAATATCTTTGGTCCATAACAAACAAAGATCACCTCACTGATTTCTGAGTTTGAAATGCCAAAACTATGGTTCCATATACTAGCTTGTCAACTTAGCACGCAGCCTATGTCAGAACAGCAGTCAGCAGTATGTTTTATGTCTTCTTGAAACAATTCCATTCCATTTCTTATCAGTAGTTGGCTTCCAGAAACATTCCTGCACCACTTCTATCTTAGCTTTTGTATGGCTCTTGAAACATTTACCAATTAGTCACTATTTCAAAACTTCACTGCTTTCAATCATGGTGTTTCCTCTGTGTAAGAAACACAACCTTACTCTAGAGGAATATGGCATGCAGAAGAAGAAAAAATGTCACTGCTGGAAAGCAAAATACAAAGATTACATAATATTTAGCAAGACAGTTGGAATTGTATTTGGCTTTGGTACATTCAAAAACACACAATAAAAATGGATAATGTATTCTTTATTTTCTTTGTGTTGTTTACATGGATATCTGAGAAATTTATTCTAATTCAATACTTCAATTTCTTACAGAACTATATTTTCTTATAAGCAAATTATTTTATCTTTACATTTTTCATTTATCATTACTTGGAAAGTTGAAATGTTCTTGTCTTGTACAACATAATAAATTACGCTTTTCATAGTTTCTTTTGTATAAATTTTTGGTCATAATAAAGAGCTCAAAAACTACAAAAAATTCAATCTGCCAGTGAACAGAATGTGAGCTGCCAGCAATAACAGTGCTCTGCTTTTGTAAGTTTTGTATAGTCCTCCAAACGTACTAGACAACAACCCAGCAATACACATGCATGCCGCAAAGCAAGCAATCAGATACAGCCCACTAGTAACTGCTAAATAAAATCAAAATAACTGAGAAATATTATGGATATGTTCTTAATACTGACAGCATACTGACGCTGAGTAATGTGTTCTTGGGCTTCAGCATATCTGTCATAGGATTTTATTGTCAGTACTATGTTACAGCTGCTTACCAGGCAAGCTATTTCATTTCTTCTGGCCTTAGTTTGCTCCTGTTAAATAGAGACTACTCTCAATTTATATGAATGTTCGTTGAGGAAAAAATATAAAGCATTTGACAAAATTAGTGGACGTTATCATTTCTGATGTAGGAGAAAAAAGATAAAATCAAAATATAAACTTGACATTAAGAATAAATATATAACTTGTAAAAGCAGGGCATGATAGTGCACGCCTTTAAACCCCGCACTAGGATCTCTGAGTGTGAGGCCAGCCTGATCTACATAGTGAATCCAGGCAAGCTGGGGCTAACAGGGAGATCCTGTCTCAAAAAAAAAATAAAAATAAAAAATATATATAACTTCCAAGCTTTTCTTTTAAATTTAATTCAGAATTTCTGTACTCTTTGAAATCAGAAGAGTCTATGGATAAATTAAGATAATAAATAATGTTTTTTATGGTTAAGTATGCATGCTTGTATGTACACAGAATATGTTCAGCATATTTGTTTGCATAAACAAAGGAACATATGTACCTTAAATGAACCCATCTAAAATGAATTTCATGGGCAAGACAATCAGACGTAACAAGAGAAAAATGACCGGAAATATACTAAGTGGTGCTTTTAAATTTAGTTTATATTTTCACTAAGAGAAAATATTTTTACTCTTTCCTGGGTAAGTCCTGCGGTGCCCACC
The DNA here is from genome assembly GCF_000622305.1 of Nannospalax galili. Classification (NCBI taxonomy): domain Eukaryota; kingdom Metazoa; phylum Chordata; class Mammalia; order Rodentia; family Spalacidae; genus Nannospalax; species Nannospalax galili. The sequence goes on from NW_008360320.1 coordinate 4,031,947, forward strand.
AAGACTTGACTCCCCAAGCCTCATTCACTCTCCCACCTCCCCGACCCCATCTCTCCTCCTAGCCTGGGTACTGGCCCAATTCTTGTCTTGGCAACACAGACACAGGGGCTGACCTCTCAGCCTGGGACCAACACTGCTTCCTGATCCTTTGCATCCAGACCAACCCAGTTCCTTCTCGCATCCCCAGGAGCCCTCTGGGCCTGGTCCCACCCTCGCCTCCCTGTGCTTCCCTGGGTGGCATGGCCACCAGCTGCCCGAGATCAGCATTTTCCAGGGCGAAGCTCCCAGGCCAGTCCAGCCACCAAATTTCTGAGGACAACATCTTTCCTGGAGGGATCCAGACCTCAGGAGAAAGCCTGAGAGCATCTGATCCTCATCTGAATTGGGCCTCTGTGGGAACTCCTGAAGACAAAAGCAATCTGGCTATTCCAATATAAAATCAAAAGAGAGAACTGGGAAGCTTAGACGAACCAGCTTTTCATGCCCAAGAAGTAAATCAAAGAACTGAAGGAATATAAGGATAAACTTCTGAATGAATTCAGAAAAGAGAGATATTGAAGATTATGCAGGTTGAAATGAAGAAGGAAGTGAAACACTCAGTAAGACAATTAGAAACGACAGGAGAAAGCCTCACCAATAGGATGAATGAAATGGAAAACATTATCAAGATTGGAAGATAAACTGGATGAATTAGAACCCTCAATGGAAGATTATGAAAAATTTAAGAAAGCACAAGAATGGAATATGTAGGAATTGTGTGACACCATAAAAAGACCAAACTTATGAATCATAGGCATACAGAAAGGAGAAGAATCTCAAGATAATGGTATGGACCAGATCTTCAACAAAACTGTAGAAGAAAATTTCCCAAAATTAAAGAAAGACATGCCCATACAAATACAAAAAGCATATAGAACACCAAAGAGACAGGACGAGAAAAGAAACTGTACACAGCACATCATAGTAAAAACACTAAACGTACAGAACAAAGAGAGAATACTGAAAGCAGCAAAAGTAAAACTATAAGTCACATATAAAGGACAAAGCATAAGGATTACAGCTGACTTTCCAGTGTAAACTATGAAAGGCAGAAGAGCCTGTACCAAAGTATTCCCAATTTTAAATCACCACAGATGCCAACCCAGATTACTATACCCAGGCAAAATGTCTATTAAAGTCAAAGGGGAAAGAAAAATCTTCCATGACATAAATAGGCTGAAGGAATTCATGTCCACAAAACTAGCCTTTCAGAGAGTTCTGGAAGCAATATGAAGTGCTAAAGAAAGGAACGACTACACCCAAGGGGTTGTGGAAAGAAATCCATTGAAGGTATAACTGTGGGAAAGCACAGCTATATCAAGAATATGAACAGAAATTAAAATGACAGGATTCAATACACATCTTTCATTAATAACTTTAAATATCAACAGACTGAACTCCCAATTCAAAAGACACGGACTAGGTGAATGGATTAAGAAACAAAACCCATCATTTTGTTCTCTGCAAGAAACTCATCTCATTTTCAAGGGCAGGTGCTACCTTAAGATGAAAGGATGGAAAAAAATATACCAAGGGAATGGTACTAAGAAAAAGAGCCATTGCAATTCTAATCTGACAATATAGACTTTAAAACTAATCAGAAGAGATAAAGAGGGCCACTTCATTTTGATGAAAGGAATAATAAACCAAGAAGATATAACAATCATGAATTCACCAAACTCTAGTGCAACCAACTTCATAAGGCAGTACTACAGGACAAGACCCAGATTAATCCCAACTCATTAATAGTAGGGGACTTCAATACCCCATTATCTCCATTAGATAGGTCAAAAGGACAGGGAGTTAACAGAGAGACATCTGAATGAAACAATACCATACATCAAATGGACCTAGCACACATCTATCGAGTATTCCACCCAAGCACCAAAGGATATACTTTCTATTCAGCACCCCATGGAACCTTCTCCAAAATCGACCATATACTGGGGCACAAAACAAACCTCAACAAATACAAAAAGACTGAAATAATTCCATGCATTCTATCAGACCACAATACTATAAAACTTAAAATCAACACCAGAAGAAGCCTTAGTAAACATACGAATACATGGAGATTACATAACACATTCCTAAAGGGTGATTGGGGCAAAAGAGAAAGTAAGAAAGAAATAAAAGTATTCCTAGAACTAAATGAAAAGGATAATACAACACAGCAAAACCTCTGGGACAAGCTGAAAGCTGTCCTTAGAGGGAAGGTTATAGCACTAAGCGTCTACATTAAAAAATTGTGAAGAACACAGATAAATGATTTAACATTGCAACTCAAGGCACTTGAAAAGCAACAACAAATGAAACCAAAACCCAGCAGACAAGAAGAAAAATATCAGAGCAGAATTTAATGAAATCGAAACAAAGAAAACAGTATAAAGAAGAAATGAATCCAAGAGGTGGTTCTTTGAAAAGATAAATGAGATTGACAGACGGCTAGCCCAGTTAACCAAAAGAAAGAGAGAGCACCTCCAAATCAACAAAATCAGAGATTTGAAAGGGGAAACATCACAAGAGACAAAAAAAAAACAAAAGATCCAGAACACTGTGAGGGAATACTTTAAAAACCTATATGCTACTAAATTTGAAAACCTAAAAGAAATGGACAGGTATCTAAAGGCATGGGAACCACCAAAACTAAACTAAGAAGAGTCTAACAGCTTAAACAGACCCATTACACAAAAAGAAATTGAAACAGTAATAAAAAAAACTCACGACTAAAAAAAGCCCATAACTACATGGAATTACAGCAGGATTCTAACAGACATTTAAAGAAGATCTACATCCAATACTACTTAATTTATTCAAAAAGATAGAAATGAAGGGAGAACTTCCAAATTCCTTCTATGAAGTCAGCATCACTCTAATACCAAAGCCAGGTAAAGATACATCCAAAAAAGAAATCTATAGACCCATATCCTTAGTGAACATAGATGCAAAAATTCTCAACAAGATACTTGCAAACCACATACAGACACACATCGAAAAGATCATCCACAGTGATCAAGTCGGCCTTATCCCAGAGATGCAGGGAGGGTTCAATGTACATAAGTCAATAAATGTCATAAATCATATAAATGGGCTCAAAGACAAGAACCACATGGTCACCTCAATAGATGCAGAGAAGGCTTTTGACAAAATTCAACATGCATTTATGTTCAAAGTCCTAGAGGGAACTGGACTGGAGGCAACATATCTCAACATAATTAAAGCCATATATAATAAACCCACAGCCAACATCATTCTAAATGGAGAAAAAACTGGAAGCATTCCCACTGAAAGCAAGAGCCAGACAAGGCTGTCCACTATCTCCACTTCTCTTTAACATAGTGCTTGAAACTCTTGCAAGAAAAATAAGACAAGAGCAGGAAATTAAAGGAGTAATAATTAAAGTCCTAGAAATTATTAATACTTTCAGTGAAGTGGCAGGTTACAAAATTAACCTACAAAATCTGTAGCCTTTCTATATACCAATAACAAGCAATCAGAGAAAGAGCACATGGAAACACTCCCGTTCACAATAAAAAGCCTAAAAAAAAAAAAAATCTTGGAATAAACCCGACCAAAGACATCAGAGATCTCTACAATGAAAATTTTAAATCTTTAAAGAAAGACATTGAGGAAGACATCAGAAGATGGAAGGACCTCCCATGCTCGTGGATTGGAAGAATTAATATTGTGAAAATATGATGAAGATGAGATGAAGCACATTTTATCCAGGTAGGGATGCTCTTCCTTGTACTCTCTGACTCAAAGTTCACTTTGACAATTACCTGACAATTAGGCAATTACCTACTTTTTCAAAAAGTCCTAAGAGTCACTTGAAGTGTTATATTCTCTGATAAGGAATGGGGTTGGGTGTCTTACTGTGTTTTAGTGGATTTATCACTAAATTCCAATTGTTAGTATTTTTCTGGCCTACTCAGCTGTAAACTACTTGAGGGAATGAACTTCACCACTGCATAACCAGCACTAAACAGTGATTAACAGATAATCAGCTGGACAAATGACTGGAAATTGTAAACAAATTTCTATCTCTTCTCTGCTGAATGATACATTGACTAAGAGGATAAGCTAGAAAACTGGAGTTTGTGAATATCGAAAATTACTGACAGGTTAGATACAGTGCTGCAAGGACACATTGACATTAGTCGCCATCCAAAAGAGTCTTTTCTAGTTCAGAGCACCCAACACATACCAAATGCCTTCGATCAGGTCAATTTATGGCAGTTAAGCACTCTCCATTTGGTTTCTAGTAAAACTTTCAAATTCATACACAGTTCTCCCTAGTTTGTTTCCCCTTTGTCTCTTGACAATATCTCTCATTTCTCCCATTTCCATAGTTTATAAATCCTCGTGACTACAAACTGAAGTCTAGAATCTTGATCTAGGCAGACCTGCCATTGTAGGAGTACCACATTTATAAAATTATATACCAGTCTGTTCAAGACAGTACTGACTTTATATTCTAAATTAAGTATCAAACTATATTATATGATCTATTAAATTATCAAACCATATTAAATGATCTAATTTTCAGTATCATATGGATTCATTAATAAATTGAAAAATATTCTTCTGTAACAGAGATCCTAATTTCTTTTGACAAATGTTCCAATATTACTTTCTCTAATTTTTCTTGCTTTATTTCCATCCCTTATTGTGTTTAAAATTAAGCATTGATTTCATTGTAACAATTAACTAGAGATTGCATGATTTTCTCCTTTACTAGAGTTACCACCTGAGAAGGGACTTTTTTATTCAAATGAATCACCTAAATTCAATCAGAAGAAACATCCATCCCATTTAGAAATACCTTTCACTATGCAATATACCTCCTCCAACTGGTCTGCATAAAAGTCTCCTATGGAGTTAGAGACCACGTTTTTTGAAGCTCCTATCTCTACCTATCTTCCTTACTATCATCCATAGGTCATTTCTTCAAAAAATACTTTTCATCTTTTAACCTTTCAAGATTCTGGCACCTTTCTCATAGTCTTTCCCTCTCAGTCAAACACAGGATTTCAATAACCTACATGAATAACCTGCACCTATTTTCTATTCCTGATTTCCTCAGAGCCTATTGGCTCCAACTCTATCAATAATTTTCATGCGTCTACCATCACTGTTATTACTTTAAAATAATGAAGTAGACATCGTATGCACTGATCACGACCTAATTAGCCAATATTTTCATTTTAATTAGGATGCAACATATAGGTTCCTAAGGAAGTTATCTCTAAAGTAGGGCATGTAAGATAATTCATAAAGCACATCAATAAATATTTAAAACTTTTATTTATTGTTTTTGTTTGCTTTGGAGTTTTGAGACAGGGTCTCCTGTAGCATCAGAAGACCAGGCTCATCTCAGTCTCACAGAGATCTGCTTGTCTCTCCCTCGAACACGGTGGGATTTAAGGTGTGTGCCACCACAGAGAGCTGCTAAAACATTTATTTTTATTCATATTTTTCTTAATTTCTGTATTTTTATAATTTTTGGTTTTGCAAACACTACATAAAATACACATTGTAGGGGGCTGGAGAGATGGCTCAGCAGGTCAGAACAGTGGCTGTTTTTGCAGAAGACCTGGGTTCAAATCTCAGTACCCACATGGCAGCTAACAACTGTCTGTAACTCCAGTTCCAAGGGATCCAACAGCCTCTTCTGCCCTCCGCGGGCACTGCATTACAGGGGTGCACTTACCTACATGCAAGTAATACATGCATACAAATAAAATAAAAATAATAAATAAAATTTTTTTAAAAAACACACATTGTATAAAATGATAGAGAATTTATATAAACTTTATATGTTTTATACGTTTGGAGACTATTTCATAGATTTTCTTCGTCTACTCACACTGCCTTCCTTACTCTGATTTTACCATTTTACATTGCTTCAACCACCTGGCTGTCAATATCATCAACACCCTGCCCTATTCTTCTTTTTTGAATGTACCTGGGCTCTTGAGTGTTTAAGTGAAAAATATTAAATACAAACTCTACTGATAGTGGATGAAATTCCTGTCAGCATCTTTAGTTTAGGCCCAAGGCCTGGTAATACTATTAGCTGCCCTTTCTTCAGGCTCTCTCATACTCCACAGGGAATGATTAACACACTTATTGCTTCTATAAAATCTCCAACATTCCCTATTTCCCCCCTCTTACAATGGAAAGATATTTCTTCTTCTATGCCCTTGTTTCTATTGTCAAGTCTCTTATCCTTTCTGTTGCTAATGATTTAGTCTATTTCACACAATAATTTTCTTCCAAGTTGAGTACTCTCTTGATACCGTTCTCTTTATTTTCACAAATGAATTTCATGAAGGAATAAGTATCTCTCCTTTTCTGTACCTCCCACTTACTACTTAATCAGATCAAGCAGTCTCCATGACTATAAATGTAGGATACAGGGTCATATTCATAATGGCAAATATAATGGTCATTTCTTGACCATTACATCTCAGCAGCTAGGGACTGAGCTAAATACTCATTTGTAGAAACTTTTCTTTCTTTGGCTTAGGTAGAGAGGACATTAAGGAGACAGACACTCTAGTTTTAAAATAATCTCATTGAGGGGCTGGAGATATGGCTCAGTGGTTAAGAACACTGGTTTTTCTTGCAGAAGACCCAGGTTTGAATCCCAGCACCCACATGGCAGCTAAAAACTGTCTGTAACTCCAGTCACAGGGGATCCGATAGCCTCTTCTGACCTCCACGGGCATTTCATGACATGGGTGCACTGACCTACATGTAGGCAATACACGCATACATATAAAATAAAAATAATAAATAAGCTCTGCTTGCCTGGGCTCGCATAACCAGCAGGACTTCAGGGTAAGTCGATTGTGCCCTCTGCGCCTTGACTCCCCCAGTCTCATTCCCCACCCCTCTCTACCTAGCCTGAGTCCTGTCCCATTCCTTGTCTTGGTCCCCCAGACACTGGGGGAACCACCACTGCTTCCTGATCCTTTGCATCCAGATCAACCCAGTTCCTTCTCCAGTCCCCAGGAGCCTTGTGGGCCTGGCCTGGTCCCCACCTCCTTCTGCTTCCCTGGGCTTGCAAGACCCACAGGCCTCTCTCCTCCATAAGTCGATTTCACCCTTTGCACCTTGACTCCCCCACCCTCACTCACCCTCCCATCTCTCCCACCAGTCTCTCCTCCTAACCTGGGCCCTGTCCCATTCCTTAATTTGGCACCCCAGACACCTGGGGAACCACCAGTGCTTCCTGATCCTTTGCATCCATACAAACCCAGATCCTTCTCGGGTCCCCAGGAGTCCCCTGAGCCCGGCCCCGCCCCCACCTCCCTCTGCTTCCCTGGACTGTACAACCTACCAGCCACTTTCCTGGATGCTGGGACTGATCTTTCTGCTTCCTTACCAACCCAGCTCCTCAATGCAGTACCCAGGAGCCACTAGGGCTTCTTCTGCCCCCACCTCCGCTGCATCTCTGGGTGGCACAGCCACCAGCAGACCTAGACCAGCATCTTTCCTAGGCCCTGCTTCCCAGCCACTCCAAACCCCAAAATCCTGAGGCCAAAGTCTTTCCTGGAGGGATCAAGACCGCAGGAGAAACCCTGAGAGCATCTGATCCTCATCTGACTTGGGCCTCTGTAGGAACTCCTCAAGACAAAAGCAATCTGGCCACTCGAATATAAAATCAAAAGAGAGAACCGGAAGCTTAGCCAAACAATCTTTTAATGCCCAAAAAGTAAACCACAAAGACACATAAAGTCCACAAAAAAGAAGGAGACCAAAACTTGAAAGCTTGAGTCTAACACAACAATCAGAAACTACAAAAGAAATTCACATGTCAAAACCACAGAGAAAAAATGGTAACATGAAAAACCAAAATAATATATCCCAACAAATACCAATAGTTCTTCAGAGGAGTACAATGAGAACCCCCTAGAGATAATGCAGGACATGGAACTCAAAAGAACAATTATAAACATGATAAAAGAATTCAGTGAATTTAAAAACACACAAAAAAAGAAATCAAAGAACTGAAGGAAGATAGTATAAACTTCTGAATGAATTCAGAAAAGAACTAGAAATACTGAAGAATACTCAGGCTGAAATGAAGAAGGAAGTGAAACACTCAGCCAATTAGAAATGACAGGAGAAAGCCTCACCAAGAGGAATAATGAAATGGCAAACAGAATATCAAGACTGCAAGATAAAGTGGACAAACTAGACCACTCAAGCAAAGATTATGAAAAATTTAAGAAAGCACAAAAATGCAATATGCAGGAATTGTGTGACACCATAAAAAGACTTAATTTATGAATCATAGGCATACAGGAAGGAGAAGAATCCTAAGACAATGCCATGGACGAGATCCTCAACAAAATCGTTGGAGAAAATTTCCCAAAATTAAAGAAAGACGTCCATACAAATACAAGAAGCATATAAAACACCAAACAGACAGGACCAGAAAAGAAACTCTCCACGGCACATCATAGTAAAAATACTAGAGACAAGACAAAACTGAAAGCTGCAAAAGAGAAACAAGTCACACATAAAGGAAAACCTATTAGGATTAGAGCTGACTTTTCAGTGCAAACTATGAAAGCCAGAAGAGCCTGAACCAAAGTATTCCCAGTTCCAAATGACCACAGGTGCCAACCCAGATTACTATACCCAGCCAAAATGTCTATTATAGTTGAAGGAAAAAGAAAAATCTTCCATGATATAAATAGGCTGAAGGAATTCATGTACACAATACCTGCCCTTAAAAGAGTTCTGTAAGCAATACAAAGAGCTGAAGAAAGGAATGGCTATACCCAAGGGGTTGTGGAAAGAAATTCAATAAAATATAACTGTGGAGAAGTACAGCTGTATCAAGAATGTAAAGAGAAATAAAAATGACAGGATTCAATACACATCTTTCATTAATAACTTTAAATATTAATGGAAAGAACTCCCTACTCTAAAGACACAGACTAAATGAATTGTCTGCAAGAAACTCATCTCACTTTCAAGGACAGGCACTATCCTAAGGTGAAAGGATGGAACAAAATATACCAAGCAAATGCTACTAAGAATAAGCAGGCATTGAAATTCTAATATCTGACAAAATAGACTTTAAAATAAAAATAATCAGAAGAGATAAAGAGGGCCACTTCATTCTCAAAAAAAGAAGACCTAAACTTGAAGGCTTGAGTCTCACACAAGAACCAGAAATTACAAAAGAAATCCACAGATTAATCCTAGATTAATCCCAAAATCCTAGATTAATCCAAACTATTAATAGTAGGGGACTTCAATACCCCACTGTCTCCATTAGATAGGTCAACAGGGCAGAGAGTGAAAAGAGAGACATCTGAATTCAACAATACCATATATTAAATGGATGTAACAGATATCTACAACATATTCCATCCAAGCCCCAAAGGACATACTTTCCACTCAGCACCCCCATGGAACCTTCTCCAAAATTGACCATATACTGGGGCACAAAACAAACCTCAACAAATACAAAATGATTGAAATAATTCCATGCATTCTATCAGACCACAATGCAATAAAGCTTACAATCAACACCCGAAGAAGCCAAAATTACCACATGAACACATGGAGATTAAACAACACACTCTTCAATGATGAATGAATCTAAAGAGAAATTAAGAAAGAAATAAAAGTATTCCTGGAATTAAATAAAAAGGACAATACAACATGACAAAACCTCTGGGACACGCTGAAAGCGGCCCTAGGAGGGAAGTTTATAGCTCTAAGTGCCTACATCAAAAAATCGGAAAGA
>NW_008360320.1:4042487-4044080 GCF_000622305.1 Nannospalax galili
AATCATATAAATGGGCTCAAAGACAAGAACCACATGGTCATCTCAATAGATGCAGAGAAGGCTTTGACAAAATTCAACATGCATTTATGTTCAAAGTCCTAGAGGGAATTGGACTGGACAGAACACACCTCAACATAATTAAAGACATATATAACAGACCCACACCCAACATCATTCTAAATGGAAAAAACTGGAAGCATTCCCATTGAAATCAGGAACCAGACAAGGCTGTCCATTATCTCCACTTCTCTTTAACATAGTGCTTGAAAATCTTGCAAGAGCAGTAAGACAAGAGCAGGATATTAAACGAGTAGTAATTGGAAAAGAAGAGATCAAATTATCCTTTTTTTTTGCAGCTGATAAGATATTTTATCTAAGAGATACCAAAAATTCCACTAGAAAACTCCTATAAATTATTAATACGTTCAGTAAAGTTGCAGGTTACAAAATTAACCTACAAAAGTCTGTAGTCTTTCTATATACCAATAACAAGCAATCAGAGAAAGAGCACATGGAAACACTCCCCTTCATAATAAACAAAATAAAATATCTCCGAATAAACCTAACCAAAGACATTAAAGACCTCTACTACTAAAATTCAAATCTTTAAAGAAAGAGATTGAGGAAAGCATCAGAAGATGGAAGGATGGGCTATGCTCATGGATTGGAAGAATTAATATTGTGAAAATGACCATCCTACCAAAAGCCATTTATAGATTCAATGCAATGCCAATCAAAATCCCTATGACATTTTTCACAGAATTCAAAAAAAACCATCTTAAGATTCATATGGAAGCATAAAAGACCTCAGATAGCCAAAGCAACCCTGAGCACTAAGAGCAATGATGGAGGGATTACTATACCAGATTTTCAGCTGTACTACAGAGCTATAGTCACAAAAACAACATGGTACTGGCACAAAAATACACCCAATGGTTGATCAATGGAACAAAATTGAAGACCCAAATATGAGTACACGCAATTTCAGTCACCTGATATTTTACAAAGGTGCCAAAGATATTCACTTGAGGAAAGAAAGCGTATTCAGCAAATGGTGCTGTCAAAACTGGATCTCCACCTGTAGAAGAATGAAACTAAACCCTTATCTTTCACCTTGCACAAAAGTCAATTCCAAGTGGACCAAAGACCTCAATGAAAAGCCTGAAACTCTGAAACCGTTAGAAGAAAACATTGGGAAAAACCTACAAGGTATAGGTGTAGGAGAGGATTTTCTATACTGGACATCAATTGCTCAGGAAACAAGGGCAAGAATTAACAAAGGGGACCTCATTAAACTAAAAAGCCTCTGTACATCAAAGGAGGCAAACAGGGAAGTGAATAGAAAAACCCATAAAATGGGAGAAAATCTTCACCAGGGACACATCTGACAGAGGTTTAATATCCAGAATATACAACGAACTCAAAAAACAGAGAATCAAGACAAGAGGTAACCCAATTAGAAGATGGGCTAAGGAGCTGAACAGAGAGTTTTCAAAAAGAAGAGGTAAAGATGGCTATGAAGCATCTTAAAAGATGTTCAACATCACTAGTAATTAGGGAAATGCAAATTAAAACCACTTTAAGATTTCACCT
>NW_008360320.1:4044197-4070480 GCF_000622305.1 Nannospalax galili
GAACCTACCATTTGACCCAGTTATACCACTCCTTGGCATATACCCAAAGAACTCATCCTATTCCAGAGACACTTGTACATACATGTTTGTTGCTGTTCTTTTCACAATAGTTAAGAGATGGAAGCAACCTAAGTGTCCCTCAGTTGATGAGTAGATAATGAAAATGTGGTTCATTTATATGGAGTTTTACTCAGCAGTAAAGAATAATGGAATCATGAAATTTGCAGGTAAATGGATGGAACTAGAAACTGTTATACTAAGTGAAGAAACACAGACTCAGAAAAAAAAAATTGATATGTTCTCCCTCATATGTGGATCCTAGAACCAAATCCTGACAAGTGAATATGTATCCAGACATAACTAAAGGAACCAGGATAATGGAAGGGAACCAGGGAGGTAACAGAAAAGAAAGAACCTGAAGGAGAACAACAGTAGGAATCAGGCCTTAATAAGGGAGATATGCATAAAAATTGGGTTAGTTTAAGGGAGGGGGGAGGGAAGGGTATACAAGGAACCTAGGGGTTAAAGGGAAAGAAGGATCTCCAGAGCGGTAGGACCATAGGAGAAGGGAGTTAGTAAGGGAGAAAGGGGGGAAATGGGGGTACCTTAAGTGGGGAAACCACGATGGGGGGTTAGACAATGCGAGAGATAAATAATGCCTAGCTAGTTTTTAAAAGCCAGAGGGAACCATATTACTCCAACAACCTGACAAATAATACATACCAAATCAAGAAATATATGTCTAGGTAAGGTTTATCTGAGAACAACTGGTCTTTGCCCAAAATTTATCTACATGACACATAGTAATTAAAAGTACCAGGCTGGTGGAACGAACCTTCTTGGGTGCTTAACAGACATACTTTGAGGCCTATACTAATTTGGGCAGAGGGACATAAAGGACAGTTTTTGTTCCTTGCCCTCCTTGGTTGACTAGTTCGAGGGGACTATGAGCATCTCCCAAAATGTCCTCTAATTGTGGTGGTTCACCTGTCCTGTGGATCAAGGAGGTCGAGGAGACCCCACCAGATAGACCTGAACAAGTGTCAAGTCTACAAAGTGGAGGGTCAACACAGAGGAAACATTTCTTCCATGCTTCCAAGTGAAGCCAGCCATGGTCGAGCAAGACCTTTGATCTATCTTTACATAGGCGGATCTGGTAAAAGAAAGGAGCCAGGGGCTCCTCCCAAGCCCATGTAACCCCTGAGGAACAGATCCTCAAATGACCTTAAGAGTAAAAATAAATCTTTTATCTGGGCCAACTGTATGGACTTAAATACTCGAAAGGAAAGTATAACCAAAGATTAAAGGGGCCAATATAATTTTTTAAGAGTCCGTATGTATAGCTAAAGCCTACATAACAAGCAACAATGCCAGATAAGAGATACCTTCTTTTGAGTTGTTGGCCACGGTGGCCAAAGGGACGCCCAGATAGTAACTCAGCATAGAACCGGGAAAAGAAACAGCAAACCCCAATCTTATCTAAAGGAATATTGACAACTGATTGCTTCCAGATGAGGAACAGCTGACCTTCCTAAAACAAAGACCTCGATTTAGGCTGACTAGATTTACCAGATGGACAAATAATGGGGAACACCTGGGGGTGTTGACAATACAGTGTACAGTATCAGGAATAACAGAGTATAAGGGCTCTAGTGGGGGCAGGGAGGCTATGGGAAAGTGCCATCTGGGAAATGGGTGTATAGTTGAATAAAATTGTTTGGGATGTTCTTTGTGATACACACACACACACACACACACACAAAATCAACAAATAAAAAATGTATTACATTTTAGGAGGAAGCATAAAAATTTATGATGTTAATTAGTAGAGGTGAAAAACATTACCATTGAATTCTATCTGATGAGTTTATAGACATACACATGTGCCAAGGATCCAAGTGCAACTGATTATGACTAGTAATAATCAGATACATACAGATTAGAGACTCATGTGCCAACATCTCAATGTTAGTTGCAAAAACAATGAGTCTTTCTGTAATAAACAGTATATTTTAAAATGAATTGCAGATCTTTTTTAAAGGTTAAAAACTCAATTTTATGTCTTACAGGGCTTATACTATGTTCAATACTGTATAAGTATATTATTTCAACTGTGAACTTAAAAATGTACAGCCACTTTTGAAAGAGATGTATTCTTGCTCTGAAGTGTGTTACTGAATATGTCAAATCTGTAATGAAATGCTTCTTCTAATCATGTGGTTATTAAATTTTTGAAAAAAATCTTAAAAATAATAATTCTTCAAAGCATAAAAATTTGCTCCTTAATAATTAGTAGATGTAAAAAATATTACCATTGAAGTCTACCTGATGACATCATATCCATGCTGAGATGCCAAGGAGTTCTGAAAGTAACTGTGACTAGTAATAATCAGATATATAGAGATCAGACATGCAAGTGCAAACATCTTACTGTCAATTGCATTAAAAATGAATTTTTCTGTATGAAACTATATTTTAGTAATGAAATGGAGATCTTTTTGAAAGGCTAAAAACTCATTTAATTTTGTCTTATATGGTTTATACTGAGTACAATATTGTATAAGTGTATTAATTCAAACTATATACCTAAAAATTTACAGTCAATTTTGAAAGAGATACATCTTAACTCTGGAAATTGTTATTGAATATGTTAATGCTATTGTAATGAAATGCTTCTTCTAATTATGTGGTTATTAAATAAATAATTTTAAAAAATTAAAAAATAAAGAAAAATTTAACAAAGCTCCATATAAAGAGAAAAAAAAAATCTCATTGAATTATTGTAGTAGTGTGAAAGAACTCCAGACTGTTGTCCAGAGGACCCTTTCCTTTGTATAGTATGTACTCTTCCTGTGCACACCACCTAATCGGGAGGCCTAAAATTACTATATCCTGCTAAATCCAGAATCAGTATGTTCAGTTTAGATCTCTTATTTCTAGACTCATGTTCAACACCTTTGTTTGTACATAAACACTGACATTGTGTATCTCTGCAATTGAACATATCCTACTCTGAAACCATTCCACACAGCCATTATCCATTCCCTTTATTTTTCTCACCCAAAGGACTACTAACTTCCAGAATTATACCTCTTAAATATCTCTCCAATATATCTTTCTATTCAATGATTCAATTTCGGTTTACAGAGGTCATTGCTCAACTAGACTTATGTTAACGCTCCTTCACTGGCTTCTAACCTCTTGGGTCTCCTTTAATTTGCAATATTCACTGCAGCTACAATTATCTTTATAAATGCAAACACAGAAAAGCTTGTTGACTGTTACTATCCATAAGAAAGGAGGGGCAGGGAGAATCAGCCATGCCTCCCAACCAACCAGTAGATGTCTAGTTGCAGAAGGGGAGGAGCTAAGAGTATATGAGCTGAAGAAGCCCTGGGGAGGCACTATCACCACTGGGCTGCTATGGGGAAGTCACCATCCATGCTCGGATGAAGACTTTACAGTGAAGCCTTTCAGGGAGTGGGAATGGGGGGTGGGAAGCACCCACATTGCTATAAGTAAACTTTCACCTATTGCTCTGTAAGTAAGCCCAATAAATTCACTGGTTTCCCAGATTGTAGTCTAAGGAAAACAAGCCTCTCTTTGTCTTAGGGATCAAGGAAGGAGGGGAGGGGCAACACGACATTGTCTATACCTCCCAGAAGGAATTTTAGCTACAAAATCTTATCTAAATATCTTACCACAGCTTATAATATCCTTGGTGACTGTGCCCATGCCTGACATGTCCCCACATTAAATGTTGAAGTAGGAGTTGCATTCCTCTTCCTTCAGCCACTGGGCTAGGTTATTATTATTTGAAATAACTGGTCTCTTTCCTGGTCTCTGTACCTACTTATTTTTGATAACTTATTTTGAATACTATCATTTCTGAGGAAATCTTTTCTGAAATGTTCAATCTTTGGTAATGACCATACATAGCTTTTTAGTGTTCCCCAAGTAGATAATTGTCATACTTTATTTCCCAGGCTACCTTTCACTTCGTTGGGAAAAATAAGGGTGATTTTTAGTCAGGAAGATGTGAATAAAAGAGATTTAAAAACCATGTACAGGATTAGTTGTGAAAAACAACCGATAGAATTCTTCAAGGTTCCCCTTCCCTAATATATCAATTTGAAAACACAGACTGGGGACGAGGGACAGTCCATTAGCATCTGGACAATAAAGAAATGAAAAATTACTTATATGACAAATTATAAAGATTTCTGGGCTAATAGACTACAGTAGCTTGGTCTATGCTTACTAATAATAATCTATCCACTGCCACAGGACTCCTTTATTACTTGACCCAATTTGCTGGGGATTATTTGTCTGTCATCTCTGAAATAACTACCTGCTTCATGCTTATTTCTAGAATCTAGCAAAGTGCTTTAAACACAGAAAGCACTGAGTAAATATGCAGCTGAACTGATATCTATATTATTTAATACAACATAGTAAGATCACCATTATGGATTAAGCAATATTATACACTAGATACGTTATCTTTAGTAGCTTTCAATGCTTTTTTAGTTAAAAGTAGCTACATACATTTTATACCGTATTTTTAACTTAATATAGAAGGACCTATTTTCACCAAAAATCATTTTTATTAAGTGTATAATATTCTTTTATGTAAGCATTATCATTACTTAAATAGGCCCTGCTGGGCATTTAGGTAATTTTGTATCAATTTTAGATATAATATTATTTCTATCTCTATTCAAGTCATATTATTAATAATTAGGCTTCCATTATTTTTTTACACTGGCATCCTTAAAAGTTTGATTTTTTTCTTAATATTCTTATGGCATGCCTCAATAGATATAAACACTATTAATATGTGTTGGAGAAATTTTTACTGAAACTACCAATTTCAAAACAATGGCTGCTACTAGTACTGTATTAACAAGACATCTGAACAAGTGATTCAGATTCATTGGCTCTGCAATTACAAAGAACATAACAGGTTATGGTGGTTCACATTTGCAATCCCAGCACTCAGGTGGCTGAGGCAGGAAGGACTGTCATGAGTTCAAGGACTGACTGGGATACATGGTGAAGTTCAGTCCCCCACTAGTTTCAGTATGAAACCTTTTCTCAACAAAATGAAACAACCAAAAAAAAAAAAAACCCCAAACAAAACAACCCTCCCCATAAAACAAAACAAACAAAAAAACCTGTGGGAGACAGGCTTGAGCCTTGGGTTAAAATCTTATTGACAGCCATACAGCAGGCCCAAGGCAACGGCCCCACAGCTGGAGCCACAAGAAATGCCTTGTGATATTTGCTTCCATCAGCAGATCATAAGACTGATGCCTAGAGCTCACCACTCCCTAATCACCACCCCTGGAATTCCAAATTGCAACACTTAGATATTGCAACAGTCAGGGTCACATGGTTTCCATGAACCCAGGCTCTGTACTCTGAAACCCAGTATGCTGAGGCATCCTACCCGCTATTCTGTGATAGGACGTTAAGTCTGTTATGCTAATAGGACACTAAGTTTGTTATGCTAATAAGGTATGCTACTTGCTGTACTGTGATAGGACACTAAACCTGTTATGCTAATAAGGTATCCTACTTTCTGTGCTGTGATTGGACCACTACCCCTATATAAGCTTGTGCCTTCCTGCAATGAAGCAGACCTGTGTCTGAATGGGGCTCTGCTGACACACCAGCCCTGGGGACTGGGACCTGGCAGAAGCAGCGATGACAGGAGGCAGCACAAGGCGATCAGAAGAGCTGCCTCAGTCCAGGGTAGTTGGAAGAGCAGCCTCAGCCCTGGGTGAATGGAGGAGCAGCCTCGAAGTCTGTGAGAACGAAGGAGCGGTGCACATGAGAAAGGAGGAGCGGCCGCTGCTGGCGGTGACCACAAAACCCCAAACCAAACAAAAGTCAAAACAAAAGAATATAACAAAAATTGAGCATTTCATTGATTTTGATGATCCTTTTACTTTTCTCACAGGATACCAAAGATATCTGAGGTCCTGAGGTTACTAAAGAAAGGAGAACGAGGGGGACACAAAATGAATTGTCTCCAGGGAATCAGCTTTAACTCCAATTTTACTTAGTAATCAGATGGCCTTCCAAATTATCTTCTGGTGTTTCTACTATTTTTGAAGTGAGAGATGCCTAAGGCAAGATGTTTCAGCCTCATATTACTGCCATTACAGTCTAGGTATTCTTTTCTTGATGGAAGCTATGTGGAACACCGTAGGATGCTTAGCAGCATTCTTGACCTCTCTCACTGGATACCAGTAGCAATACCTTGACTCCCCCTCAGGTCTATTCAGACATAAATATTTACATTTTCAAATGTACTCTGAGGCAATCACTCTCAATTGAGAACTGTTGCTCAAAGGTAAAGAAGAACAACCATGCCTAATTCCATAGCTTTGGCAGTTCACCAGCTTTAAGCCAGCATTCTTAACAAGAAAATGAAATATTTATATTTTTGTCTGTGCCATTTCCATTTCCTTATCTGTTCTCCTACAACTTACTTTTACATTGTCAAAATTCAATTAAAGGAAGAAAGAAAGAAAATGGAAAAAATGGAAATGTTAAACTGATTATACCAGGCTAAATGATTTGAGCACTGGTAATTAAAAATTGATAATACTGCTTTTTAAACTCAACAATAGTTCACTTAGTTTTGCTTTATTTTCTCTTATTGAAAAAAAAAAAGGGAATCTCAATTTTCCTTTTTACAAAACATAAAATGGTTTAAGATGACTTTGTAGCTCAGGAATCCCAATTAACATTTAACATTTCAAACACTGAACAACTGAAACAGCTTCTTCATCCAAAGTATGTTTTGTCCAAATATATTGAAGATAGGTAGAGAACACTTCCCCTCTAAAAAAGCAGGCTTCAAATTAATTTTATGTACATAAAAAGCACATTTTTACTTAAATACAGATTGTGTATATATTAAAGGGGATTAAACACTGCAACCAATAATATAAAATATGAGTTGGTTGGCTATTAAGCATTAACTGAGTACTTAGATTTTTATTTTGTATATTTGTCAATATCTAATATGGAATAACACAAGGAAGAAAGTTCTGAGAAAGATAGATTCTTAACTTTCAAATACTTTAAAAAATATTATTTCAATATTTGCTGTGTACTTTTAGAAATTTGAAAATGAACATTTCTTTAACAAACACCAATTTTTTTTTCTCCCATTAAAGAGTTGCAGAATCTGAATTTAAATTCTTAACTGCGATCCCAACATTGTCAAGTGACTAAACATATGCTAGAAATAATGTCGACCTTTTAAAGACATTCATGAGGGAGCTGCAGCAATGGCTCAGTGGTTAAGAGCACATGTAGCTCTTACAGAGGACCCAGGTTAAGTTCCTAGCACCCACATAGCAGGCAACTAACTGTCCTTAACTCTACTTCCAGAGGATCTGACATCCTCTTCTGGTCTCTGTGGGCATTGCATGCACGTGGTGCACTTACATACATGCAGGCAAAACACTCATTTACATAAAATAAAAATAAATAAAATATAAAGGCACTCAGTGACCAAAGAGTAATGATCACAAGTTTACTCACTGAATATTTATACTTTGCTAGTATTGAATAATTTAAGATGATTCACCTGGCCTTTTACACATTGGCATTAAGATCTAGCACTGACTGTGGAAATAGCTGTCTTTGGACTCATACATGTTGCAACACAAACCACTCCATATAGCACAGTAGCAACAGAACCTTCCTCAGGCCACTCATTTTCTAAGTAGCAGATCCTTTATCAATTAATTATTACCTGTTTGTGGATTATAAGGTATGTCTGTGCTGTTGCTTTTCTTCCTCTTCCCAAATGCTTTAGACATTCTGAAACTGAAACAAATTTTTTAATGGTATTCTCATCAAAATTTTAAAAGATATAGCTTTCAGTATCAGGGATGATGGGAAAAGCATTAGTATTTCAAAATATCAATGCACATGTCATCCTGGGTTCATATTTTTTAGAAGTACATCATATGGTCATATCACTAAAGGTAGTTAAATAATACTTTAAGGATACATATTAGAATGAGTTCTAGAAAGACTTTAGAGAAAAGTTCTTGTAGGAATTAACACTTTAAAAGCTCAGATCTGACTAACAGGATCCATTCACCCAAGGGCTAAATGGACAAATGTTATAAGTAGGAGAAACAACTTGTGTTAAATATGCTAAAACAGAACCAAACTTGGTATGTCAAATATTGACAGGTCGGTCTGGATTATTAATGAAGACTGACAAGTCAATAAAGTCTTTTGAGCCAAGGTAAACAGTTTAGAGGTTTTTATGCTATAGAAATGGTGAAATGTGCCATATTTTAAAAGAGTAAATATGGGGACTGGAGAGATAGCTCAGCAGTTAAGAGCACTGAGTGCTTTTGCAGAGGACCCAGGTTCAATTCCCAGCACCCACATGGCGGCTACAAAATGTCCTTAACTCCAGTTCCATGAGAATCTGAAGCCCTCTTCTGGCCTCCACAGCATTGCATGACATGGGTGCACTCATATATATGCACATAAAGTAAAAATAATAAATAAAAGAAAGAGAAAAAAGTCCCAGTAAATATTAGAATTACTCTGGCATTCTATTTACAGGAAAAGGTTTCACCATGTAAATAATAGATACTTTTCTACCTGGTGAAATGATAGTAACAAAGCAGTAGGCACGTTCAAAGAAATTTAAGACTGTATCAGGTTAAAAACCCGCCCACCCACACAACCATCCCTAACTCCAGTTCTAAGGGATCTGATGCCTTCTAGCCTCCACATACATATACATATAAATTTAAAGAATTAAGGAAAATAATAATAAGGAAATATTATTAGCAAGAGGTATACATTGGGAGAATAGATGTGGGAAGAAGCCTCAAAAAATTGTCACTAAAAGAAAATGGCAAAAAATTTTATAAATAGCAAGAAGATAATTATTTTTAATGATGGCTATTTTCTCTAAAATATCATAGCAACATTATAAAGACAAGTTAAAAAGAAAAAAAAAGCAAAAAAAGTTTGAATAACCTTTAAAAGAATAAGATGATGATATATTGTTTTATTATATGCATTAATTACTTAACCATGAAAAAAAGCAGAACCTATATTGGCTCTTTTCTGTGTGAGAAATGTTAATAAGCACAAGTTTTTACTAAAAGATCAAGGTAACAATGATGAAAATATAGTTTATAATAATGATTTAGAAATCAAAACACTGAAGTATTTGAAAAGCATATTTTAATACCAGAATGAAATTAATAATAGATACTGCCTCAAATATGTTATTATCATTAGCTTATTTACTTTATGACTATCATAATACCTTCCCATTTATAGATCTCTGCACTTAGAACATTTTTAATTCTTCTTTGTCAGAAGACTACAATCCCAACCCCAGCACCAGTCTTCTGGCTGGACATTTCAAGGACTTGCAGGCAGTATCACATGAGAACAGAAGCACAGAAAAGCTAAGTGATCTGCTTAATGTTAATCAGATGAAAGACTTTGGTTCTTGACTTCCAACTGCAATTGTTTGAAAAACTAGTAAGTCTATGTTCCACAAAATGAAACTCTTAAGTTACAGACAAGAGACTTTTAAAATTATTCCATGTTTTCTGTCTTTTTATATAATCTAGAGGGGAAAAGTCAGCATGGGAACTATGATGTTTTGTGTTTATTAAAATATTAAACTATGTAAATAATGTAATAAAAGAAAAATGTTTGAATAAATGCAGGATGGAATAGAAGCTTGACTGAGATGCTTGAGTAAATACTGTAATTAAAAAATATGTAATATTCTTTGTCAGGAATCATGCTTCTGTCTTTTCATCTTACTTTAAAAACAAAGCAAAAATGAAAACAAAACTTTTAAGAAAGAAAATATGTTTGCTGATGGCTTAGCCAGTAAAGGCACTTCCTAAGTGGAAGTAGAGAACCAACTCCACAAATTGTCCTCAAACCTCCACACGCATGTGAACCTCCACACATCATGCACACAAACAATACAGAAATTACAGCTGTGCTGGAGAGATGGCTCAACAGTTAAGAGCACTTGTTGCCCTTCCAGAAAATCTGAGCTCAATTCCCAATAACCATATTAGGTGGTTCAAAACCACCTGTAATTCCAGCTCCCGGGGTATCGAATGACTCTGGCTTCCATAGGCACCTGTACTCATGTGCACATTCCCCCCACCAGACACACACATATATAGAAAATGAACAATAAATTCTTTTTAAAATTACAATAATATAAAAATGCAACTAATCCTTTCATAATTTTTCATTTGATAGTATATATTTCCCAGTAATTAAAAATTCATAATGTCTTTCATAGACAAAACCAATAAACAACTAAACTGTAACTTTGTGCAGGTGGTTATATATATTTTTTAACTTTTTTTTAAAAAAAGATTTTACTATTTTTTATTTTATGTGTATGAGTATATTGCCTGGATGTATGTAAGTGCACCCATGTTGTGTAGTGTTCATGGAGGTCAGAAGATGATGTCAGATCCCCTGGAAATGGAGTTACAGATGGTTGTTAGCTGCCATGTGGGTGCTGGGAACCAATCCTGGGTCCTCTGAAAGAGCAATCAGTGCTCTTAACCACTCTCTCCAGCCCTATATTCATTAACTTTAAAAAATAAGTTTTCTTAGCATTTTTAGATAGAATAGAAATATGAGATGGCTTTGAAAAAAAAAAGGGACAAACAGAAATCTCAAATATTCAACTTTTGGTTAATTTCACTAGTGATGGAAATCAGTAAACATGAGACCATGGTTAAGATTCTAGGACATAACAGACTTGGATTTAAATCCTCATTATCATCACACAGTGTTTGAATGACTAAACAAATGACAACTTCATGCCTTCCTTTCTTCATAAGTTTTTTGTGAGGATTATAAAAAATCATGTTTATAAAAGACATCTAAAATATTGGCATAATTATTAATAAGATTTTTATAAAGGATAATGTATACATTCTATTATAAAACACCAATTAGGAAACTATGTAAAGCCATCAACAAATGGATAAAACTGTTTTACTTCTTTTTGGTTGGCAAACATCCTTTCTATAAGATTGCATGGAAATTAAGAAACAGACATTTAACTAACTGTAGATAGCCTGTTTTTAATCTCTAAATGTATAGTGAAGTTCATAAGGACCATGACCATATAAATTTATATTTAAAATTTCATGTCATAACATAGCACACCCAGGTATGCATAAGTACCTGTTGAATAACAAACAATAAGCGAATAAATAAGCTAATGTCAATCAGAGAAGATATAGAATGGTCAAAATAAAAATAGTGGAGACAGAGGAGAAAGACAAAGAGAAAAGGAGTTGGGAATATGATTGTTGTATTAGTCTCTTTTCTGATGCTGCGGTAGAAACACTGACCAAAGCAGCTTATAGAAGGAAGAGTTTATTTAGCTTATGTTCCAAATGGTCAAGAGTCAGTCCATCATGGTGGGGAGGCATGGCAGCAGAGGTGGCTGGAGGAGGAGCAGAAGCTAAGCTCTCTTACATCTTCAAGCAGGCACAGGAAGCAAGAGAGCAACTTGAGATCCAGCAAGGCTTAAGAACTCCCCCAATGACATACTTTCTCCAACATGGCCATACCTTCTAGGACCTCCCAAAATAGTGTCACCAACGGGGGACAAAATGTCCAAATATTTGGAGCCTATGGCGGACATTATCATTCAAATCTTCACATTCCACTCCCTGGCTCCCCCCACAGGCTCATGACCATATAAAATGGTAAATGCATTTAGTTCAACCTTAAAAGTCCCTGCAGTCATTAACAGTCTCAATATTATTCAAAAGTCCACAATCCAAAGTCTCTTCTGAGTCTCAGGGAAATCACTTAATTGTATGCCCCTGCAAACTTAAAAGACAAATTACATACTCCCAACATACAGTGGAATTGAATACATATACTATTCCAAAAGGGAGGAAAAGAGGCATAGTGAGGAAATACTGGACCAAAATAAGACCGAAAACCAGGAGGACAAACATCAAATCCAGTAGCTCCATGTTCAACTTCTGGGACTTTACTTCCAAAGGGCTTAGATAGCTCAGCCTCTTCAGCTTTGCTGCATGCAACATACATCTCTCTCTTGGGCTGGTACCACTCCCTGTATGCAGGTGTTCTTGGCTGATGCCTCACATCTCTGGCATCATGAATGTCTTCTTGGGGGGGTCTCCATTGCCCATCAGGCTTCACCTTTACACAATGATCTATCAGGGCCTTTTTTATACAGGGTCACCCCTGTTGCATGCTGCCTGTCCTTGGCTCTCTGAAACCACAGAGGAAGAACCAATGACCCCTTCACTCTTGCATTTTACATGCCTCTAAAGCCAGCACCAAGTGAAGGACACTGCCAAGTTAGGCAGCAAGTCTAGGTTGGACCCCAGCCTGCTTTTATCCATTTTAGAAGCTTTTATCTTGAGTGGCCTTTGCAGCATTTTTCTTTCACAAGTTGGAAGCTTAGTTGGGTGTGGTCTTGCCCTGGAGGCACTCTCTTCACTGTTTAAGTACAAATCTCTGGGCCTCTCCTTAATCACTCTAAATCTCTTTTATCAAAGGGATCCTGTTCTTCAGCACATGCCTAGGCTCTACAATTAATCTTCCTAGTGCTCTTTTTCAATCCAAACTATACATTCTGCATTTCTTTCTGCTCCATTTGCTTTTTCACTGTAGACCTGCATAATATTCATCATTAATAGCCATGCCACCATTTCCAAGTTAGGCTGTCTTGAAATTTCTTCTGTGAGAGAAATAAGTCCATTGCTTTTCAACTTAGCCCCAGGCAAGCTTTTTGGCTGTGGGCAGACTCCAGCCAGAGTCTTTGCCAAAACAGCCCAAGTGCTACTTAAGTCCTTATTTCCCTCCAGAACTGCATTGTTCTCAGAACTACTTTCTTCCAGGCAGCTACTAGAATGGCCTGTTAAGCTCTGCTTAGAGCAATCAACTGCTTTTCTAGCCCAAATTTCCAGTCTTCCACATTCCTCCAAAACTGAGCACGGCCAGGTTCTTCACAGCCAACAGCCCACTCTCTGGTACCAATTACTGTATTAGTTACTTATAAAACTGTGATAGAAACACTGACCAAAGAAACTTATAGAAGGGTTTATTTAGCTTACAGTTTCAAAAGGGCAAGAGTCAGTCCTTCTTGGCAGGGAGGCATGGCAACAGAGGTGGCTGGAGGAGCAGAAGCTAAGCTCTCTTACATCTTCGAGCAGGTACAGGAAGCGAGAGGGCAACTTGAGATCCAGCAAGGCTTAAGAACTCTGTAAGCCCACCTGCAGCGACATGCTTCCTCTTTCATGGCCACACCTTCTAAGACATCCCCAAACAGTGCCACTGACTGGGGACAAAATGAACAAATACTTGGAGCCTATGTGGAACATTATGATTCAAACCATTACAACTGTATAAGGGATAATCCAGAATGAGATGCTCAGAGTTCTGGGCAAATGGCAAAGCTGGAGAGGCCTAACAGAACAAGAGGCCCGAAGAGACTTCATGGAAAGTTTCTAGGGAGATGGCTCTGTACTGGAGGAAAAGGAACCACAAAAGACATTGAATGAATGACAACAATTGCGGCTAGGAAGAAGTCCTACTTTCTCATACACAATCTTTGAGGAATACTTCTAGTTTTACATAGAAGTGTGAAATATTTCCTGTAACACAAAAGAAATATGGAAGGATTTAGAAAATAAAAAATCTGCAGAATAATGAAAGCAGAATTGAAGATTCAGAAAGTCTAAACAATTTACATAGAATCACAGTGAAATGAATAAAAGGAAAACATGAGTCTATGTGCTTGGCACAAGACGAAATTATTTACCTATCAGATCAATGCATTTTCAAGATGATAAGTTGATACTGTTCTGGATTGATTTGTGTTCTAAGATAGCTGGCATTTCCACACACAAGCATGAGTTATAGTTCAGTAGATGCAAAGCAGAATAAACAAAAGAGTAAAAGGCATGATACTGAGAGAGGGCTACTGAAGAGCCTACCAAGTCATCTACACATCCACAAGGCATCTGAGATGCCTTCTGAGTAGGGCAGG
The DNA here is from genome assembly GCF_000622305.1 of Nannospalax galili. Classification (NCBI taxonomy): domain Eukaryota; kingdom Metazoa; phylum Chordata; class Mammalia; order Rodentia; family Spalacidae; genus Nannospalax; species Nannospalax galili. The sequence continues at coordinate 4,058,290 of NW_008360320.1, forward strand.
AACATGGTACTGCAACAGGGTTCCTTTGTGGAAAGCAGACCAGGAGTGATATGATGTTTCTATCACCTCTGTGCCCTACTCACTGTACCCTCACTCCTCAAAGCCAGGGTGTTCTGATATGAAGAATGGGTACACTAAAGAATACAATGGGTACTCTTTATCAAAGTTCATCTTGCCTGGCTTTTTGTTGCTACATTCTCTACCAGGTGGTTTAAAACATCTTTATTTTTATTTTTTTCAGTCTTTTTGAGACAGGGTCTCCCTATAGACCCAGCTGGCCTGGAACTCACTATGTAGACAGGCTGGCCTTGATCCACCTTCCTCCCAAGGGCTGGGATTAAGGCATGTGCCACCACAATGGGCCCAAGGCATCTTTAATTTTTATAACATATTCCATATTTCTCCAATTTTATTGCCTAAACCAGAGGAGATGGTGATGGAACACAAGTAATTTACATTAGAAATATCTGTGCATACATAATTAGGGGTTAATTACATATCTTCCTCATCTGTTCTTTTATTCGCTGAATGAACAAATACTTATTAAGCTCCTATTTTGTTGTAGAGCTATACTAAATGCTAGGAATACAATTAAAAAAGACAGACAAGAACTCCATGCTTATAGAGGTTTTATTTGAGCTATGTGTTTGAGGGAATGAGGACGTTTGAAGGAGACAGTAAAAATGTAACATTTATTTAACCCATTTAACATTTGACATTAACTTTGAAAACACCTAGCACCTTGGCATGCTAAGGTTTCAGCTACCTCTCATGCTGCAATATACACTAAAGAAAGTATGGTTTGAGGGTACATTATATAGTTGTATTTAGTCAACTACCTTTGAATTACTTTGAAACAACAAATGATTTTCTACATTTAATCTTAGCTCCCAAAACTAGTTTGTAAAAATACATATATTCTCACCCTAAAATTACATTTGGAAAAATCTGACTCTAGAAGGAAAAGGCCCTAATCATTAACACCTTAACATAACCATTCCATTTCCACACATTATCATCTCTTACTTTAAATATTTAGTTAAAATTGTTGTGCATTTACATAGTTATCACCATATTATATAATCATTTCTAATATAAAAGATGTAAATTAAGTTATATTTCATTAATTCATAATTTTGTTTAAGGTGGAGACCCACAAACTAACAGAACAGCAGAATATGTCTATCTTTGCCTCAGCACATCTAAAACCTTTAAGAATGAGAGCAAGGTCTATTTTAAACATAGCCTTTCAGTTGATGCTTACTGATTTTCTAAACAATTTTCAAAAGAATTGGCATACATAACAAAACATTATGTTATATTAATACAAATGTTTGCTTTAGATTTGCAGTTGAATAAAAATAGAAAAAGTAGTGAGACAAGTTCTTCCAAAAAACATTTTACAAGCAATAAAATAGCAAGTTTCAAAAATATAAATCAATAATTCAGAAAAGAATCATGCTTTTTAAACAAAAGAATATTTACCCAACCAGACATGTGCTTCTTATACAACTAAATATTTCTTTATCAGCCAGGCATGGTGGCACACGCCTGTAGTCCCAGCATTTGGGAGGCAGAGGCAGGTGGATTAAGGCCAGCCTTGGTCTACATAGTGAGTTCCAGGACAGCTGGGGCTACAGGGAGACCCTGCTTCAAAAAAACAAAAAATAAAACAAAACAAAAGTTAATGAAATCTAGTTATCTGGAGAAATGCCTAAAAATAATACATTGAACATATATATATGTGTGTGTGTGTGTGTGTGTGTATGTATGTGTGTACATATTTATTTATATAAATATATTCATTTCAAAGAAGGACTTTGAGTTTTATGTCTCTCTCCCTTTACTAGAAGAATGCATCCTCCTGAATTTAGCATATGCATGACTGTCTGCGATAACTGAAAAAAAGTTTAACCACCTGTCCCTGATTCTGTAAACTCCATATTCATCTTGGTCCTGAACTACTTCTTTACAACCAGAACACTCTCCCTGTCCCTCAACTAACTAGAGCTAGAGTTAAGTTTTGCTTTAGAGTTGGGTCTATGACTACGGTTAGGTTAGGGTTAGGATTAAGAATAGGGTTAGGAGTTAGGTTAATGATTAAAATAAGGGTTAAGTTTTAGAGTTAAGAATAGGGGTTAGGATTAGGGTTTGTATTCGGTTTTGATGGCACTCTTTGTAAAATTAATTCCAAGAGAGTCACTATTTTATTCAATGTCTCCATCTCACAAAGTATTATCTATTAAAGTAATAAAATAACTTAATAAATTAGCTTCAGGAAAATGAGCAAAAAAGCAAGTTCTAAGAGGGAGAATAGTCACAATGAAACTTGAATTGTTGAAGCAGAGAATGGGGCAGGGTTATCTTTCTGACTCCAAATTTTCAGAAACACAGATGGTATGTTTCTGTATGCCCACTACCAAATAAGATTCTATGAAAGTTTATTTTCTTTCATTGGTATTATCAAAACAAACTATCCTCCAAAATACTTGAAAACCATTGACATAAGAAAAGCTGGATAAGACTAGGTCATACACGCTACTCAAGAGACTGCTGCAATACAAGAGCAGAGGTCCTGAGTGTGGAAGGAAGAGAGAAACTGTTTGCAGTTCTACTGAGACTGGTTCAGTACTTTGTGAATTAGAACTATGTAGGAGGCAATGATAACTTCAGAAACTGAATTATTTGTGTTCTGTTTTAGAAACATCAAACATGTTGACCTAGAGATAAAATTTCAACGAACAGTCAAAATCAACACAGACAGGTTACCAAACTGCATCAAGAAGAGCACTCCACGCAAAAAAAAAGGAGCTACCAGCATTAAACATTTTCCTATAAACATGTCTTAATAGGGTTGTATTATGAGACTATTTGTTTCAGTCTGTGAAGCAACATCTCTATGAATAGTTAAAATATTTTGATAATAAATATTATTTTATGATATTATTTTCAAATATAAAGACAAGATTGTTGGCTAACCCACATTCCTTCATGGCTACTACACCAAATGCTGTTATGTTTGCAAAAGAAACTCGCGGTTACCCATTTTAAAAAAAGATCCACATCTGTAAATATGAAAGAGAAGTACCAACTCATATTACAAACAGAGTACATTAACTACTGTGGAAAGAGCATTTTTAGGACTTTATTATATAAGGGACATTTGGAATGGCTCTGCAGAAGGGAATATTAAAAGGATTATACAAAGATATGAGATTGTAAAATGTAATCTCAGAATTACATATAGTAGGAATCAATAGTCATAAGAAGGAAATTATATATAAACTGTAGCAAACATTGGCACATTTGTTGTGTATAGAACAATCTGCCAGTCCCTAAACAGAGAGAGTACTGGTAAAATACAACGTCAACTTGTTACAAAAGTAAATAAGCACCCATAGGATGCGGGCTCAGAATCTGGTAAGAATTACTAGAGGATGGGGCAGGAGAATTGGCTCAGTGGTTAAGAGCACTTGGTTGCTCTTCAAAGGACCTGGGTTCAATTCTCAGCACCCATATGGTGGCTAACAACCATTTGTAACTCCAGTTCCAGGGGATTCAACACCTTCTTCTGATCTCCACAGGTGTTGTATGGCATAGATGCACTTACACATGCAAGCAACACACTCAAAGAAACTACAGAGATTTTTATAAGTCACTTCGAAAAACTATGTTCAAGAAACAACTAAAATGTTGTAAGAAACTCACTTAAAGATTTAGCTTGGATACAACATTTACCCAAATCCATAAATACCTAGTTCCTAGTAGCATGTAACATGACCTTAATCAAGATTACAATTCCATAGATTGTTGTTACACAAGTGCTCTTGGAATTGTCAATCTATATTTCACATAATAGAACATCTTAAGCATATTCTAAAACTGTGTCCAATCTGGCAGTGTTCTATAATAAGCTAACATCTCCCACCCCCTGAAAAATGTGGGGATGTAATTGAATTAAGTGCTGATGGGTAATACAAGACTAAAGTAAGGAGAAGTTAAAAGCCTATTTTGGGGGACTGGTAAGACTATTCAATGGTTATGATGCTTGCTGTGTAAGCAAGAAGACTGGAGTTCGGATTCCCAGAACTCACGTAAATGCCAGGTGGTATGGCAACTCACTTCTAATTCCAGCATCCAGAAGGCAGACAGGATACCCAGAACAAACTGGCAGCAAGCCTGGCCATATTGACAAGCTCTGGGTTTGACTGAGAGACTGTGCCACAATGAATAAAGTAGAAAATCATCAAGATGATTCCCAACATCAAACTCGGCCTTCACATACATGTGCACACATGTACACCACACACATACATGTGCACACACATACAAAACTTGTATATACACATATACCACCCACATGTGCACACACACACACACACACACACACACACATACACACACACAGAAAATGGACAATCTTTAAAGCCATATTTTCTGTCGTGTCACTTACTCTATTGTCACGCTATAAGTTACATATATTACAGGCCTTTCTCCAGTACTTTAAAACAATCCTGATTTATCATATATATTATAAATTTCTCTCAATATCAATCAAAATATCCCCTTTTTTCCCTGAACATGGTATCACAAGTGATTATTAGATTGTTCTTGTATCTCAACAAGTACATCATACATGTCAAGATATCATCAAATCATCTTTGAACACTGCACATTTTGAATCACAATTTTTACCAGTTTAAAATTATAATTATTCATAGAGTAGCTCAATTCATATTACAGAAAACAAAAATCTCCCTCTACTCTATACCTTCATTACCTGACTTAGATTTCTAAAAAAAAGGTTTTAGTCTTACTTTCCTGAAAAGGCAGCTATCCTTATTTTGTTTTATTTCAACTTCCAAAACAAAGCATCACTTAATATTTCTATGTAGATATCTTTGACATATATATATATAATTTCAATACCATCTCACAACAAATCAAATAGGAAACCCATATCTCTAATGACAAAAATCAATACTACCCAAGAGCAACATAACATTTTTCTAACATAGGAAAAGATTCATATTTCCTTAGAAATTCCATATCATATTAAATAAAAGGCACATTATTGAGAGAGCTTATAAGGCAATTTTGAGTATTTTATCTGTCTGTTAGGTAGATGAAAATTTGTTAGAGGGGCTTCAAATTTAAATATGGATATTACAGGTTTTTGGCAAACATTTTTCTGTGAAGGCTTAGTTAACTTTTTTATGTTGACTATACAGGTCTGCATAGTCAACAAAATGTCTGCAGTATATGCTTCATTTTTCTTACACCTTTAAAAATGTAAAAGACATTTTTACCTTAAAGGTTATAAAGAACATGCAGCAGGTCAGATTAGGTCTCTGAGTGACAGCTTGCAATCTTTACTACAGAATTCCTTCTTTTGTTCTAACTACACTGTGAAAACCTAGAAAGGATGGAATGTTTCATTCACTTCAATGTTTTCACGGCCTAGTATGGTAACACAAACAGCAGCAATTTAATAAAGTGATAAGTGAGTAGATCTATAAGCAATGTTACACAGAACCATTACAAGTATTGTGAATTATATGTTCTGCCCACCAGTAGTTTTCTCCTATGTACAGATTACTAACCTCTCAATTACATGTGTAGTGTCTAAACTGGAACATTAAGTTGCTGATGTGAGACCTTCCCCAACCCCAACTTTTTTTCCCAGCATGGGACTACCAATGATTGCAATGGTGGCTGTGCCATACGATCCCTAAGTGGTCATTATAAGCACACTTGCTGCTTACCACGATGGACATGCATGGAGACAGAAAATAAATCTTTGTTTTCAACCACTGAGGTTTCATGGTTGCTTCTCACTATGTCATTCATACTACAGCCGATTCTGACTGATGTACTACCAATCATTACTGCATCTTGGGCTACACATAATCCATTTTAAAACTCAAACTTGGACACAATATAAAACAGAAAAACAGAAGCATCTTTATCATTTCCTAAAAGTCAAAAATGCCTTGGGTTTTCAAACTAGTTCCTATTAGCGATCAAGAGTAAATCAAAAATTATTTTTATGATGCTTTCTGAATCACAGAATAAAGGATAATATTTTAAAATATTATACTTGTAGATAAATTTAAAAAACAACTAGACAGATGTGTCAGGATGTGGCTATAAGAAAATAGCTGAGAAGATTCATTAAAATAAATTTGGACATATAGTTCTGGAGGTTTTAGTTCACAGTTGGTGGCTTTAATGATTCTGAATGGAGAGGCAGCCTGTATCAAAACCATTCACCTTGTCGCCAAGACTAGGAAAAAACTGGAATCTCACAATCTACTTCGAGGACATGACACAATGACAGAACTTCCCAGTTATCATCCCTCACCCCCTTAAAGATTCCACCACTCCCTAATGCTGTAAAGTCTGGAACCTGTCTTTTAAAACTTGGGCCTGTTTAGGAAATTCCAGACACAAAAAAGATGCTCTTTAGTTGAGTAAGTTGACTAATTACTAGTGGCGCTGCATTTTTTGCAAACCACATGCTTTAATCATTAATACATTTATGTGGGCATTGATTTTAAAAATTGGGCAAGATTCCAACTGTAACGTATGAATCTTATGTAGCATCTCAAATAAACAACTATTAAAAAACACTCACAAATAGCCACTTTTATGACAGAATTAGAAAAATCTACAAGTTGATATAGCAAGAAGAATAGTTATTTTTGAACATAATAATGGTACTGTAGTCATTTTAAAATGACTCACACATTTTAATTTGACACACATACACAAACACATTTACACACAGAGAGATAAAGAGAGTGATCCAATAGTTTGATACTGTAATTAGTTCATTGAGAGAGATAGAGACAGAGATAGAGAGATCCAATAGCTTGGTGCTATAATCCTTCCAGGAAGATTATTTCCATTTCTCTTAGTACAGTCTAGTACCTTAATAAGATGGGCTATGGGATGAAGATAAGTAAAAGAGGTAATACAGGCAAGGTTCTAAATCGTCATTTTACTTTCCAACACTAAATGAAATGTTATCCTTGGTTTTAATTATACCCACAAATCAACAACAAAATAAAATCAATCAAACAAACAAATGAACCTAGTTCTTTAAGTCAGTTTATTCCAGGTCCCTTATGATCATCCTTCATCTTTGGCCAAATCCTGACAGGCAAACTCTCCTCTGCAGCAACGTGTAGACTTCCTTCATTGCTTACTTCCAGTCTGGGCTGCTGCTTTTTTGAGTCATCTTTCAAATAATCTCTTGTCTATTACATCTCTATTAGTGCATTTGTAATAATTAATTAACAACTGACAATCCCTTATGCCTCAATGTCTCCCTCTAGAGACCTCTATTTAATAGAAGTCCCAGGGGAGATCTTCCTCTGGTAACTCTCTAGAGGAAGTCTATTCTCACAAGACACTTGCAGAACTCTGAAAGAGTCTACAAGAAGCAAGAGGTAGGCATCATTTCCAAACCATTACTGTCATTCTTTTGAAGCCTTTTTACATGTATACCCACAATTCCTAAAAGGAAATACCATCTTCTATAAATTTGTTAAACTAGAATGTTCATGTTGGAGTTGTTTCCTCCTCATCAGTATTTAATGGAAGTCAAATAATCATCAAGTTAAATACTACAGCTGTTTACAAAGGAAAAAGGAAACACCCAAAAGGAATTTAAAGACAAATATACATGAATTTCAAAAGCAATAGCCCCTTCTAACACTGGGCATTGATGAATGTGAGCAGACAAAGTAGTATTGTTTTGTAAAAGCCAGAGGACCAAGACTGATGGAGAAAGGAAACAAAAGGAGAGAAATAGAGAAAATTTGGGGAGTTTTTGTTATTTTATTAGGAAAGTTTTATTTTTTTCATGGAGAAAAATACTGTAAAATTCACAGTAATAATTCAAGGAAGGAAAAGAAGCTCCTTTAAGACAAAAATAACTAGAGTCAATAGCTTTGTAAATAGACTTTATCTGTTGTCTTGCAAATAATGTACACTTTCAGGTTGGCAATATAGCTTTATATAGCACAACATTACTTCTATGGGCTCTAGTATGAGACTGTGCCTGTTCCACAGCCTTTTCTTCCTGAGTTTTATGACCTTGGACAAATTATCTTTGTTTTACTTTCTTATTACTGTTCTATTGATTTTGTGGGGAATGGGAGATATGCTCTCAGCATACAGAGGGTTAGAGGACAACTTGGGGATTACGTACTCTCCTATCATGTGGGTCCCAGCTAATGAATAAAGATCGTCAGAATTGGTGGCAAGTGCCTTTACCCATGGAGCCATCTTACAACCATCTGTTACTCTAGTTCCAGGGGACCTGATCCCCTCTTCTGACCTCTGTGGGCATTGCATGACACAGGTGCACTTACATACATGCTGGTAATACAGTCATAAACATTAAATAAAAATAATACACAAAGTATTTTTTAAAGTGTTTAAGAACAATACATTTCAGAGACAGAGTAATCTGAAATAACTCAAGAAGTAAAATGGGTAACCCTGAATTATTAGATAGAAAAATCATCTTTAATGGTCTGGATCTTTTAAGAGAAAAAAAAAAAACTCAGCATATCTATTAGTTACAATATCATAAAACCTCATTTGAGTCTTAAGTCTATTATTAAATGAATATATAATAGTACACATCTCAGAAAGGGATAAGAATAGTCCATATTTCATTGAATTATCAGGATTAAAGGACATTTAAAATGATGGCACAAAATGTGCATCAGGAAATGTGAGTTCCTGCCAATTATTTACACATTTGCATGTATATATACATAAATTCTGAATGCTGAAACTTTCAGAAGAAAACATAGACAGTACCCTACAAGATACATGTGTAGGAAAGAACTTTCTAAATCAGACATTAGTTGCTTAGGAATTAAACAACTGATAAGCAGGACCTCATTAACTAAAAAGCTTCTGTACAGCAAAAGAAACAAACAAGAAAGGGAAGAGTAAATCCACAGAGTGGGAGAAAATCATCAGTTACATATCTGACAGGGAATTAATATACAGAGTATACAGAAGGAACTAAAAGAACAAGAGAACAAATGGCCCAATAAAAAGAAGGGCAAAGGACCGGAATAGAAAGTTCTGAAAAGAAGAAATGAAAATCGCTAAGAAACGCCTTAAAAAGTATTGAACATCCTTAGTAATTAGGGAAATGCATATCAAAATCACTTTAAGAGTCCATTTTACCACAATCAGACTGACTAAGATCAAGATAACAAATCATAACAAATGCTGGCGAGGATGTAGAGAAAGGGGAATGCTCATTCACTGCTGGCAGGATTGCAAACTTGTGCAACCACTATGAAAAGCAATGTGAAAAACTCTCAAAAAACTAAAAATGAACCGACCATATGATCCAGGTATACTACTCCTTGGCATATACCCGAAGGATTCATCCCTACTGTAGAGATACTTGTATGTCGATGTTTGTTGCTGCTCTTTTTACAATAGCTAAGAAAAGAAAACAACCTAAATGTTCCTAAACTGACCAATGGATAATGAAATTGTGGTACATTTACACAGTGGAGTTCCACTCAGCAATAAAGAAAAATGAAATCATGAAATTTTCAGGTAATAAAATTGGAACAAGAAAGTGTTGTACTAAGTGAAGTAACATAAGACTCAGAAAAACAAGAGACCTATTTTCTCTCTCATTGTGGATATTAGCACCAGATCCACATATGTAAGTATATATCCTGATGTTACTTCAAAAGCCAGGAAAATGGAAAGGAAACATGGAGTTAAAGGGAAGGAAAGAGCTAGAGAGAAGGGGATCATAGGGAACAGTTATTACCAAGAGGCAATGGGGAAAAGTGGGGTAATCAACTGGGAAGGGAGGAGGGAAGGATATACAAGGAACCATGAAGGTAAAGGGAAATAAGCACCTCAAGGGGATGGGGGAGGATAATAGGAGAGAGACAGATGTTATCAAGGGGAAAATAGGGGTACTTTAGCTGGGGAGGGAGGAGAGAGGTTAGACAGGGAGAGAGAGGAGAGATAAAGTTTAGGAGGTATGAAAAACCAGAGGCAAATGTATTAACTCAAAACCATCCTGAAAAATACACATACAATAACGATCATGAGTTCATGTCTATACTTGAAGGCTATATAACAAGAAACAGTGCCAGGCTGGAAAAACTTCTCTTAGCATTGTTGTTCAGGGTAGTCCAAGAGACTCCCAAAATAACACAGGCTATTATCACAGCCTTTTAGTACCTCCCAGCACTTGAAGGTAAGACCCTATTGCTGAAGACAGGGCATACTTTGGACACAAGACTTGGAACAATGGAGCTGGAATTGATCTGGAAGCCTTTTCCCTGAAGATTAGCTCTCAGTTCTGGAGAATACTATGCAAGCTGCTAAGGGAGAAAAATCTATCAATGGTTCTATTTCACCTTTAAAGCCTAATAACCACAACAGTGACTGGCAAAGCAAACTATCTCTATTGATTCAGTAGTGGCACTTTTATCTTGGGGGCTTTCAACAGTTATCTAACTAGATTTAAAGCCCTTTCAGTGAGAGGGAACTTGTGAGGCATTGTAAACATAGCCAAATACACGTGACCTGAGAGGTCATAGACCCTAGAGAAAATCCTACCTCTATCATATCCCCAGATACATGTAATTTCTTATTGTATGCTAAATATGGATCCTTATATTTCCAGACAAGCATACCATTCTCCATTCATCAAAGAAGCTTCTTTTTGCAACAGATAGAGACAATTCAGAATTTCGCAAGTGTCTGCAAGATGCCCAGCCCTAAGTGACACATCCACAATGAAAACTCTACACCTAAAGCTCATGGAACATGGTGGAACAGGGGGTATAGAGAATACTAATGCAGCTCTCACACTTACTACCAAGCTTCCTCATGCAACAGAATATACTGCACATAAAGGCCATAACTGGTCATAGTGTAGAGAATACAAGACTGAAGAGTGCATGTCCCTGGATAGAACCTCTATATTAAATCTCACCCATCCATGGCTCAGGGATCACTGGGAAAGACGGGACAGAAAGCCAAGGTTGGCACATGCACATAAGGCAATAAGAGTCTTCTAAGCCTCTGGGAACTTGCTCATATGAATTTACAGCAATGATGTCAGCATGTACAAGACCCATGCAAACTTAAGCAGACAAAAACCCAGCATAGAACTGGGAAAATAGGCAGCAGATCCAACCTTAGCTGAAGAACTAATGGCAGCAGATTACAACTAGGTGAGGGAGAGCTTTAAGGGAGAGACTCTAGATAGGCTGACTAGACTCCAGTAGATGAATTGCACTGAGGGACATTTGGGTATACAAACTTGACTTGATAAGCTTTAACATATATGACAAAATGCATGAAATTCAGTGGGGGGGTGCTATAGGAGGGTGGCAAAGGGGGGAGGGGATATAAAGATGATTAAGATGTTTTGTATGAAGTGCACAACTATTCAATAAAAATATACATTGAAAAAATTATTTATCCACAAATTCGTGACTGTCTGCCTAACATTATTTTTACGTTTCCATTTTTATACCTATTTAAAGTTGCCTGATTTTTCTGTATTTCTTAAAATCTAAAATATTCCAGAGACTTTAGAGGGAACAAGAGTTCAAGGCCAGCCTCCTCTATAAAGTGAGTTCAGAACAGCCTGGGATACATGACATCTTGTCTATAAATTTTTTTTTTAAAAATAGAAATAAAAGGACAGTCAGACAGCTCAGTAGGTAAGGTAGCTTGCTGCCAACCCTGAGAACTTGCATTTGATCCCCAGTATCCACATGGTAGAAGGAAAGAACCAACTCCCAAAAGTCGTCCTCTGACCTCATGCATTCTGTGGCACATGTACACAGAAAACAAATTAAGATATAATTTAAAAACAATATATATGCTTTTGCACAAACTAATGTTATGTGAACCAAAAGGACAGCTCTCAGCCTTGTATATCTAGTATCCTACCAATCCCTACTTCATAGAAACTTGGCTCAACCATGCTAAAACGCCCATGCCGCCTGAGGATTTATTTTTGCAGAGGATCTCTTCTTGATTTAAACTTTACAATACTGTTGCTAATTTTGGAAAAAGTATTTAAGATTGGTTCTCTGTCTTACTAAGTAGCAAATATATTACCCGTATTTGTGCGGGGTTTTTTTTTTGTAATTTGTTTTTCTTTTTTA
>NW_008360320.1:4070523-4098259 GCF_000622305.1 Nannospalax galili
CATGCCTCCCTAGCCCCCTTCCACTGGATTTCATGCATTCTGTCATATATGTTAAGTCCTATCAAGGCAAGCATTTGTACCCAGATGTCTTTCGGTACAACTTCATACACTGGAGTCTAGTCACCCTATCTAGAAATCTTAAAGAAGATCTACTCTCCCTCACCCAGCAGTTATCAGTTGCCAACAGTTTCTAGGCTAGGGTGGTAGCCTGCTGCCCATTTTCCTTATTCTCTGCTGTTTTTCTGATTAAGTCAGAATGGGTCTTGTGCATACTGTCACCATTCTTGCAAGTTCCTATGAGCAAGTTCCCAGTGGCTTGAATGTCTATTTTTCCTTATGTTCTTTGGAAGACCTACATGACAAGCATTGGCTTATATTATCAATTCTCAAGATTTACTTTCAGTTATAGCATCTAAGGCAAGGGTATGACAAATTGATAACTAGAGTAGGATACTGAGCCCAGAGGCTTACTCATATCTATTTAAAAACACAAATCAAGACCAAGTCGACATGAAAAATAGTGAAGAACTTACTTAGTAAACAATCGTGAGATTATTAACTCATTCTTATTTAAATCCTGAACAGAAATAAAACCATGTGCTACTGGATTCAAAGACCTGTGTGAAAGATAACATTTTTTTAAATTTAATAACTACATGAGTAGAAGATGCATTTCATTTCAGCTTTAACATCTTCAATAACAATTTCCAGAGCAAGGATACATCTCTTTCAAAAGTGGCTGTAAATTTTTAGGTTCACAGTTGAATTAATATAGTTATACAACATTGAACTCAGTATAGACCCTGTAAGACATAAAACTGAATGAGTTTTTAACCTTTAAAAAAGATCTCCATTTCATTTTAAAATATGCTGTTTCCTACAGAAGACTCATTTTTAATGCTCCTAACACATAGATGTTTGTACATGTGTCTTAATCTCTATGTATCTGATTATTACTAGTTACAGTCAGTTATACTCGGATCCTTGGCACCTGAGTATGGTCATCAGGTAGATTTCAATGGTAATGTTTATCACCTCTACTAATTAACATGAAGTAGTAAATTTTGATGCTTCCTCCTCAAATATAACTCATTTTTTAATTTGATGATTTTTTTTGTGTGTATATCATACAGAACATCCCACACAATCTTATTCATCTATATAACCACTTCCCAAATGGCACCTTCCCATAGCCTCCCCACCTCCACCCACACACTGGAGCCCATATGTCTGTCATTCTTGTTACTGTCCAGTGTGTTGTGGGTGCCCCCAGCCATTTCCCAGGGCTTGTCCATCTGCTGAATCTAGTCCATCTATCTAGAAATCCTTGTTTGAGGAAAATCAGCTGTTCCTCATCTAACATCAATCAGTTATCAATATTCCTTTAGATAAGATTGGGGTCTGCTGTTCAGTTTCCCAGTTCTATGCTGGGTTACTGTCTGGGAGCCTTTTGGGCCACCCTAGCCAATAACTCAAAGGAAGCTATTTCCTGTCTGGCATTGTTTCTTGTTATGTAGCCTTTAACTATACATATGGACTCTTAAAAATTATATTGACCCCTTTAATCTTTGGTCATATTTTCCTTTTGGGTGTTTAAGACCCTACAATTGGCCCAGATAAATCAATATATTTTTACTCTTAAGGTCGTTTGAGGATCTGTTCCTCAGGGGTAACACAGGCTTGGGAAGAGCCCCAGCTCCTTTCTTTTATGAGTTCCATCTGTGTGAAGATAAGTCAAAGGTTCTGCTCGACCGTGGCTGGCTTCTCTTGGAAGCATGGAGGAAATGTTTCCTCTATGTGACCCTACTTTTTGTAGACTGGACACTGGTTCAAATCCATCCGGTGGGGTCTCCAAAGCCTCCTTGATTAAGAGGACAGGTGACTCACCACAGTTACAGGACATTTTTATTTATTTATTTATTTATTTATTTATTTATTTACTCATTTATGTATGTATGTATGTATGTTTTTTTTTTTACAGGACATTTTGAGAGATGCTCATAGTCCCCTGGAACTTAGTCGACCTAGGAGGTCAAGGAGCAAAAACTGTCCTTTATTTCCCTCTGACCAAATTAGTATAGGCCTCAAAGTATGGCTGTTAAACATCCAAGAAGGTAAGTACCCCCAGTCTGGTACTTTTATTTATTTATTTTTTATTTAATTTTTTAAATAACCACATGATTAGAAGAAACATTTCATTACAGCTTTAACACATTCAGTAACAATTTCCAGAGCAAGGATACACCTCTTTCCAAAAGTGGCTGTAAATTTTTAGGTTCACAGTTGAATTAATACAGTTATACAAATTTAACTCAGTATAAACCGTGTAAGACATAAAATTGAATGAGTTTTTACCGTTTAAAGAAGATATTCATTTCATTTTAAAATATGCTGTTTCCTACATTTTTAATGCTACTAACACTTGGATGTTTGCACATGTGTCGTTAATCTCCATGTATCTGATGATTACTAGTCACAGTCAGTTATATTCTTATCCTGACTACCTGAGTATGGATATAAAGTTATCAGGTAGATTTCACTGGTAATGTTTATCACCTCTACTAATTAACATGAAGTAATGTCTTATGCTTCCTCCTCAAATTTGTTGATTTTTTTGTGTGTATATCATACAGAACATCAGACACAATCTTATTCATCTATATACCCACTTCCCAAATGGCACCCTCCCATAGCCTTCCCCAGTCCACACACACACTGGAGCCTGTATACTATGTCATCCCTGTAATTACTATGTGCCATATAAATAAAGCTTGGGCGAAGACCAAACGCTCTCAGATAAACCTTGTCTAGACATATATTGTATTCTTTGATCTAGTTTATGTATAATTTGTCAGTAGGTTGTTGGACTAATATGGTTCCCTCTGGAAGATAACATTTTTTTAAAAAGGAAAATATTTCAAACATGACAAAAACAAGCCATCAAATAATTTCTAAAAAATTCAAATTTAAAAGTTCCAGTTATCAAAGCTATTCCCCACCCTCAAAACCAAACCAAAACAAAAACAAAACAAAACAAAACAAAAAAAAACCCACTCACAAGTTTGGAAAAAATAATCTTGCAGAGGACCCGGGTTTGATTCCCAGCATCCACGTGGCAGCTAACAACTGACCGTAACTCTACTTTCAGGGGACTCCAATTCTCTCGCTCTCTTCTGACCTCTGGGTATTGCATGACATAGGTGCATTTACATATATGCAGGCAATATACTCTTACACATAAAATTTAAAAATGAATAAATAAAATATTTTTAATACTGTATATCCAAATGTGATAATAAATGTAGCATATACATATCAAAGTATATTTAACCTTATTATCAATTTGGGAAATACAAGCTAAAACTGTAACATGCCATCTTATACCTACCATGAGGCAAGAATTAAACAAGAGAACGGGTGGAGATTCAATTGTAATAGACACAGAACTGTTTCTGTGATCAGGCAATTCTCAAATCTTGATAGAGTGACAGAAATTTGATTGAATAATTATGGAAAACAGACCAAATTTATTTGTGAAGTTGAACACATGCATGAAGCTATGATCCTACAATTCTACCAAAATATGTCTAGTCTTTCTCAAACTATCCATTATAAACAACTTGTTACATTTTATGTGAAATCTATTACTGATCAATATTTGTATGTAATCACAACAAATTAATAAATTCTATATTCACTATATTACTAAAATAGATTATTATCAAAATAATAGTGTGCTTGGATGTGGCAAAAATATCAAGTTGCCATTTAAGTTTCCAGACAGTGCTAGTTTTTGTTTACATTTTGTTGCAGACTAGTGACAGTCTTCAAATCAGCAATGGTGTTTGAAATACATTTCACAAAGCACTGTGTTAGAGCAAAGTCTTCTGTAAAAACCTAATGGTGATATAAAAATGTTGTTTTCCTGTGCTGTCCAGTGTCTACTATCAAGTGTGGCTACCAAAAGAAAGAACTTAAAATCTTCATTTAAATCAAATGCAAATGTAATCTGCCACAAATGCCTAGCGACTACTGTAGGAGAAAGCACAGCCTTAAGTAAATTCTTATAGCTATGCAGAGCTCCTCAAGCAAGGTAAGAAGAAAGCCCAAAGAGCACCATTCCTACCACTAGAACAACAAAAAAACTCTGGAAGTCACTCAGATGTACATCGTTACAAGAGGTAAATCAATTGCAATTCAAAACAACAAATATGAAGAAACTATAGTTAGACACAACAATATATGTATAAACCATGAAAACTGTAACAGAAGTTGAAATAAATCAGAAAGTTCTTGTAGTTGTGGACCGCACAACACCTGAGTCAAGGAGAGAATCTCTGTGATGGCAATACCCCAAGATTAGATCATCTAGTGACATCTTTGTGTAAATATACTCTCATGTTTTCAAAACAAAACTGCCCTATGTCTCACTTTTCAGAACATACCATCATCATTAGGATCTGCAAGGCCATACAAGGCCATTTATATAAAATCTGCAATTAGACAAAATGAAATACACTGTTTTAAGTAATTAAACCATAAAATTGCTTTTTAAAGCAGGGGTGCTGGCAAGATGGCTCAGTGAGTAAAGGTGCCTGCTATCAAGCCTGATGAAAGGGGCTTAAAAACCAGGACTGGCAAGGTGGAAGAAGTCAACTTCCACCAGTTGTCCTCTAACCTCCTCACAGGGCATATGCATGACCACACACATACACAAACACCAACACATGCACACACAAAATAAAATAAATTTTAAAAATGTGAAAGCAGGAGATAACCAAGCAAAGTTCAGACAAATGGGTAAGAACTTAAGTTGTTGGGGATGGGGGTCAGTGGCAGACCATTTGCTTTCATGTACAAAGCTCTGGGATCAATCTGCAGTATTGGCAAGAGGGAGAAAGAAAGTAAGGGAGAAGAACAGAATGTTTATATTCTCATCATTGATACTGAATAATCATATTCTTTTTATTATTAAGCTTCAAAATTAAGTATGTCACATATTTTAATCTGTGTTTTAAGCATTATAAAAATAAAATGTTTTCAAATGTACATGCTATGATAACTTTTAAAACCAGTAGCACTATTACAACATTGTTATACGAGTAAAGAACTTCACATAGCATAAAAAAGGGATCCATCAGTTAAGATATAATAATTATAAGCCTATATGCATCTAAATAGAGAGCCCTAAACTAGAAGAAGAAACACAGACTTGAAAGAAAAACAGAGTTCAATAGCAACAGCTAATGACTTCAATACTCCACTTTCATTAATGGATAGAACCTAGTAGATCCAGCATGGGGAAGAGCTTAAAAGTCTTGAATAATACTGCAGTCTACTAAGAACTAATATACATTTAGAGGCAACTCCACTCAGAATAGCAGAATACACATTATACTAAAATAAACAAACAGGATTTCCCAAAACAGAACACATAGTCATAAAACAAGCTGCAACAAGTTTTTCAGACTATCATCAGAATGTTTTTTTTTAAAAAAAAAAAACAATAATTGAACAATATAAATTTGAAAAGTTAAAAAATCTGTGAAAATCTGGGGAATGTCTGGGGACACTGACTTCACACAGTGGGCCTTAACACCCAGGACAAAATATATGGGTTCCAGTGGGGGGGCAATAGCCCCTGGTGGGGACGGGGCTATAAAGATGATTCAGATTGTTTGAGATAGTCTGTATTAAATACAGCAAAATTTAACAAAAAACAAATCTAAAAATCTGTGCAAATTACATAAGTCAAAGAAAAACATCACCAAGAGCATTTAGAAATACTTAGAAATGAATAAAAATGAAAAGCACAACATTCAGAATTTATGATGTGCAGCAAAAGCGGTGCTAAGAGGAAGTCTTACAGCAGTAAATCCCCGAATAAAGAAGAACTCCAATTAATACAACCTTCCATCTTAAGGAGAAAAGTAAATCCAAACAAAAATGAATAACAGTAGAGCAAAGGTAACAAAAATAGGAATACAAGGAAAAAAACAATGAAACCAAAGTTTCATTGAATGTTTCTCTGAAATGACAAAGAAAATTTGTAAGCCTCTGGTTGGACTGACAAAAAAGAGAACACTCAAATTACTAAAATCAGAAATAAGTAAGGGCCATTAACACTGACTTTACAGAAAGAAAAGGCATCAAGAAAATATTAGAAACAATTGTATGGGGGTTAGGGAGATGGTTCAATAGATAACAGCGCTGTACAAGCATTAGAACAGATGTTTGGATCTCCAACTTTCCCCTCCTCCCCCACAAAAAGCCTGGCTTGCATGGCAGCAGTCCTCCTATAATCAATACCAGGGGGGGAATGGTGGATCTCTGGGGCAATCTGGGTAGCTAGTCCAAACCAAGATCTCTGGTTTCAGCAAAAACTCTACCTCAGTAACTAAACTGAAGTGATAAAGACACTCAATGTCATGGCCTCCATATGCAGACACATGTGTGCCACATATATGTCAACGCAAACATGCACACATAAAAGAAGTTGTGTGGTAACAAATTAAGTAAGCTAAATAAAACAGACAAGCTCCTAAAAATACACAAAATACTGAAACAAGCTTTAGAAGAAAAAGAAAATCTTAAAATACCTTTAACAAGTAAACAAGATGGTAAAAGAAAATTGCTGTCTCATTCTATGAGACCTTAGATCTTAAGCAAACTATAAATTAGTATGTCCAGAGGTACTTTATACTTGATAGACACTATGCCTACACTAAAGTATATATGTTGAGGGTGAAAATTACTAGGTTCATATTTTATTTCAATAAGCACACACACACACATGCACACACACACACACGCACACACACACACACCATAAAATTCAGCATTACAGTGATAGGAAAACCCTAAGTGCACAATGAATTTAAAGTCCTTTCCCTCCTTTCATTCTTTATTTAAAAGAGATTGTCAAACACTTTACCAGTTCAGAGATACAGTTGGGATGTAAAGCCATTAGTACAGTGGTTAGTCATGGCTAATTCCTAATCATAGCTTCTATGCATTTCCTGTGCTTTCCAAATTCCTCCCCTGCTCAAAGAGGTGAGGAGTAGATAATGCCCTGGGATATCCTATAATGTCTACTTGTCACATGACTTCTAGCTTATGAAGATCTATGGTGCTAATTTAATGAATATAAATCAGCAGGTTGAAAAAACCAGAAAATAGGTGGGTTGACATCACTATCTAGTCAATCTATCACATACGAAGTTACCATACAGTTATAGGAAAAGGAAAATGCTTCTCTTACCATCTCCCACAATATGGTCAATTTTATACTTGTCCACACTACATCTTAGATACTAACATTTCTACCGAAGTCCTGTTCCTTGGTTCATTCTGTTTGTTTTAAGTAGTAGTAATATTTTCTTAGACTAAGCAAGACTTAAGGCAGGGTCATTTGTCACATAGTTTTCTCTCATACCCAGTCTGGGGAACTTGACATTTTTCAAGGGAGTGAAGCTTTAACTTTAGGCTCTCTGGCAGAATTCTCATTATCAAAGTTCACCCTCATTTCTTCAACCCTGTGTAGATTAAATCCTGTACCTGTTTACACTTCACACTCTATGCTCTTTTAGAGGTTGTACCTTTACCTTTTGAAAATATTTACTATTTTTTATTATCATCATCATGTAAGTGTGTGTACATGAGCATGCACACATTTTGAATGCAGATGCTTATGGGTCATGGCACACATGTGGAGGTCAGAGGATGACCTTTCAGAATCAGTTTTCTCCCTTTTACCTTCTCACATTTTCACTGGTTTTGCAAATGGAACTCCAGTTACCAGGCTTGCACAGCAAATGTTTTTCCCTTTGATCCATAAGACCCATCTCATTACACTGTTTTTTCTTTTCCTGAACAAGTAAGTCCTGTTACACTTTCTGTTTCAATTATCTGCTTCCTTGCAATGCATTATCCCTCCCTATTCTTAACTCCAAACCAGATTCTGACTATTCAGTCACATTAGAGTCTTCCTTAAAGAAAGTTTTTATTATATATATATATATATATATTGAATTTTTGTGCATTTCACAGAAAACATTTTTTATTTATTAATCTTTATATGTATGAGTGTATTGCCTGCATGTGTGTAAGTGCACCTGTGTCGTGCAGTGCCTGCAGTCAGAAGTAGGCTTCGGATCTCCTGGAACTGGAGTTACAGACAGTTGTTAACTGCCATGTGGGTGCTGGGTATCGAACTTGGGTCCTTTGCAAGAGCAGCCAGTTCTCTTAACTGCTGAGCCATCTCTCCAGCCCCTACAAAACATTTAAATCATCTTTATACACCCTCCCCCATCTGCACACATCCCATAGCCCCCCTACCAGATTTCATGCATTCTATCATATATGTTAAGGCCTATCCAGTCAAGTTAGTGTACCCAGACAACCCTCAGGGCAAGCTCATCCACTGAGGTCTAGTCAGCCTGTCTAGATCTCTCCCTTTAAAAAAAAAAAAAAAAAAAATCAACTCTCCCTCACGTGGCAGTAGTCAGTTGCCAATAGTTCTTTGCTAAGATTGGGCTTGCTGCCCACTCCCCCAGTTCTATGCTGGATGTTTGTCTGCATGGATCTTGCTGAGTTTGCATGGATCTTGTTCATGCTGACACCAGGTTAATATGAGGAAGGTCCCGGTATTTTTTTTTTTTTTTAATGGGACTCCCTCCCTCAGTTCTTATCTCGTCATGAAATTCTCCACTAAAATCATTAATCAAGCCATATGATGATGGTTTACTTCCAACAGACATATGTACATATTCATATAAATTATTGAGGTTCTATGTCACTCATTTTTGTAATTCTAGCACCTAGTCTACAATGTCTTCAATAAATCATTTCTTAAATAAATGAGTGAAAGGAGAGAAAGAAAAGTCTACCAGCAGACACAATATACTATCTTGTTCTGCAGAGGCCTTTTTATGGACCAGGTACTACCGACAGCTTTGCATTCATTATCTCTGAATCTTCCCCCAAACTCTCAGCAGTAGGTACAATTGGGATCTCTTTTTGTATAGGTAAAATAATGCTTCACAGAGATTGAATATTTCTGTACTGTAATTTGAATTCTGGTCTAAAAAATTCATGTTTTGACTCACATTATACTTTAAAGCAAGAATTAATAGACAATTGTACCCAAAGAGCACATTTAAAGATTTAAGTTGGACATTATCTAAAGCACCTACTGAAGGCTTGTGGGCCCCTTTATTGTAAACAATAACTTCTCTAGTCTTGCTGGTTTTCTACCTGTGTTATGTACATACTGCTCCTTCAGTCTAAGAGGTCTGAACCAATCTTATTTGCAACTTACACTTGAAAATTTTGTTGAGTTATAATTTTTGATTTGAGACCATTCTGAAAAAGACACTCTTACGAGAGATTGCTGTTCCTCACTACTTCTATTACACATTTCTAGCTGATACTACGCTTATTTGTATGCCTGACATATTTAATCACTCTAAATTCCTTCAAAAGCAGTCTCTTTCTTATTCACCTTTGCATCCATGTTGCCTGGGTAGCACAAAACCATGGATATAAACAAGACATTTGGCAAAAATATTGGCTAACAATTTTCTTCCTAAGTTGACTTTCTGGTAGGTTTTAGGTATTGTCTAACCCTGGTCAAGCATAATATGAAAAATTTACCATTACCTATGTTCCTTAGTTTGTAAAACTCCCCTTTTCTCCACATAAATTATATTCCATTCCCTTTGGCTGCAGAGCCCTTACTTTAAACCAAAATTGAGTCTTCGCAGAGATTATGGTTTTGATGACTACAACAGTGCAGGCATGTGTGATGGTTTGGGATACATTTGAAAGTACAAATAAAAGCAAAGCAAGGCTTTCATAATCTTGAGGATACACAGGCAATAAAAGTAGATATTCATCATAAAAATTACCTGTGGGTTATAATGAATTAATTAAGCCTGAACAGGAACAGGATAACTTGGTAAGAACAATAACTGATTTAGGACTTGCAGAAAAACCATGTTGAGGTAGGTGAGTTAGATTTAACACAGTTCATTTACACGGGCAAGAAGAAATGTAGGCAAACAACATAATGTTGAAGGGGTAGCAGCTACGTGAACTGCGATACAAGGAGTAAGACTGGAGGTCTAAACTCAAGATAGTACAGATGAAGTACTTATATACTAGACTGAAATTAGGATTTTACATAAACTATAATGAAGGAACAATTTTAGATAGTTTTTAATCAAGGTAATGGCATAAATATTTTTGTTTGGGAACAAGTAACTTCGTCCAGGAAAGAAATAGGAGAAAAAGAGTTAGAGGGGAAATACCTGTATTGACTAGTAAACATAAGTAGGAAATGTTGTATATCCTATTTTTCCACTGTCCTTATGCTATAAAGTATTTTCACATTCTTTTTATGTATCAGTAAGGAAATTTTAATGACTTTTGCTATTAATCCTGGAGCAGAGAATGCAGTTGTATCCTCATTTGTATACATCATCATAGTCCATACAAATAAACTCAAATTACCAAGGATTTGTTGTTTTAGTGAGGACTTCTATACTAGTGATGTGAAGAAAAGAAAGGTTTTCCAAGATTTTTAACATATCTCCAGTGTACCTGAGGAAGAAAGTGACATAACTGAATTTTAGTTTATCTACCACTCACAAGCACTAGTGTCTGATATTATTTTTACCATTTTGTAAAAAGTTGAGCAAGTTACTAAACTGAAGGATTAATTGAAATCTGCAGGGAAGGATGATGGATTACTTCACATAGTAGCAATTACACAAACGTGTCTATAACTCTGGGTGGCATAAAACAAGCAGACAATTTAACGTCGTTTCTTTTTCTTCATAAGGAAGGAGAATCCATCCATCCATCTATATTTAATATCGTTTTTAAAGTAAACCCTGACATTTTAAAATCATTTTAATGTTAAAGTTGGTAGTTAAGAAATATTTAAATTTACTTTAAAATGTAATATTCATATAACCTTGCTTGAATTTGTTCATCTGAAAATGTTTTCTCATAAATAGAAATAAAAATTATACTGACTTGAAGGTGAAATATACTGTATTTGTAAACTAGATATTTATTATGCACCAGTTAAGGTACTAATAAAAATATCTTCTATTATAATTCTTATACCCAGTTCATCAAACATGAAAATATAATGTCCTTCTTATGCAGAGATAAAATGGCTTCTTTGTACATGTATACACAAAGAACACAAGAAAAAAACAAGATCTGAATTTTAAAACTCACACACAAAAAAAACCACTCTAAGTACTGTAGTATTTTATCGGGGCTCGAGAGATGGCTCAGTGGTTAAGAGCACTGACTGCTCTTGCAGAGGACCCGGGAATGATTCCCAGCACCCACATGGTGGCTAGCAACCATTCATAGCTCCAGTTCCAGGGAATTCAATGACGCCTCCTTCTGACCTCCATGGACATTGCAGGACACAGGTGCACGTGCACACATGCATACAATACACTCATACACATAAAACAATAAGTAATAAATAATATTTTTAAAGTAGTGTAGTATTTTGTAAAAAAACAAAAAGAATTTGTCATCTGAAATAAGTTGCAGGAAAATCAACAAGTGTATGTTAATTTTTAAAAAATAACTTGTTTCTATTTTTATATAAATTTGGAGACCACAGGAGACATGAACATTTCTTACAGGGTATTTTCAATTACTTTCCAGAAATAGGAACCTTAGCAATAGCATGTTTTAAATGATAATCCTTACTAAAATGTTTAATGTCCTTTTAAGGAAAAATATGCAGGTGAAATTTAGATATTTTTATTACAAAAATGAATAATGTAACCATAGAAATATTCCAACATGAGAATGGTATGTCTGACTTGTCACTGGTCATTTTTTTCTATGTTTACAAAAATAGACATAAGAATGCTAGATGCAATAGATCCTGCCTTTAATCCCAGTCCATGGGAAGCAGAGGCAGACAAATTTCTGTGAGTTCAAGGCCAGTTTGGTCTGCATAGTTAGTCTCAGGCCAGTCAGGGCTACATAGTGGGAACCCTGTCTCCCGCCCCCCACCCAAAAAAAACCCAGCTGAACTTAGAACCTGTCTCTCGGTATCATGTTTCTAGAGACTGTATGCTCTACACTAACTAAATATGAGCTCAGTTGTCCAGATCCAATAATCTGAGATGAGATAATAACTATCCCCATTAAAGATCAACTTTGATTTTATCTGTGAAGTAAACCAGCAAAAGTAAATAAAGACAATGAAAAGATTGGGAAGGAAATATTAGGTAAAATTTTACATGCTGTCTTCAGTTTTAAACCTCTTTTGGGCTGGAGAGTTGGCTCAGCAGTTAAGAGCACTGGCTGCTCTTCCAGAGGACCCAGGTTCAATTCCCAGCACCCATCTGGTGGCTAACAACTGTTAACTCCAGTTTCAGGGGTCTGATGCCCTCTTCTGACCTCTGTGGGCATTGCATGACATGGGTGCACCTACCTATATGCAGGCAACTCACTCATACACATAAAATAAAAATAAAAAATTAAAAAATTTTAAATTGTAATTCATATAGAATTATAGAAATGTAATTTATATGGTATCACTTAATTTGTGCAATAAAACTACTTATTTCATTAAAATATAGAATAGACTCTTAATAAAGACAGTTCGTATTCCTATGTAGATCTGAAGAAAGCTGCATGTATTTTAAAACAAATCTGAATTCACTCTTTGAAATTTATACTGGATCCAACCTCAAATATTCTGAGCTGGCAGAACTTTGAAGGAACTATCACTAGAAATCCAAATTAATATTTATCAAACATGTGACTACCTACAGATATACTTTAGAGCAAATAAGTATGCTTTTATAAGAAATAATTTAACTTGCATTTCATATATATTGAAAGACAGGATTTAATGTGTTTTTTCATAGCATTTCTTTTCATTAAATGTCTATGAATTGCCTAAGCTTAAGTGGCACATCTAGGATGCAACCTCTACACCTAAGGTTCCTGGAACATAGAACAACTAATGCATCTTTCATGGAAAGATGCTCATGGAAAAGAACACTAATACATCTTTCAATTCTCATCAATTAAGCTCCCTCATGCAACAGCAGGCAAGGAACACAAAAGGTCACAAATGGCAAAACGCAGAGAATAAGAGTCTTCAGAGTGTGGGTCCTTGGACAGGACTCCTATATTAAAATCCACCCACCCAGGGCTCAGGGACCATTGTGGAAGAGAGGGTGGAAAGACTGTAAGAGCCAGGGAGGAGGTATATGAACATACGTCAATAGTGCTACAGGCTCCTGGGACCCTTCTCATATGAGCCTACAACAATGATGTCAGCATACACAAGACACATACAAATTTAAGCAGACAAAAATGTAGCACAGAACTATGGAAATGTACAGCAGGTAACAATCTTAGTCAAAGAATTATTGGCAGCTAATTACTGCTGGGTGAGAATGAGCTGATCCTCTTCAAGGGAGGGACTCTAGATAGATGACTAGATCCCAGTGGATGAAGTTGCACTGAGGGACATCTGGGGACACTAATTTTACATGATAGATCTTAACACAAATGACAAAAGGTATGAACTCCAGTGCAGGGGTTAAGGGAGGGTGCTAAAGTGGAAGGGGGGAGTATAAAGATGATTTTCTGAATAAAATACACAAGAATTCAGCAAGATTAGTAGCTTTTTTCTTTTAAAGATGGGGTCTCCCCATAGCCCCAGCTGGCCAAGAACTCACTATGGAGACCAGATTGGCCTCAGTCTCACAGAGCTCTGTCTACCTCTGCCTCCTCAGTGCTGAAATTAAAGGCATGGGCCACCAAGACTGTCAGAATACCTGAATTTCTTTTCAAGACCCATGCTCATTAACATGAATAACACACAACTGATTATTTGTAGGGAGGTATGAACTCTGTAGGTCACAGCATAGAGTAAGTCAAACATCATTGAACTGTGAATTAGAAAACTCAACTCAAGAACTGGTATATAAAGCTCTTGAGCAGCAATTTTCAAAATGTATTAATTAGTAAACAGAGAATCAAAAGAGAATGTTTGTTAAAAATGCAGAGTTCAAAAGAGCATGTTTGGTGTATAGTTCAATGGTCTGCATTTTAACACAGTAATCTAGGAAGTTGTTGGTTTTCTAAAATTCACAAACTTCCTAAGATATTCAAACAAACCCATGTAGGCACAGCATCAGAGAGTCCAGTGATTTCATTAGCTTTTCAAAAAGCAAAGAACTAAGAAAAGTGTAAATGCCCAAGGAAGCCATTAAGGCCTAGATAAAATAACCTTGAACTGTAAGCAGATATCCATGGTTTGTAAGCTTTCTTTTACCACTTCAGTCTCATTTATTTCCTCTTTTCAGTTGGCCATGATCCACTGCAGTCTTTATAAAATTATCAAGTGCCAGTAAAGGAACTTTATCACATAAGTTTTCTATGAATTTTTGAAAAACTGGGCATTGTAGCATACAATGGTATCAAATGAATTGAAAGGTGGAGGTAGGGAGCACAGAGGTTCAAAGGCAACAGCCAACCTCTGCTACATAGTAAGTTTGAGACCAGTCTAGTTACATGATATCTTGTCTCAAAAAAAGGAAAGAAAATTTAAGATCTATGGCTTTTCTTATTTGTCTGTTCCTTTGTGTGTGTGTGTGTGTGTGTGTGTCTGTGTCTGTGTCTGTGTTTGTATGGTGAGGGGTGGGGGCTTTCTTCATATTCTCAAATTTGTTGAAATATATTTTCCTTTATTTTTCATTTATTGTGCATGGCAGAACTATATAGCTAGCTTAAAAAAATTAGGTACTGTGCCTTGGTAATGTTGGCCTAAATATTTTTAGATATCTAAATACATTATTTAAAAAATAAGAATGGTAGTTTGGCCTTTTTCTTAGCTACTCACTTCTGCAAAAAAATGTTTTATGTGTTAAGTAACAAACTTTCTTTTGGATAGTGGCATATGCTTCTTCTCATCAGTAATAGAAAGGTGGATGAACTTTAAAATGTCATACAGACACTAAAAACAAGTGGTAGGAAAAAACGCCAAAAAAGGATAAAAATGTACAGTCGTGAACTCTCAGTGCAAAAGTGTATTTTCACCAGTATACATTGCTATTCTGATGGCTACTATGTAGAAGAGGAAAGGAATACAGAAAAGTATGTGACATTTCTAGTCTGAGATAACCTCTACCTAACAATTCTGATTATAAAATTTTATTATTTATATCTACATTGATTTTTATAAAACATAGATTCTATGTCTTTTCAAAGCAGTAGTATTATACCCTAATCATCAGCAAACCAAGCCACTTGGTAAAGGTTTATGTAGGCTAAAAGTATACTGGTATACATCTTTTATGTTTCTGTTCACAATTAAACGGAAACCAGGAGGTAGAGGAAAATGGTTTCCTATCCTTGACACTGTCCTTTAGATGAAACACAGAGACACTTACCTTGTATACTATACTGTGACACTTCCATGCAAACGTTTACATGATACGCTGTTGAACTCTTTAAGGAGAATCTGTGCCCTTAAGGATCTTCAAGCAACTAGGTCATTAAGTTTTTGAAGGAAGAGAAGGTATAGGTGGGAAACAGAGAAAAGGTGAATAAAAGGCAGACGCTTCTTGTGTCTCTGTGCAAGTATAATGTTTCTTGACTTAGAATCACTGGGTGGTAGCATATGTGGTGGACATGAGCATGAATCTGGAGTGCTGCCAACAGGATGGTTTCTTAATACCTGGACCTCATCTTTTTCCCTAAGAAAGACTATCCACAGTGGCCTAGAGACAGAAATTCTGGAGTCTATTTTAAGGACTCGAGAACATGAATGGCTATATAACATGCTTTTTAAAGCATTTTTCCTGAACCTTCTAAACTGACTTCAGTTTCACCTGGCCATGCAAGCAGCTCACTCTCCTAGTACAGCCCCATTCTGTACCAGAAGATGCTTTTATCTACCTTGCTCTGGTTTCAATAAATAGAAGTGAGGATCTCCAACAAATAGAAGTGAGGTTCTTCACATGAATTCATCATAACATCCGATTGCCATTCTTAACAAATTCTGGAGTCCAGATTCTATGGTGGAAAGCCCTCCTTTAAGGATTACTCACATGTAAAAGAGAGAACATTAATATGAATTATCTTAGCTCTAAAACAATAATTTTCAGTAATTATTGTTACATCTCATGTAACTATATTTTAGCATCATGGGACGGTTTTTTAACTAACAGAAACACCTGCATCCACATCATGACTTCAAAGTTACAGGCTTGGTCATACACGATTTCATAGGTATCCAGGTCCAAAAGCCAGCGTTGAACTGGCCATGGTGGCACATACTTTGATTCCAGCTCTAAGGCAGCAGAGGCAGGCAGATCACTGTGAAATAGAGGCCAGCCTGGTCTATACAGCGAGCAAATTCCAGTCCAGCTGGTGTTACAGGGAGACTGTCTCAAAGTAAAATAAAATAATAAAATAAAAAATACATATAAGAAAAAACAAGTCAGCGTTCTAGACTTAGGAAAAAAGAGATGCATGCAAAACCAAACAAAAAGTCTTGCTTTAGCATGTTAAGGTGGGAAGCAACTAATAAATTAACAGATGTATAAATATGGTCAAGATTAAACTGTATTATCAAGAGATGGTTTAGGACAAATAAAAGGGGAAAAATGTGGGCTACTTTTTTTTTTTTAATATGTATGAGCGTTTTCCATGTATCAGGGGGATGGGGGTAGAACTGTATGTTTTGACCATAGTGTGGGGAAGACTGCAGTACTTTGGAATTTGGGGCTGGAAAAGCCATTGAGTGCTTAGAGCCTAGTGAGTTGTTCTGTGGTAGGTGGGACAATAAGAGCACTGAAAGAAATGTAAATGATGGACGTCTGGCTTGGGACGTGTCTGAGGGAAGTTTGAGAGTCCCTTAAGACTATCTGGGACATCTATGTTGATATATTTTGTATTAAGAATCTGTGGAGGTAAAACATTAGCTTTTCTGGGACAATAGATGCTTGTCAGCTACAGCTGAAGAATCAGCTGTGACTATTAAGAGATCAGCAACATTGCGGTGAAATCATCTGTTGAGTCAGGGTCAGCATACAGAAGCTGTGCGTCAGGGGAAACCAAGGGTACTTCTCAAGCTAGAAGTCAAAGCTGGTAATGTGTAAGAGTTTCCCCCATGGTACTGGCCTTGGTAGCATGAAAGCAGCAGAACTGAAGAGATCATGGAGAAAAGCTGAGGCTAGGCACTGAGACAGGCTAGGAGAAGCCATTGGTGAAAGAGTAGCTTTAGTTGCAGAGTAGACCCAAGGATTGAAGGAGTCATGGAGAGAAGTTGAGGCTTGGCACTGTGAGAGGCCAGCATGCCACTGGTAAAGTGTAGACAGCCTCAGCTGAAGTGGAGACCTCAGCATATTGGAAATGCCAGCAGGTGGAGCCAGCCTATGCTTCGGAGACAAGCTATATGTCTGCCGTGGATGACAGAGCCAGAGAAGTGGAGCTGCCCAAGCCTTTTAAACGCAGAAAATTGTGAGACCCAGATGCCAGACACTGAGCTACAGTACTTGATTTACACTGCTGGATTTGTGGTTTTGCACTGATTTGACTGTAACTATGCCCTGGTTCTTCCTTTCTGAAATAAGTGTGTTAGGCTGATTTTGATTTTTACAGGAGATCAGTTAAATTTTGGATTCTTAAAGAGAACTTGAACTTTTAAATTGTTGGAATTTTTAAAGTACTGTGGGACTCTTAAAAGTTGGATTGTGTTTTATAGAATGATATTAATGCAAGATGTTAGAAATAAACAAGAAATGAAAGGTTATGATTTAACAGTGATGTTTTTGTGTGTTAAATTGAGAAGGGATCAATTGTGCTGCTTAGTTTGTTTACTTGACTAGCGGTACCTGGGAAGAAGGAACCTTAATTGATGAATTTACTCCATTGCCGCTGCCTCTAAAGTACTGGAATAAAAGGCATGCACCATCATGCCCAGTTTGTGAGGCATTTTCTTAGTTGCTAATTCAGGTAGGAAGGCCCAGTCTACCGTGGGTGGTGCCATCCCTAGGCAGATGGGCCTGTAACTGAGAAACCCAGGAAAGCAAGCCAGTAAGCAGCATTCCTCCATGGTATCTGCTTCAGTCCTTGCCTCCAGGTTCCTGACTGGCCTTCCTCTCTGATGGCCTGCAAAGAATAAGATGAACTAAACCCTATCCTCCCTAAATTGTTTTTTGTCAGTATTTTACCATAGCAAAGAAAGTAAACTAGAACAGCCTGCATGCATGTATGTGCATGCACTGCATACAGTGCCTAGGGAAGTCAAAGAAGGCATCAAATTCCCCTAGAAACTGAGTTAAAGTCAGCTGGGACTTATCTTCCAAGTGGGTTCTGGGAATCAAATCTAGGTCCTCTACAAGAACAGCAAGTACCCTTAATCCCTGAGCAATCTCTCCAACCCTGTGGACTACACTTTAAAAAAATCTACCACTGTCATTTACTGCAAGTATTTACATTTTTTTAATTATCAGTAATCTCAACAATTATAAATTAAATATACATTAAATTAATAAAGAGCAAAGGTACTGTCAATTTTATTTAGTTCACAGAGATACAAAGGATTATTAGGTTGGATACTCCACTATCCAAACAAAACACATTTTTAGATCAAATGGATAAAGACCTACCCATAATAAAAAAAAAATAGAGACTATATCAGTACGGTACTTTGAACATTAAGCATTAAGCTAGACAACAGTACAGTATAAAACACCATTGCATTTCCATTTGCTAAATAAGGAAGGGACATCAACCAACGTCACTTTAACTTAAAAGATATTCTGAAACATAACAAGTGTAGCCAACTGCACTATCATAACATTTGAGTATATAACTCTTTACAACAGGTAACGCCTATTCAACTTAGTATTTTCATGTAGTCTCTAACTTAATCTGAAAAATAAAATTAATGTACAACTCACTTAAAACAGATTCACAAGTTAGATGTAAATGGAGATTCTATGCACAAAATAATTTTTCAGCTCAGTCACAATGTGGGACTCTTACTTTTCTGTAAATAAACCACCACCCTATGCTCTGTTAAAAAATTTTTTTTTTTTGATCTTTTTGAGACAGGGTCTCCCTGTAGCTCCACCTGACCTGGAACTCACTATGTAGACCAGGCTGGCTTTGAACTCACAGAGATCCGCCTGCCTATCTCCCGAGTGCTGGGATTAAAGGCATAAGCCACCACGCCTGGCAAAAAAAAATACTTAAAAAATTTTTTTTCACTAGTTTCTAATTTAAATATTTACTTTTTATTTTATTGTGTGCATGTATTACCTGCATGTAAGTGCGCCCATATTGTGTAACACCTGTGGAGGGCAGAAGAGGCTGTCTGATCCCCTGGAACTGGAGTTACCGACAGTTGTTAGCTGCCACGTGGGTGCTGGGATTCAAACTCGGGTCTTCTACAAGAACAGCCAGTGTTCTTAACCGCTGAGCCATCTCTCCAGCCCAGTTTCTAATTTAAAGTTTAGTACAGAATGACTCTTACTTCTAATTACTATCCTGCTGTAGACTTCTTTTTAGTGGTGTTTCCTTGTGTCTCTCTATGCCTGACTCAGAAACATTTTTTGATAAGTTACTTAAGTATATCAGAAGAACTCTGTTTAAAGGAATTCTTCCATTGAAAATTTTAACTATTTATGACTCTGTATGTTGAAATAGTTGGGTAAAACAATTTTAAAATCTGGTCCAAAATTAAAGCAAAAATAGCACTTGTTCCTAAGAAACAATGCAGCATAAAAACAATAAAGCTTAAAGCATACAGGGCACATTGTACCCTAATTACTCTTTCAAATATAAGATGGACTATTTAAAGAAAATATTTTTCTTATGAATTAAATTATGTTCCTACCACCTCATTATATCTAGAAAAAAGTTTATCTGTGTTTTTGATAGAACAAATCTAAGACCTTAAAACAGAATATTCATTCTCATCTTCCAGGTATTATTTTTGTCTGTAGTCTGCTGTGTATCTCTCCTTTGCCATATGCATTGTAGGTGGGATGTTTCCTGTAGTTACTATGTCTAGCTTTGCAGACTCAACACATATTTACTTCTGAATGTGATCCTGTTATTGTGCTTTGCTACCCTAAGTCAAAAGAAGGGACTAAATGCACATCTAGGTTTTCTATTTACATACTTTTTAAACTTGGGGAACATCAACAAAAAAAAAATCAAATCCTTGAATTTGGTGTTTAAACAGTGACACCAAATACTAAGACATAATGGAAGCTAGGACAAAATTGTCTTTCTTACAAATCTTTATTCATTAGTTTAGTCAAAATCTTAAATGAGATGGAATTTACTTTAAAATTTATTACAGGGCTGGGGAGATGGCTCCATGAGTAAAGGTGCTAAGTATACAAGCCTCTGCACCTAGTTTGATACCCAGAACTCATGTAAAAACTTGGATGCAGTGACATTCATTTGTAATCCCAGGACTTGGATAGTGAGATGTGAGGTGGAGACAGGAGATTCCAGAAGCTCTTGGGCCAGCTATACTCCAGTTCAGAGCAGCAACAGAAATGAGAGAACCTGCCTAAACAAGGTATAAGCAAGAACTACTCTGACTCCTGAAAGTTGTCCTCTGACTGCCACACCTGCACTGTGGTATGAACATATAGGTACTGCGCACACCTACACACTTTTAAAAAAAACTTTAAAACTTATTACAAAGTTTTTCATAATTAGCATATTCATGATTAAGGCAGGGTAACAAGATTTTAAACTATTGTTCAATCAAAACCATGTGAGGAAAATCTGTTTATTGTCCAACACTACCCAGTTTTTCTTCTTACCAGAAACAAACAAGACTATAGAAAGTTCATGATAAGGAAGTAATTTTCTTTACTGAAGGAGGGAGGGGGGAGAGAAAGCCATTGTAACCTTAAAAGATTTTTATTGAGATGGCATTTAGAAAAACAGAGCACTGCTGGGGGTGGTGGTGCACTCCTTTAATCCCAGCACTTGGGAGGCAGAGGCAGGCGGATCTCTGTGAGTTCAAGGCGAGCGTGGTTTTCATGGTGATTTCCAGGAAAGTTGGGGCTACAGGGGGCCCTTTCAAAAAAAAAAAAAAAAAAAAAAAAGAAAAAGAAAAACAGCACTAAGCCTAGTATGGTGGCACTTGCCTACCAGGACTATATAGTGAGACCCTGACTTAAAAAAAAAAGATACATGGTACCAACATGTCTGACTTTAGACGGATTATATTATTCTCTTAAAAATCCTATATATAAGGCTGGAGAGATGGCTTAGAAGTTAAGAGCACTTGTTCTTCCAGAGGACCCAAGTTCAATTCCCAGTAACCCAATCAGGTAGCTCACAAAAGACTGTTAACTCCAGCTCCTGGGTTGCGATGGGGTCCGATGCCTCTGGCCTCCTCAGACACCTGTGCTCAAGTGCACATACCCATACAGAGGCACACACATAATTAAAAGTAAAAACATAAAATCTTTCAAAAAAAGATAAGACCAATGGAATTTTTTTTTAAATCCTACATATTTATTGGTTTAGGAAAATACTGAAACAAATGCTAAAAAGAAACTAAT
The DNA here is from genome assembly GCF_000622305.1 of Nannospalax galili. Lineage (NCBI taxonomy): Eukaryota > Metazoa > Chordata > Mammalia > Rodentia > Spalacidae > Nannospalax > Nannospalax galili. The sequence continues at coordinate 4,092,132 of NW_008360320.1, forward strand.
TTCAAAATATATAAATAAAATAAAAAATGTGAAGTTTAAAAGATATTAAGTATATTCTTTTTTTCTTTTCTTTTCTTTTTTTTTTTTTTTTTTTTTTTAAAACTTTTTGAGACAGGGTCTTCCTGTAGCCCCAGCTGTCCTGGAACTCACTATGTAGACCAGGCTGGCGGCCTTGAACTCAGAGAGATACGCCTGCCTCTGCCTCCCAAGTGCTGGGATTAAAGGCGTGCACCATCACACATGGCCCTATTTTAAGTATATTCTTATCTAAAGTCTCTGGTACGCTTTCTAGGGATATTGTCTGGCTTTCCTTTCTGTCACAGTCCTGCTTACTTTACATGGGAGATATAAGTAGACTAGGAAGCAAGTAATCTCAGGCCCAGATATGATACTATTATGATGTTGGAAAATACATCAGCCTTTTCTGGATTTCTTTTTTTCCCAATAAAATTGAGATTAAAAAGAAATTGACAGAACCTGTGATTATACCCAGAAATGTCTGATGCACAATTCAATCTCAATTTCCATTCTTTAGGTAGCTTAAAGAAATTTGTCCATTTGTAACGTATTTCTCATATGAGTATTTCTTTGGTATTGGTCCTCACCGGAAAGACTCTAACCTCCATGGTCTTTGCCTATCTTACTCACGGCTGAATACCTGGCCTATGGCATGTACTAGTATCTGTCGAGTAACTAAATGAATGGACATTTGTCCTTTTCTGTATCACTATGAAAAACCTGAGACTGTGCCTCAAGTACAGTACTCTTTTCTGACTATAATATTAATACATGAGGGAAAAAAACCAAGCCTTTTCTCTTTAAGACAAATTCCTACTAGAGACAATACCCTTGAGGTAGTCCCTGATGCCTCTTACTAGCTTATGTCCACCTTTAGGATAGTCTTAAAAATCGTCCATACTTATCCCATTTAAAACAAACAATCCTTTTCATGAGCAGTAAGCTTTAAAACGTCTTTAAGTACAACTTCTTTCTTGGAAGAAATTTAAAGTGGTTAAACACCACCAGGATTTACAAAACAGTCTGAATTTAAAAATGGGATAATTGAGTGACCTAGATTTCCAAGCTTATGTGTCAAACCAGCAAAACAAACACCAAAACAGACAAAAATAAGTTTTAAAACTTGTCCAAAACATTTAAACATCATTTAATGTGAAAAACAGCAGGTACTGTCTAGGTGAAGAAGTATCACTGGATAAAGTACTTGCCACACAGCATGATGATGACCTAAGTTTGATGCCTAGAATTCAAAGTAAAGGTAGAAGATGGAACCAAATACATAAAAGTTGTTCTCTGACCTCCACATGCAAGGTGTGGAATGAACATGCCATGAAGTGTGCACATCCACACACACAAAAATTTTAGGTGAACTTTTTGTGAAATTCTCCATAAATGTCAACTAGAATGTAAGTTTTAAATTTTGTGGCTTTAAAATTTTTTTGGTACTGGGGATTAAACTTAGGGCCTCAGTCATGCTGTGCAAGTGCTGAATTCTCTCCTTGGCCCTTGTTACTTTTATAGAGAAAATTCATTTTGCCTGTATATGTGTGTATATACATATTAATATTACATATAAATATGTAATATTCTGATGCAGCTATATTATTTACAAATTTGAAACTGTACACTCTTGTATTACCTTTTTGTCTAAGCATCCATTTACAATCCTGTCTTAGACATGGTTATCTCTGAGACTTTTGGTTTTCATTTACTCCTGGGTTTCAGCCAGTTTATTACTTTCTAAAACTGATGAATTACACAGAATTACAAGAGAAACTGAACAATTTTTAATAATGTTCCATAATTTCAATAAAAATAGTGTTTACCTTAAAAACCTAGTATTTAAAAAACTGTGTAATAACACATTCTTTAAATTTGGTATTACTGCTGACAAACAAATATTGACATTTCTAGGACAGCTTACAAGGCACATTTGAACCATAATACATAGTACTAGAATGAAAGTAGTAATAACATGATAAATAGGAAGGAAGTTTTGACCTAGATCATGGAAGAGATGGGAAAAAGCCATCTGATGACTAAAAAAAAGATACTCAACCCTTAAATATCCTAAGGCATAGTTTGACCAACATTTGACTTTAATTAGACTAATCCCATTTAAAGTACTTTTTTTTCACATAACCTCTGAGTGGATTAGTCTTAAATAAAAAGACACAGACACAAGACAATGAAATTACTAAAGAACATTTATTTTGCTAACTGACAGGCTTGTTTAAATTCTCAATAAGACAGAGAATAGTTTGGCTCATGAAATATTCTGATACATGGAATATTCTGGATTCTAATTTTAGCCTTTCCACTTAAATTTCCTGTTGTCATACTTGAAAAAGGTCCTAAACTTTCTGTATCTTGGTCTCTTTATAATGAACTATTTCTAAGAACTATAAAGTAAAATATTTTATCCTATTATATAAAATATCAAATTAACTTCCCAAGATATACTTCTCACTATTGTCTTTCAGATTACAAGAGATTTACACAATACATATATAACTAACGTATACAATTAACTTAGGTTGTTTTGCATGTACCAGACATTTTTAAAAGTTCATGCATGTGAGTGAACAATCTCTCTCACACACACACACACCTGTGGATGCATACCATACATAAGCACACACACGCACACACACACACACACACAAAAATTGAGAATGGTACAATGATTAGGTTCATTTTGTTAATCAAGTTATAGAACATTGCTTCTAAAAAAGTTTAGCTCTAGATTCCATGCTCTTAACTTTTTGTAGTATTAGCAATTTAATAAAAGAAAATTAAGATAAAATATATTTAAATATTTGTTCTCTTGATAATAAAAAGAAAGTCACCAAAAGTAAGACTGTGAGCTGAGTAGACTATACCCATTAACTAGGTGAAATGGTTCAAATTTCTCTGCAATCTGCACCCCACAACTTTTATAGTGTCTTTTTTTTTCTTCTTCAAGAAAGTGTGGGATAGTGTAAAGGTGAATTAGACAAAATCCTCAGCTGCAGGAGTGCAGAAACATTAAAACAGCTTTAAAAGTAATAGAATTTTATATTTTTATTGGGGAAAATAAGAATTTGATGCATTATAATTTTATAATGACTGAAATATGGCAAAGAAGTAAAAGGAAAATTTTAATGACTATCTACAAGATGCTAATATATTACATGCACCAAACAATTTAACACTCAAAACAGTGCTAAGAAATGCATTCCCCAAACATTTCTTCCTGATAAAGCTCAGAACCTCAACAGCTCATCAAATACTGTGTGCTACAGTATGCAGTAAATGAAGCTAGCACTCAAATCAAGGACCACCTCTAAAAGCTCTAGTGAGTGTTGCTTAGTAATAAAAAGGTGGTTATGGTTGATATCTCTTAACACGGAGGCTAGAAGAGCATACAAATATACTGACAAATTTAGCATTTGGCTTTATGGATAAATTCCATGACCTCACTGTCCCAGTACTATGAAGATACAACAAAATAGAGTAGCATTTACCTTATTCTTACATTCATAATGGAAATTTTGCACATGTATTTATAACCACAAAGAAATTGGAAGAAATACTTCCTAAATGTGTTTCTTAGAAGGTTTCTAATTATTAAAAGAATATGATAATATCTATAAAATGCTTAGCACAGTACCTGGCACACAGTTAAGTACTCAGCAGGTATTAGCAAATAATACAATAGAGAGCTGACATTATCACTGAGCCTCTTGAAAAATGCTAAAATAAAAAAAGCTATCTAATATTCCTTAATTATAATCATGGATTATTAACCTTATTTTATCGAAGAACCTTTGAAGGTGAGGCACTACTCATTTATCACAGAACTAAAATCCCTAGGAATATAATTTTCTAGAGACAGTAAATAGCTATATACAGAATGGAACACAGCAATTCTTGAATAATGACCAAGGCAATCTTTATTTAGGAGGTACATACACCCCTCAGCATTCTTAAACAGTAAATTTTCTTTTCAAGTAGTCTAATAAGTTTTTCAATAGTGATAGTCTATAAATTCACTACTCTTTTAGATACTGCAAGAAATGTTAATCAATGCTAGCAATACACTATCCAGAATGTTCTATTATTGAGGACTAAACACACATAAATACATACAATTTAAAAATAAAAAGCATGGTCTGCAATACCTGAGAATACCAGAAAGTTAAGCTCAAAATTACTTTATGGAAGATGTTCAACTTTCAAACTGATGCACTGGAAGAATTCATAAGCCAACAGTAATGTGATGTGCCTATCTAGTCAATGAGTGATTAAATATATTTTCTCTCTTACATATTTTGATAATATTTCATCACTAACTAGTGAGTTAATCCATTAATTTTTACAATGCTCTTAATACTTTGAGTATTTCATAAACCTCTAGTTACTAGATTATTTAATAGATAGAAGCTAGTTTCCAAAGAAGTTTAATATTCAAGATCAACATGAATCAAAGACAATTCAGAGATAATTTTATGTTAAAGAGACAAAAATTTTTTTTTAAAGACACAAAAATAACTCTTCTATTCCAAATGAAATCCATCAATATATTTAAGGCTAACATCCTGGCACGAGATAGTCGGTGTAAACTAGTAATTCATAATCACTTCTGACTATATGAGTTAACATAGACATCAACAGCCACTAACACTTGTATTACCATTATTTTGTAACCCGACTTTTCTTACCAATGAATGAATTTGTAAAATATTTGTATTCTGATATAAATACTCACAGATTTATGAATAACGTATTTAATCTTCTCTACTTTGAACTGCTCCATGTCTGTCATGCATCTAGTATCAATTGACTGTCATTTCACAAGCTGTCCAACTGTGTTCCTTATCATAATTTGTTTTTGTCTACCTTGCACCAGAGCAGTCTAACTGGAGTAGGAATTTCTTCATTATTCAGACTGGTCAATCACAGCCAGGACATTCTTTTTTGAAGAAAGACAAACTATTTTAAGTTTTCCTAACTTTTGCCTGGTTAGCTCTAGGATACTATGTTATGTTCACTAGTTTCCAATGTGTATGTGTTAAGAGTTTTGTGAGCCCTGACACTAAAATTATGACTGTATGGGAAAGAGCATTATGAGTTTTAGAGTGAAATAAAATGAACTCTTGTAACACAACTATTCTACAACTAATACAAGTGAGTTTTTCCTCATAGAGCATAAAGAACACTTTTCTTAGTTTAATTATTAAACAAACCTAAGGATAAAGACAAACTGCTTCTAATGTCTGGAGTTAGTTTCTACCTAACCCCTCAAGCAACACTTTGATCATGACCATTGTATCTAATGTTCGTTCTTTTCAGGAAACTCTTCTCCATCATGATCAAGTTAACTCCTACTCAGAGATTACAGCTAAATAAACATTTCCGCAGAATAGATGACTTCCATTAAAACCCAAAACAGTAAGTACCATGAACTTCCTATGACAAAAGTTCCATGCTTGCATTTACTGTTGATTATTTTATTAATATCCTTCTCTGTCTCTAGGGCATAAATTCGAGAAGACAAAGAATCATGTTCATTTTTGCTCACAGGTCCCAGTGAGCATATAAAAAATATCAATATACCTTTGTTGGAGAAAGATATTTGTAAGCCATTCACTTGTATTTTAAAAAGGCAAGAAACACTGAATCAATGACAACCACAAGTTTTAAAATAAAAATCGCATTTTTTTTTTTACAGCTGAAAACAGGATACAGACTCATATTTGGTAGAACTAAATTTACCTGTTTTCAAAAGGAAAAAGAAAAACAGGACTATTTTGACAATAAATCAGATCAATCAAGGAGGGATGAATATGATCAAAATACATTGTATGAAATTCTCAAAGAATTTATACAGATATTCTTTAAAAAGAAAGAAGAGAAGCTAGAGTTGGCTCAGTGTTTTTAAGCGTACTTGTCTGCTCTTGCAGTGGACCTGGGTTTAATTCCCATCACCAACATGGCTAATAACCATCCCTAACTCCAGTTCCAGAGGAAACTGACATACTCTTCTGACCTCCGCAGACACAGCATGGCACAGGTGCACTTACATATATGCAGGCAATACACTCATATACATAAAATAAAATTATTTT
>NW_008360320.1:4098675-4119854 GCF_000622305.1 Nannospalax galili
TTTTTGAGATAGAGTTTACTATATAGCACTGTGCACTGGCTGGCCTGGCCTTGAACTCACAGAGATCTACTTGTCTCTGCCTCGTGAGTGCTGGGATAGGTGTAAGCCACCAAAACTGGAAAAAATGTATAATTTTAATTGTTTACTAGTCATACTGCTCCCAAGGATCAACCTGGGTATAAATTTTAATAATGAAATAGAAAAACCCGTCAGTATTCTTGTGTAATATTTTGCTGCTATAACTTCACTGTTTCATTCCCAATTCAGTCTAAATTCAGAATCCAGTGGACACTCCAGTCATACTTGCAAAGAGCTATTCATTCTCTTAATTTTTTTTCCAGCTATTTTCTCCCACTTTTCTGTTTATTTCTTTTTTGACCTAAGTTCTGGGAAATAAAAATTTAAAAACATAAACATAAAGGTATAGTAGTATTTGTAACACCTCCTTAATTTACCAGGCTAGTTTGATTCTAACCTTAGTTTTCAATCAATTAAAAGTAAGTTTGCTGATGTCATCATCTCATTTCAAGCTTGGTCTTTACCTGAAATTGCCCCCTTCTGAGACAAGTAGGTATTTCTCCTCTATCTAAATACTGAGTAACATGTTTGATATAATTTTTACAAAGGTTCCTAATCTGCTTTCAAGAGTATGTTTTAGGTGGCTGGAGAGATGGCTCAGTAGTTAAGAGCATTGGCTGCTCTTGCAGAGGTCCGGGGTTCGATTCCCAGCACCTACATGGCAGCTAACAACCACCCATAACTTCAGTTCCAGGGGATCTCTCTGGCCTCCATGCCCTCTTGTGAGCACCATGGGCATTGCTCAACACAGGCGCACTTACAAACATGTAGGCAATACACTCATACACATAAAATAAAATAAATAAAAAAGGATGTTTCACTCACAAAAAAAGTACTTATTTTTAAAACCTTCTGTTTTATTTTTATTCTCTACTCAACCCAGTACCTGATTATAGAAAACATGTTAGAAGAGTATGTCATTGGTATTTTGAGTGAACATATAATGATCTGGATTACTGATCCCAGTGTTTTAGAATAGGTCTATGTATTCTTCTCTGAGACTAATGCTGTCAACAACTTCATAACTGATATTCTTCTCCATCACTAGTAGCCCAGAGTATACTAGCAGATTTTTCAGTAAGAAGTGAAATGGTTAGAAATATAGCTCCATTACAATCACTGATCCTTCTTTAATTGACTAGGCTTTTCAGTCTTTTAGATAAGGAGATTAGATCAGTCTGATTTATTCTGTATCAAGCTATGATGATTTTAACAATAACTAAAATTTCTTCAAGGTAGTCGGGATATATTTGTGTGACTATTTGATTAACTCTATAATTTCCTAGGTCATTTTTTTTCTTATTACTTTAATATGTAAATATGCGTTTTCCATTTTTTGATAAAATTTATAAATATAAGCTTATTCAAAACAAATCAAATTAATGCTAAAGCATACATAATAAAAATTCTTCAACCTATTAGCATCCCAAACATAATTTCTACACATAAATGATCTAATTTGGTACATATCTTTCAGACCTGTTAATATATTTACATACATATGGCAGGGAGTTTACACATTCATGGCATATACAGTAGAAAATACGTGTTATATATCTGTGCAAACATACATTCTTAAACATAACAGATATTTTGTATGTATATTTTTATATAAATGAATCATACTATGCCTATTATTTGACTTAACTTTACCTAGCTTATCTTAGAAATCTACCCATATATTTAGCATATAAATCTAAAGTTTTGCATAGTTGTTTTTAATTCTTATCTTCAGATAAGAATTAGTAGTTTTTCTTAATTTCTACCTTACATTATTCAAAATCAAATACAGTGTTCAGAACAGTGAGTCATCTATATGTCTTTCTACTGTACTACTTTTAAATTCAAGGATTTTACTAGCAATTTATTCGATCTGAATTTTTATCTTTTCTAAAACATATTTATAACTGCATGCATACAGATTTCAAAAGAATATTTGCATATAATATATACATTAAGTTAATGTTAAAAAAATGAAAAGTTTTAGAAAAAAATGTATTAACTGTTCCTACTAAACAATAAAACTAAATACACATACAATTCAAATCAATTTCTACCTGGTCTAGGTAAGTTATACAAAAATAAATGAGTGAAAAAATTTTAAATCTTAATACCTTTATAAAAAGAAGAAAAGTGAATAGTTTAGCTATCTATTTAAAACACAGAAACCACAAACAACAACAGTAGGCCAGGAAAGCATGTAAGATTAAACAAAAATATGTTTTGTTCCTGGATTTCTTTTATTTTTATATATGTGTGTGTATGTGTGTGTGTGTGTGTGTGTGTGTGTGTGTGTGTGTGTATGAATAAAGTGACTTCTAGTTTTGTTTACAAAAAGGCAGCATATTGTCTTCAAGCTAGAATCAGGATTCAAACTGACCAGCAAAGCAGCACTATATTAACATTAAAATAGCTAAAACAGATCACTAAATAAGCAATAATAGAAACTGTTAGGCCTTAATATTATCAAAAGAAATTGTTAAAAGGAAAATACTATATTGTTTTTAGTAGAAAATAAATTATACATTTATGAAAAATTAAATGTTAACACTTTCTAAATAAAAAGATTCTTAGAATTGATAAAAATTTAGCAAAGCCCATGTCTACACAAAATTACCATCAAGATTACCAGTGATATTTCTACCTGGTATGGACTTGCTACTTGCTGATATATGGTGAACTGTAGCTTTAATTGAAGTTTGAATATTATAAACAGTTAAGATGTCTGGCTCTGGCCTGCATTCTAATGCCATCATCAGAACAGATATGAGAAGCATAAACAAACCTTTTAACTAGATTATAGTCTCTAAAATGGCCAAGAAATCCTTCAGTGCAAAGTCCAGTCTGATAAATGTGGAAGTAGGAAAATGATTTTGGAACAATGCCTTCAAAAACCTCCAAATTCTGTCACTACAGGAACATGTATTTGATTCTCTAAATTATTTAAGATTTATTAATAACTTTATAGTTAATTTCCCAAATAAGTCATTTTATTTTCTTTCCATCCCAAAAAAGAAGCTATTTAAAAAATTAGTATTTTCTTTCATTGACTGCAGTCAGTAGTACATTCTGAATCATTTCTTTTGTATCCTAATATTAAGAGTATATGTATTGAGTTAATTAATAGCTAACATTTCTAGACTCACAATTAAAACAACAACGACAACAACAAAAATGGCCATAGATAAATGCAAATAAAATTTAAGGCTCAAATTTATGAACATTTTATGTGTATCTCTAACTCCTAAGAAAGACATTCCATTATGGGGGTGGGTGTCACAAGAATGGAAGTTTAATACTAGCATCAAACCAAAAAATTTCTTACTCTTGAATCTTGTTTGCTTGACAACGAATTTAGTAAAGCAAAAATGTATAAAAGTTTTCATCACTGCAAAGTTGGTGATTGACTGCATAACTCATTTTACTCCTCTAAAACAATACATTCCCATAATCTGTTCAATGCTTAAGGTACCTAATTAAAAGTTCTCTAAGAAAGGTTATATAGGTCAAATGAAATATGTTAAATCAAAATGTGTCATGTTCAACTTGGAATGAAGAGTAAGCTTTATAGCTGACTCAATACCATTAGTAATTTTCTTTTCCATTCTATCTACCTACATTAGAAATAAATATTAGTGTACGTTAAATCAGTAAACATCTTACCTCTTTTTTCTCTGAAGGCTTATACTGAGTTATTCAAACTGTGAGTTATTACATAATACAGTTACACCTCAAATAGAAACTCTAAAGAGTAAGAATTGTTACTTTAACTGAATTATTTTTAGATTTATCTAAAAAAGTTATTTGGGACCACAGATTAACTCCTACTGATTAAAAATTGTTCTTATATGTCAGAAACCATTTGTAATAAATGTTTCCTTCTGAAAAACAAAAAATAGAGTACTTCTTTAGCATTTAAAATGCTTCCAAACTCTGTAGTTTATAATAAACTGGCATAATGCTCAAAGGATGACAGTCAACATCAATACACAGTATGAATTTGTACTTAAGATGGACACAGCAGTTATTTAATTAATGAAATACGAAATTTTATTTTAATTACTCTTCTCTGGCTTGTTGGATTTGAAACAAGCTCTTTAATTCAGTAGTTTCTTTAAATGCCCTGTTGTTTAGTGGCATTCCGCTACCAAAACATTTGTATAAAAATTTTAGAGGAACTATTGTGTTACACACTGCTCAGTTTTTCGTTTGTTTGTATGTTTTGTCTCTTTCTGTCTCTTTGAGACAGGGTCTCCCTTTAGCCTTGGCTGGCCTGGAATTCACTATATAGACCAGGCTGGCCTGGAGTTCACAGAGATCCATATGCCTCTGTCTCTGCCTCCACCTCTGCCTGCACACCTCCCCCTCCCCCTCCCCGAGTGCTGGGATGAAAGGTGTGCACCACCATGCCTGGGCCCAAGTGTCACTTATTGTTTTAAACTCCCAACTTCATATAGCAACACACTCAAGTTAACTTCATGCAAGCCAGAGGAAGTTCAATACAAAGAAAGCTGACATTATTTTTGCTGGTAAAGGTAAGATTGACTTTCTATGTTTTAAGTTGTACACTGGTCTGTATCCTGTAAAAGACTGGGGTTTTATTTTGTTTTTCTGTCCTTGTACATGTTGGGAATTATTACATATATTATATATATGTACATATAAAGCTACTGAATCCATTATTTTACTAATACTTTCCATAGTACAGATTGACAAAATACTTATAATTATTTTGGATTAGAAAATCCTAAATCTACTATGACAGAGTGCTTGGTGCTATATAATGTTTAAATGCTGTTTGGTTAGTAACTGGTTTCCTCATATATAACATGAGGCAATAATGCAAAATTCACAAGGACCACTGTAAGGAATAAGATGATACATGTATCAAGGTGCTGCAAACTTAAAATTAACAATAACTAGGGTGTATTCCTAAAACAGAAATTTTAAAATGTAAAAGAGATCAGAATTTACCAGTCAAGACTCTCTTTATCATCTCGAGATATTAACGCTAGCCAGTAGAGGCAGCCACTTTTTCTTTAATTGTGAATAAACAGTATTCTAAAGCATACATGGTAAAAAATGAGAAGGAAATGCAGCTTTATTTCTCTCCAAGCTCGTTTTCAATTATATATTAAAGCTATTGAGGAAACTAAAATAGGACTCCTTTTTTTAAGGACTCATCTACCGAGAAACTTACAACTCATTTTACTAAAACTATAGAGGAAATATTGTATAAGCACGAATGAATAAACCAAAACCAATACTTTAGAACTAAAATGGGAAATTTTTTATGAGGCTCTTGAAGTAATATATCTAGTATATACTAAAAATTCATATCTCCTAAAAACATATACTAATTACTGAACAATTACATCATGCTGTTTTAGAGTTGCTTAAAATATGATAAAAAGTATCTAAGTGTTCGATATGAAATTGTACTCCATCTTCCAATAAACCATGAAAGATTATCTGTTGTATGAGAAGTAAATAGAAAAAAATTACTTTTGAGGAAAAATATTGTTTGGATACTGCTTTTTCTAATTAAAAATTAATGAACAGTGTTGGTCATACACAAATAAAAGAATTATAGTTAGGATTTAAAATCCAGCAATGGTAGCCACATAAATCATTTTCATAGTTTAAAAGCAATGAGACTAGAGTACACTATAAAGTAGAAATTCTTCATATTTGTCTATTTTTAAAAAGTAGTACTATTCTCTTGAACATGTTATTTTTCTTCACCTAACTGTTCGTTTAGCCAATATAAAATTTATTTAGATAAACAAAATTAAAGATATGACCAATACAACTGTAGAATACAATTAAAAAATTTCTTTAAATTGCAGGGGCCATCCTTATTTTTCAGATGCCTAACACAGTGCCTGACAGACAGAAGATACTCCATGGATGTTTAATGAATAGCTAAGTACAATCTATTTTTCACATACATTCAAAATCCAGACAAGTTTACAAAGATACATATGTTGGATATAGGCTTTCTGGCTGACTTCATGGGGTCCCACTGATGACTAGATGTAAATCTTCATATCCATAGAAAACTGGAAAGCTGATAATTGTCTGGGTAAGGACCAAAAAAACAAAGTCAGGGAAACATGTCACCTAAGTAACAATTGCTTTATAGAGCTGGTAAAAGCCACCTAGTCATCCCAACAACCTATTGTACCATTCATTCAATGAAATAAACAACCGAATCTTGAATCTTGAACAAGCACTTTTTTTTTTACAAGGAATTTTTAAGTCATTGCTAATCCAAAATCAGTCACTTTTGTCCAATTCTATCCAGATAAGGAATAGAAAGAAGTATGTTTTTACTTCTTATTATGAGTACTACATTTTTAACAATATTTAATTTGGCTGTTAATCAGGAAAAGAGAGAGAGCAAAGGTAAAGAAAAATATTTTTCAAGAAGAAGAAATTATGGTAGTGAGAGTTGTGGCAAGTAGAAAGGGCAAAAGGCAAGAGGAAGCGATCTCACATTCCTTGAGTGAAGAAATTCCAATCTATCTCTAAAACAAATGTGGATTACAGCTAGTAGGCTCTACTGTGCACCAGGTGTGCTATGAATGAGTAGCACAAGTTTTAACCAGGCAAAGTCTTTCTCCTTAAGTTGTTCATTAACACAAAACTCACAAGTAAACATTTAAAATGGAACCAGAGTTTGACTTCTTTTTACATATATGGGTTGTTCATACAAAAGTAAGAAACAAATTTGCTGATTAATTGGAGGTTCCAGGAGAAAAAATAGCATTAAAAAAGGCTGAAATGATTCTCAAAATAGTATTAATCCTCAACCAAAGAAATCACTACCTCTTTAAAAGGTCAACAAGGGTGGGGGGGAGTGAACAACAAAGTATTAAAGTACAAATGGACAAATTATAGCTCGAAAGCTAAGTAAAACTAACCCTTGAAGGGCTTGTGGCACAGGCCCTCAAGCCCAGCACTGGGAGGAAAAGTCAGGTGGATCTCTGTGAATTCAAGACCAGCCTGGTCTACATAGAGAATTCCAGGCCAGCCAGAATTATATGGTGAGACCCTGTCTCAAAAAAGGGGGTAGGGAGCTCCATATAAAACTTTGAAGTATTATACACGAAATTGCGCATGACAGTTTTATTTTGGACAAAAAGTGGTGTAGTACAGCATATTAATTTGTGTAACATACTAAGTTTCTTAGTTCTCCAGTCCCTAAGCTGTACACTCACAGGCCTTGGAAACTTGACGAAGTTCTTCAAGCTCTAAAATATCAACAGCATGGAAAATGAAGAGTTAGATAAAGTGGCCTCCAATTTATTATCTAGTTTAAAAATCACCACCCTAAAATACTAACACTTCTTAATACTTAGATCATAAGCCATAATAAAAATATATAAAAAGGTATTCAAGGCATAAGTGATTATCTCAGTTCTAGAAAGTGCAGAGTCTTCTAACCATATTAGGGATTAGCTAGCAAATGGGAGGATAAGGAATGCTTTCAAAGGAAAACAAACAGATGGGTGTGGTAGCACATGCCTGTAATTCTACCACTCAGAAGACTAAGGCAGGAAGATCATGTGTTCAAGGCCACCCTCAGCAATACATCAAGGCCCTGTCTCAAAGGAAAGAGAAAAAAACGAAACATGAACAAACAAACAAAAAAAAAACCCCACAATCTAAATACAGGCACTAAATTCAGGACTGCAAATTTTTACTCAGTGGCCTACCAGTCAACTACCACCTCAATTATCTGTACAAATCGTGCACTTAAAATTGGTTTCTTCAATAGGTTTACTTTCTACCTCTTACATCAACATTGCTAAGTTTTTAATGTAAGGACAAAAAATCTTAGGTGGATAAGGATTAGTAGAATTGATCATGGGAAAAAAACAGCACTTGGCACAGATTTCTGCTTAAGTGCAGCAATTACATTTCAGAAAAGGTAAGACACTTCAAATTTATAACAAATGAGAGAAATAAAAGCATATCATTTACAGTCACACTGTTTTTCCCCCATGTGTAAATGTCTATTTCTGCAGAGTAGATAATTAAAAATTTTACAGAATGAGTTCTATATATGCAATGCTTTTCAGTCTTTAAAATATGAGTATATCATGTTTTGGCTTCACCATTAAGAAGACCAAAAAAATTAAAAGTATCATCAAAGTGTTTGACTATGCCAAACAGTCTTGTAGATTTGTATTTCTTCATTATTTTCTAGCTCATCAAATTACTATTTTCATATTGCTGACATAAATTATAGGATCAGAGACACCAATGCAATGTTTTTAAAAATGAAAGACATAAACACAGAGAAAGAATATAAATGTGTGCATCCATCTTCAAGATTAAAGAAATGTGTAAATGAAATAAATACCACTTCCCAAAGTCTTAGTATAAGGCCTACATCAGAAATATATTTTTAGCATCTGTAAAATAAAATATACCACTGAATGAATGCTATTCACTAAAAACATTCTATGTGAAAATGGAGAATTTTTTTAATCAAGGCTGTTATTCTATAAACATAAATCTGAATTTACCTTTCAATTTGTATCTAACTACCATATACTACCTACAACTTCATATTTTTACCTCATTAAAAGTGTATTTTAGAAATTTATCTCCTTTTATATGTAGTGAACAAATTTAGTACAGCACCCCAAGAGATGAAAAACTCATCTCAATTTACAACAGTAAATAAATAATTCAGTTAAAACTGAAAGTGGTACCAATCCAGGAAACTACGATGGAGAGGTGTGTGGCCTTCCATACAGTCAGAACAACATAAAAGTTTTCAATGGGGATCACTTGTTCAGACAAGTTACAAAGATTAGAAAAATACCAAGTAAGTTATGAAATAGGTAATATCCTCATCTTATGGTTAAAAACAAACAAACCAGGAACATATATGGGAAAAGACAATATCAGTCACATTTAAACTTTAAGCATTTTTAAACTTTGAACTTTATATAGTCAAACATGAAACAAATATTTTACAAAAAAGCAATAATACAAGTCAAAAACTCAACCAAAGGCCTCTATCAACTAATGATTTGAAATTTGCTATGCAATTCAGACAAAACAAAACAAAAATGGAGAAATTAAACACTATACCACAAAAACCAATCAAGTCTTCCAACCTTAAAGTCAATATTCAAATCACATACAGAAGGAAAAAGGGGGAAACACTCATGTCTACAATTGGATAAGCAGTTCCAATGCAATCCAGATCCCGACATTTTCCCACTCAGAAACAAATGCAGTACAGCTTTTCCTGGAGAAAGAGAAAAAAGCTCTCTAAATGTAATTTTTAAGTGACATCTAGAAAGTGTGCCTCTTTCTCTTTCCCTGGCGCCTCATTGGAAGAAGGAGGGGGTTGTTTTTGTATTTTCCCCCACTGAAACCAGGCACAATCAGATGTTAGCTGGAGGAGAGAAACCACTTTTGACAACAGCAAATCAAAATTAAAGTGTCCTTCCTCCCCTGACAGGATGGACACCCCACCTCACACATCCCTCCCCACTCCAGCCCCTCCTTCACTCCCCCCCCCCAGCACCACCCCCTCCTCCTCACCCCGGAGCTCCACTGCGTATGAGGTTTGGTGCTAGTGCTGCCCCGGAGTGAAAGTCAGAGCCAGAGGGAGGCAATGAAGCCCCCACAGACACACTTACCTTTCCTGCCCCCCACTTTTGAGTGCCTTCCCTGGAGCTGTGGAGGATGACACAAAGGGTAATAAAGGGGGGGAGTGGAGGAGGAGGCAGCGGCGGAGGAGGAGGAGAGCTGGGGAAGTGGCTGCTCCTGGGTGTAGGGAGATGTCTCCAGCCAGGGCCAAGCAGCAACAGCAGCAGCAACAGCAGCAGTGGCAGCAGCGGCAGCAGCAGCAAAGGGTCTGTGTTGCTAAGAGGCTTCTGGTCTCTTTCTCTCCTCCTCTCACGGCCAAAGAGAAGGAGGGTGGAGAGGGCTCGGGAGGCAGGCGAGCGGAGGGCTGAGGGGGTAGGAGTCGTGGATGGGGGTTTTCGAAGAAGAAGAAACTCCTTTTCCTTCTCTCTCAGGCTCAATCCCCCTCTCAGGGCTCGGAGCTGGAGGGTGGGGGAGGAACTCGGCCGCCTTCCCCCCACCCCCCTCAATTCAAGGTTGAAGTGGAGTAAAATTAGTGTCCTGTCCCTTTAAAAATAGAAATAAAAGGTGCCCCCCCTCTGCCACTGCCTCTCTCTTCATCATCAGCTGCTGCTGCTGCTGGGGTCTCTCTGCTTGGGGGGGGGAGGGGGGGCTCGGGTAGAAGAGACGGGAGGCACTCACTGCGCATGTCCCTTTCTGACGGGCGGCTGGTTGGTGGAAGGCAGGAGGAGGGGGAGGGGAGGAAATGAGATGTTTTCCCAGAAGGCTCCGAGGCGCCCTCGACCCGGAAGACATTGTAACGGGGGGGGGTAGGGGGCGGGGGCGGGAGAGGGAGGAAGTCGCTACTCTAACACCCCCAGCTGCCTCCTCCCCCCTAAGGGAAAGTGGAGGGACGGAAGTAGGCGTGGACGGAGGCGAAGGAAGGTCACGTGATGGGGAGGGCGTGGGCGGGCCGGAGGCGGGGCGAGAGGGCGGGACGTGCGCGGGGCATGCCGGGAGTGGCTGTGTGTGGTTGGCAGGAGAAGCTGTGGGAAACGCAGCCCGCAGATCTGGTGGTTCGCTAGCTCCCGGATACGGTCTGGTGTAGGCCGGCTTTGCTGAGCGAGGTAAGGCTGGTTCAAGAGCCAAGACCGGGTGGCGGTGGCCACAGCGTGGCGGAAGTGGGCGGATGGTAGGCTGTGGAGATTGGGAAGGAGGCAGGCTTGTGTAGGCCGGTCAGGCCTAACCCAGGCTTCATCTCTTGCGGTCCCTGAGGTCTCTGGGCTCCCATGGGCAGGATCCTGAGGACAGCGAGTGCTGAAGACCCTAGTTGCCGAAGGCATGTAGGTCAAATATCTGTTGGGCCGAATGTAGAGAATTTGGACTTGTGACTGAAGACTTGCTCTTCGCCTCAGAGCAGGTGCCCTAGGCAGGAAAGCCAAGCCCGATGTGTGCATTTTATAACTGCTTCGGTAGCAATTAGACTGGGTATTGGACCTCTCGGGTTTCTTAGTTTGCAACCTTCCTTGGAATTCCGAGGAAGCTTTAGGCGGGCGAGGTTTGAGTGAAAGCCCTGTCGTGCCTGGTCGCTGCTACACAAAAGACCATGCGTGTTCTGAGGATGTGTGGGATGGTGTAGTCCTGAATAGTATAAGTTACTGCTTCTAAACAGAAAAGAAACACGATCAGATTTTTCCTCACTTTACAATAGATGAGATACTTTTTAATTGGGTGCTTCGTGTTTTGGTACTGAAAGTTTTGTTTTCACGTTCGTTTTGAATAGTAATCATAATTTTTCATTGCCGCCTTTTGTAAACATACTTTGAAGGATCATCGCTTAGAATTCAAATCCCTTTTAACTAGAATCCTCCTGCTTACTGTGTATTATTTAGTTGCGTAGTGTAGGCTCTGTAGGGTACATTGGCAATTAAAGTTGCTGTCTTTACAAATTTTGCTTTCAACAACTTTAGGCAGTGGACCCTAGTTACACATCTATTCATTATCTTTGTGTGACTTGATGGTGTGAGATGGGATGAAAACCCAACTGCTATGCCCTAAAATTTTATTAGAAACCTAAATGCAGTCACATTGTAATACAAAATATATGTATATAGCAAGAAAACGAATGTCCTAGATGGATCTTTTAAATCATCTTACAGAAGGACTAAATGAAAGGAAAAGTGCACAAAACAGATGCAGTGAACAACTAACTACAACATGAACTCTGTTAACACTGTGAGTCAGAAACTAAAAAGTCTGGCTTCTGGGAAGTAGACTTCCACTAACCCATTCCTGACCATTAGTCATTTTAACAATACCTTAATTTTTGTGGTAATTATGTACTACTTTTCCTTTTAGTATCTTTTAACAACTTGATAATATTCCTAAGCAAAAGCTAGTTTCCTATGTTTTTATCTATTTGTAAACTGACCACATATATTCTGTTATGTGTCATTTTCTGTTTCTTCTTACTTTGCTTAGGTTTGACCCTGTTAATTTATCTTCCTGTAATTCACATATTTTTGTTGAGTGTAAGGTATAAGTCTAAGGTATAAGTTTTTTTTTTTTTAGGAACAAACTAGTATCAATTAGTCTTAATACTAATGGACATTTTGCTTTTGTTCACTTTTTAGCAATTTTGGAACAATTTATGGCTAGTATATACTTCCATTTTTAAGCACATAATATTTTTGTAGATTGCATATGTCAAAATTTTTCTAAGAGTGGCTGTGCCATTTTATACTACCATATCAGTGTATGATAGATCCTTATTTGTATATTCTCACCAATTATATTTTAATTTTGCCAACTTGATAAATCTAGTTTTATTGTATTTTAATTTACCCTGTCCGGGTTCTTTTTGGTCTGTTTGGTCTTCCTGGAATTGCCATTTTGGTCATCTTTCTAAGTCTTTTGTGTAGCTTTCCTATTTTGCTTTCTTTCATAAATATTTTTAGCATTATGGCAAATATCTGATCTTTCTTAACTCTCTTCCTGGTTAGTATGTTTAATTGTATTAGCTTATGTGTTTTTATTGTTGCTTGAATTTTATGTATAATTTTAACACCTGGAAGCAAGTTCTCTACTTGTGCTCTTTAGTACAATTGCCTCTAGCTGCATGTAGCTTTTGAGCACTTGAAATGTAGGTAGTGTGACTGACAAAGTAGGATTTTTCCTTTTTAGTGTTTTGTTTTGTTTTGAGAAGGTTTCTAATTATGTTCCCCAGTCCCCTCCAACTCGAGATCTTCATACCTTACCTTCTCCTACTCCTGCCTTAGACTCCTGAGCAGCACGTTTCAAATGTACCAGGCTGAAGTTTTAGTGCTGTGTTTTGTAAACTTAAATTTGAAAACTGATACTTTTTTGAGTTATTGTAAAACTTTTATGTTTAGGGCAGTCTGAATGCATAAATCTGCTTTCTCACCTGTAAATATTGTGAGACTAGTGATCAAGGGGTTGAGGCATTGGCTCAGTAGGTGAAGAAGACACTTGCTGCCAAACCTGAATTCTATCCTGAGTATGTAGTAGAAGGAAAGAAACTACTCCCCTAAGTTGTGTCTTCTGACTTCCACATGAGCACCACAGCACAGATACACACCCATAAATGAATGAATGTTAAAACTATAAAATTAAAAATATTGTGTTTGAGATGCTTTTAGCAATTAAATGTGATTTTTGTGTAAATTTTAGATAAACACTGGCTTTCAAAGACAGTATTGGAAGAGTGTAAAGCAACCTCAGCTCATTGTTGCTTGTTGAAATCAGTACTTTTCTCTTGGTTCACTTTATTATATATGGTTACTAGAAAGTGTTACTTATGACTTAATGTTAGAAATGTTTTCAAATATAATATAGAGCTAGATGTTTCTACATGTTTACCACAGTCTTCTTAGTGTCCTGAGGCTCTTTTCCTTTTGCTTAAGTATAGTCTTTAGATGCTCCTTAATGTGGACAATTTACCAGGTCTTTTACTTTTTTTTTTTTTTTTTTTTTTAATAAGCCTTTGCCTTCAGCTTTGAAGAGTTTGGGGCTATCTTGTAGCTTTGTGGTGGTTTTTCACCATCATGAAAGTAATACTCCACTGTTTCTGGATTCCACTATTGATTATGTGAAATCAACTCTCAGTTTCACGTTGCTCTGAAGGAAAATTGCCTATAAAGATATTTTGTTTGCTGTAGTTACTCTGTTTTACTGTGGGTGGTGTTGTATGTGTTTCTTTGTCCTGCTTTTTAGGTTTGTTGGGATTCTTGAATCAGTGAAATGTTGTCTTTTTAGAAATAAAAGCTGCTAATACTATTTGTAGTTACCTACTAAAAATTCAAACCTTGACTTTCATCAAGTATTAGTAAGTTTGTTGTCTTTGACAATAATTCCATGTTTTAAATTTTTATGAGTCCTGCATATCCGTACTTCAGCCCTCTTTACTATTAACCTAGTTTACAGTATTGTCTTGCCTTACTATGATGTATTTGTTATAGTTAATGAGCAAATGTTGAAACAGCAATGCTAGTCCATAGTTAACAGTGGGGTTGCCTTTGTATTATATATTCTGTGGTTTTTCATTGTGATAATCTATCACTAGTGTGGTTACTAGTTTAACTGCCCTGATATATCTTGTGCCTGTCCCCTCCCTATTTCCCTTTTGTCAGACATTTGACAACCACTGATACTTGCATTGTTTCTATAGTTTTTTCATAATCATAGACTTAAACAGTATGTTATCTTCTCCAAGTTGGCTTCCTTCACATCTCAGTTTAATTATCTAAAGCTCATGCATGTCCTTTTTTTCATGTCTTCATAGCTTCCTTTCGTATAATTACATTTATGGCTATACCAGTGTTTTTATCCTTTTACCAATTAAAGAATATCTTGCTTCCCATATCCTAGTTACTAATAAAAGTACTAGCTGGGTGTGGTGGCATGTGCTTTTAGGAAGATGGCTTGAATTCAGGAGTTCCAGACCAGCCTGAGTGAAATCTAAATAAAATAAAAATAATAAAGTAAATATACCATAATTGTCTTACTGCTGTGATAAAATAGTCTGACAAATGCACCTTGAGGGATAAAGGGTTTTTTTCAGCTCACAGTTTTAGGTTATAGTATCTCATGACAAGAAAGTCGCAGCAGCAGGAGCTTGAGGAAACATTACATCACAGTCAGAGCAGAGAGCAGTAAATTAATACGTGCATGCTAGTGCTCAGTTATACAGACCAGGATTCCACAATCCCAGGGAATAGTGCTTGCCTCAGTGGGTAGGTCTTCCTACATCAGTTAACAGTAGTAAAATAATCCCTCACATTCTCAGAGGCCCCTCTCCTAGGGGATTGTAGATTGTGATAAATTGACAGTTAAAATTCACCATCACAATGAGTAATTGGATGAAAGCTTTTTTGTTGTTGTTGTTGTTGACCTATATCTTTGACCCTTTTGAGTAACCAATGCATTTAGTTGCTCGATTGTCCGTAAAGACCGTGTTTAGATTTGTGACAAACTGCTAAACAGTCTTAAAAAGTGATCGACCAGGCTGGAGAGACGGCTCAGCGGTTAAGAACACTGACTGTTCTTACAGAAGACTCGGCTTCAAATCCCAGCATCCACGTGGCAGCTAACAACTGTCTGTAACCCCTATTCCAAGGGATCTGATGGCTTCTTCTGTCCTCCGTGGGCATTGCACAACACAGGTGCACTTAATCTACATGCAATACAATACATTCATATACATGAAATAAAAATAATAAATTTTTTTTAAAGTGATAGACTATTTAGTATTCCCAACATCATTAAGGAGTTTTCATTAATCCATACTTTCACCAGCATTTGTTGTTAACTTTTTAAAATTCTTACTTTAATAGTTATGGACTGTTCTATCACTGATTTACTCTACAGTTCTCTAATGATGTGTGATGCTGAGCCACCCTATTTCATGAGGTGTTAGAGTAAATCTCTGGCATTCTTTAACTAGGTTGTTTTCTTAGTATTTTTTTAAGAGGTTTTTGTATGTTTTGAATACCAGTCTTTAATCAGACAAGTGTTTTGCAAATGTTTTCTCCCAGTTTGAGGCTTGTTTTCATAGTCTCAGCCATGCACTTTGTAGAGCAGAACTTTTTAATCTTAATATTAAGTTCATACTTTTTCTTGTTTTAGTGTTTTATAAAAAAAATTATCAAACTCAAAATCACCTTTTTTCTGTATTATTTTTAGGAAGTTTTTTATATAATCAGTTCATGGTACTGTCCTGTTCAGATGTGTCTCTTCTGTTTTTACTGTATACTGGACTGGTCATTTACTTATAGACAGCTGTTGATAACTCCAGCTGTGATAGTGGATTTTTTCATTTCTGCTTACTGTCCTATAACATATTTCTTTTGCATAGTAGTTTTTTTGGTTTTGTGGGTGCTATAGTTTGATGTCATGAGTTTTGATGCTGCTAGATACATACAATGTAAGCATTGATAGGTTTAATCTTATTGGGAAATTGACTTTTTTTTATTACGTAACACCCTCCCTTTTTTCTGTTGTTCCTTATAGTTGCAAATGTTCTCTTAATACTTTCAATCTTTCTTTGTATTTTAAATAGGCTTCTTATAACATATAGTTGGGTCTTGTTGTTTATTCTGGCAGAGTTTGTTTTTTAAATATTTGTGTTAGACTTTTTTGTTATGTACATGCATGTGTGTCTATGTGGGGTTATGTACGTGTGAGTGCAGTCGCCTACAGAGGACAGAAGAGGTGTCAGATTCCCCCTAGAGCTAGAGTTAGTAGGTTAGTAGAGGTAGTTGTGAGCTTCTTGGCATGGGTCCTCTGCAAAAGCAATATATACTCCTAACCACTGAGCCATCTCTCCACCTTCCTCCCCACCAACTTTTTAAACACTGGTCCTATGCAAGCCCTAAGCTTGCCATGTGACTGAGAATGACCTTGAACTTCTGGTCCTAGTGATTCTACCTCTTGAATACTAGGATTACAGATGTGCCCCTCTATACCTGTTTTAGATGATGGTGTGGGTTGAACCTAGGAAATCCAAGACTTCATGCATTTTAGGATAACTCTAAGCCACATACTCAGCCAGTTTGTTCAACATCAGCCCTCCCCCATTCCCAGTCTTAGACATGTTTTTTTTTTGTTTTTTTTTTTGTCTTTTTGAAGCAGGGTCTCCCTGTACCCCAGCTGTCCTAGAACTCACTATGTAGACCAGGCTGGCCTTGAACTCACAGAGATTTGCCTGCCTCTTCCTCCCAAGTGCTGGGAATACAGGCGTGCGCCACCACACCTAGCTTAGACATATATTTTTAAGAAGTCCTCCCAGTATTATTTCTTGTTTGTTCATTACTTAATACTACAATGGAATCTATACATACTAATATATACCAGGTATATTCTATGGTCAATCGGGAAATGATTACAGAAACTTATAAATGCCTTTTTAAAATTAATATTAGTATTTTAGTATTTTTAAAGCAGACATTTATGGCAACATATTTGTGTGTATGTATATATATATATATATATATATATAAATGCTTTCCTGTATACATGGATTTATGTGTTAATAAGTGTATGATTCTAGGGTCACTGAGTGGTATATGGTATTGAATACTTACAGATGAGAAATAAGATGGCTTTTCTGGAGAATTATGAGACTTTTAGTTAAACTACCAGTTTTGAACTAATTACCAGTTTAATTTTTACTTTTAGTTTTGAACTAATAACCAGTTTAATTTTTAATTAATTTAATTTCATGTATATGAATGTTTCCCTGCTTGTATGTAAGTGCACCCTGTCCTTCCATGCCAGTGCAGGCCAGAAGAGGGCTTCTGATCTCTGGGAACTGGAGTTAAGCGTGATTGTTAGCTGCCATGTTGGTTCTGGGAACGGGTGCTGGAAATGGAACCTGGGTCTTCTGCAAGAGCAGTGGTTGCTTCTAACTACTGAGCCATCTCTCCAGCCTCCCTTAAAATTAAATATATATATATATGAATGTTTTGGCTGCATGTATTTAACTGCACCTGTGTCGTGCAATAATTACCAGATAAAATAGTAGAATTTTTTTTTTCATTTTAACATCAGTGATGAAAATATTTCATTAAAAGGCTTAATTTGACTGAGGAGATACTTCAGTGGTTTCCTGAGTTTGGATCTCCAGAACCTTCATAAAAGCTGAGCATGGCAGTTCACACCTGCAACCCCATGTTGCATGTGACTTTTACTGAGAAATAGGAATAAACACCTATTCACCCCAGACAGGGAACCACTGACGGGCCAAAATAGTGACTACCAAAGTTCAGCTTCCTAACCCAGTGAATAATTGGAAGGTTACTTACAGGATGGTGAATAATTCAAAGGCACCTGTATCACCAGCAAGCCCACCCCAGCCTGTGTGGCATCTTATGAAAGCTGTTTCCTTGGAGCTCCCTGTAGGACTTGAAGGCAGCTGCACAGGTCAGAGAGTCTTTTCCCCCCTGCAGTCTTTACTGCTTGTAGAAGCTTGTGGAGGGACCTTATGAATCTTACAAGTTTCAAGAACCTCTTAAGACTTTTGAGTTGTTTACTTCCTGAGCTGGTAACTTTTATTTTCTTTCCTAGTCTTAATGAACCTCCCTAAAGTATAGAATGTTTCATTTAGGAGGAAATTACTACAAAGCACCCATTACCAGAACACTAGAGGGAGAGTGAGTGAGAACATATGAATTCTTGGGGCTCCTGGCCAGGCTAATCTAGGTAAACAAGACAGCTCTAGATTCAGTGAGAGAGTGCCTCAAAAACTAAGGTAGAAAACAATGAAGAAGATAACCTGAAGTGGACCTCTACATAGCAGGCACACCCATATGCACATTCATGAGTATCTCCCCACCTTACACATCCACACACTTAATTAGCTAGACATGGTGGTCAAGCTTGTAATCCTAGTACTCAGGAAGCAGAGGTATAAGGATCACAGAAAGTTGGAAGCCAGCCTGCCTGATCCATGTCTAGGCCAGCAGCTTAAACTTCGTTCACCAAGTCTACATGTTTATATAGAAAGGTTTTTTTTCATTTTTTGATTTTCCTGTGTCTGTGTCTATGTATGTATGATGTATGTGTGAAAGAGGCCATGCATCTGCCATGGTGCTCATGTGGATATAAGAGGGCAGTTTTAGGGATTTGGCTCTTACCTTCTACTATGTTTTGAGGCAGTCTCTCTCTTGTTTCTCCTTGCTGCTTTACCAAGTACATTCTACATGGATTCTAGGGATCTAAACGAACTTAGATATCAGACTTGCGTGACAGTATTATCCACTGAATCATTGCCCCCACCTCTAGATAACATTTCTAACTAGTCCCATTAAGAAGATTCAGTAATATATCTGTGTTTCTGTTAACATTGAGTCTGTACGTGTATTGCCCCTTATTTCTTTTTTTTTTTTTTTGGTCTTTTTGAGACAGGGTCTCCCTGTAGCCCCAGCTGTCCTGGAACTCACTATGTAGACCAGGCTGGCCTTGAACTCACAGAGATCCGCCTGCCTCTGCCTCCCGAGTGCTGGGATTAAAGGCGTGAGCCACCACACCCAGCTATGAGCATTTAAAAAAAAAATTTTATTTGTAATTTTTATTTTATGTTTATGAATGTTTGCCTGAATGTATGTAAGTAGTCCACATGCGTCAGTGCCCACAGATGCCAGAAGGAGGGCACCACCATATTACCTAGAACTGGAGTTACAGATGGTTGTTGACTGCCATGTGGGTGCCAGGAATCAAACCTGAGTCCTCTGGAAGAACAGGTGTTCTTAACCATTGAGCCACTCTCCAGCCCCTATAAAGATTTCTTTTCTTGAAGAAATAACCCTATCTACTGGAACTAGTATAGAGATCTAATTTTCCTTTCTTCTTATATTGTCATTTTTCTTGAAATAATGTTTAAGTATATTCACTACATCTAATTTACATTAAGTAGAAATAAAACTTGCCACTGTTTTTATGATGATTTATTCCAAAAATACTATTTAATGGCAATTAAGATGATTTTAATAAAATTTACTTAAAAATTTTCAAGGCCAGCCTGATACATACACGTTTTATGCTAGCTAGGGTTACATAGTAAGACCTTGTCTCAAAAAAAAAAGCCAGTTATAAAAATTTTCTTCTACTTGGTGTGGGGGTTGACAACAGGATCTTGCTGTGTAGTCCTGGTTGGCCTGAAACTCATTATGTGTACCAGCCTTGCCAGGAACTTGCAGTGATCCTTCTGTCTTTGCTTTCCAAGTCAAGGTCACAGGTTTGTGCCATAATGCCTTGCTGATGTGTTCCAGGTGCTATATGCAGAGAAATGAAACACTGGTGTTTCATTCCTCCAAGAATCCATTTATTCATGTTAGCACCTGGCCCTATGAGAGAGTTGTTAAAAATAGAGCCTTGGACAAAGAGCCAGCCTTTTGTACCCTTGTTAGTTTCCCATTACAGTTCAGTTATATCCTGATTGGGTGCTCTCTGCTACCAGGTCATGACAGGCAGAACTCTGTTTACATTCACTCAGGCATAGACCATACTGCTCTTTATTCTGGGGCGTGGAATGGAATGTTACTTCCACATTCCCCTCTGATGCTTGAAGTCTCCTTAAGGTTAAAAAAGCATCATCTTGGTTTAAGAATTATGGATGAGAAAACAAACTGTAATACAACAGATTACAATTGACATAATAAAGAAGCAAATGACATTAAGGTATATATTAGTTTTTGTCTGATATTTTTGTTTCAAGGCACTCATTGGTTACGTGTTACAGATATAGGAATGTTCGGTTATTTTAATCAATCATAGAATTAACCCTTCTATGTGTGGGGTTATGTAACATACTTTTATAATTATGACTCCTAACACTCTTAAAAAATGAACCCCCTTTTATTGTTTTATTTATTACTTTTATTTCATGTTTAGGAGTGTATTACTTGCATGTGTATGTAAGTGCACCCATGTCCTGCAATGCCCATGGAGGTCAGAAGAGGGCTTTAAATTCCCCTGGAACTGGAGGTACGGCCATATGGGTGCTGGGAATTGAACTGGGGTCCTCTGCTGAACTATCTCTCTAGCACCATCCATTTTAATTTTTTAAACCATTGCTTTATAAAATTAGCAAAAGGGCTAGATTTTCTTGAATTTTCCTTCAACTCATTAGACAAAATAGTTACTGAAGATTCTTTGTAGTGATTTCATCAGGAACTGTATCTTTTGAGAATAAAATTGTAACATCTTCCATCAAGCATAATACAAATAATTTTTTTCTTTTGCTGGCATTGTCATTTTGTTTTCCCAAGATAATTAGCTGGTTACATATTTCTTAAATGCATTCTTGATATAACTGTTAAATCTTTGTTGTTGATTTGCATTTTTGTTTATTGTTGAGCACCAGAATATAATCTATTTGAAACCTACAGCTATTTGCTTTTTTTTTTTTTTTTTTTTTTTTTTTTTTTTTTTAAGAAAAAAAAAAAAAAAAAAGAGGACGATAAATCTTTCACTGTGATATATCAAAATAA
>NW_008360320.1:4119942-4147502 GCF_000622305.1 Nannospalax galili
TGAAGCATGGACTCCCTGTAGCCCCAGCTGTCCTGGAACTCACTATGTAGACTAGGCTGGCCTTGAACTCACAGAGATCCACCTGCCTCTGCCTCTGCCTCCCGAGTGCTGGGAGTACAGGTGTGGCATGACATACTTTAATTTTTGATCATATTATCAGCAATAACAGTTGTTAAGGGGGCAAGCCGCCATACATCTGTGGAGGTGGTTCATCATTAATAGTAAATATTTTAGTTTGCTTTTATCTTAGGCACTTTGATGAAATCCACCCAGTTTGGGAGGCCTTTCATCTAGGATTTGTTTTCTTCTCTCTAGCCACCCACTCCCATTTTGATTTTTATAAAGTGTGCATGTGTGTGTATACTGCCAGTATGTGTTTTACTTACATTCAGTTTTCTTAGATTTAACCAAGTAAAATTTGTTGGACTTGAGATTGGAGAATTGACTCAACCAGTAGAGTGCTTGCATGTAAACATGAGGACCTCAGTTTGATACCCAACATCCACATAGAAAAGAAGGTGAATTTGATGGCACATGTCTATAATCCTAATGCTGTTGAAGCAGAGACAGGAGGACCCCTGGGGCTTGCTGCCCAGCCATTATAGCTAAATAGAGCCTGGGTCAGTGAGAGACCCTGTCTCAGAAAAATAAGGTCGAGGGGCTAGAAAAATAGCATAGTAGTTAAGATTGTTTGTTGGATTCTGACACCCTCTTCTGGCCTTTACAAGCACACAGGTCCGTGTACCCACATAAACAATAAATAGCTGAATGAGTAAGTCTTTTTTTTTTTTTTTTTTTTTTTTTTTTTTTTTTTATTTTTTGTCATTTTGAGACAGGGTCTCCCTATAGCCCCAGCTGTCCTAGAACTCACTGTGTAGACCAGGCTGGCCTCAAACTCAAAAAGATCTGCCTCCCAAGTGCTGAGATTAAAGACGTGTGCCACTACACACGGCATAAATAAGTCTTTTTAAAAAATCTTTAAAGTCTTAAGAAAAAAGGAAAGTAATTAATGATTGAGGAAGACACCCAGTGTTGATTTCATATAAGCATACATGTGTATATGCACACATGTACACACAAATGCTTATCCACAAAAAAATTATAGGAATTAATGAGTTTAGTATTATAAACAACATTGTTTCCTAAAAGATCACTATCTACTTTTAAAAATTCTATTTTATACTGCATGTTTAAAATTTAAATATTACTGTCTGTCCTTAATTTATTTTAATTTTTAATTATGTGTATCCATGTCGGTCTGTGTGTGGATATGTACATGTGAATGCAGTTCATAGAGCTCATAGAGGCTAGAAGAAGGCTTTGGATCTCTTGGAGTTACAATTGTGTGCTGCTGTACTTGGCTGCTGGGAACCAAACTTGTGTCCTTTGCAACAACTGTATGCTCTATTAATTGCTGAGCTACTTCTCCAGTTTCCAATTACTCTTTCTACTCTGAGAATTGAATTCGTACTCTTAGGCATTTTTATTGCATTTTTCTGTTATGTTTGCTATCTGTTTTATAACTGTAACTTATTCTTTTATTAAGTTTTACAGTACTGAGGGTTGAATCTAGCTTGTCACAAAAGTATAGGAAACATTAAATATCAGTCTTTTCTGTTGAACACTGTAAAACTTTCATTTATGGGAAGGAATTCAAATCTTTTAAATCTCTCCCACCTTGTAAAACTTTTCTTTAAGCAAAGGCCCTGCTACAGTCCTCAAAATTTATGGCCCACAGTGGTGACCCTTTCCTCCTTTGGCTAACACCTTTTTTCTTTCCTTTAGTATCTTTGTGCATCCAGAGATGCTTTTTAATATATATTTATTTTTTTATTTTTATTTTATATGTATTGAGTGTATTGCCTGCATATGTATAAGTGCACCACTGTGTCATGCAATGGCCCACAGAGGTCAGGTGTTGAATTTCTCTAGAACTGGAGTTTTGGATGTTTGCTGCTATGTGGGTGCTGAGAATTGAACCCAAGTCCTCTGCAAGAACAGCCAGTTATCTTAAGCACTGAGCCATCCATCCAGCCCCAGAGATACTTTTAAAACTAGCCCCCCTGGAGAAAGGATGTGAGGTTGAACCCCGCTAAAGGGGAGAGAGTATTTTTGGGTTAGGGTTAAAAACCACTCAGTGTGCTTGAGGTTTTTGTTTGTTTGTTTGTTTTTTGTTGTTTTTGTTTTTTTTTTTTCTCTGACCCTGAAATTATTTTTACTACATGCTAGGCAAATATTCTACCACCAAGCTGCGTCTTCAGATTTCTTATTTTTAAGACAGGGTCTTACAATTATATTGCTTAGGCTGACTTTGTACTCGTTCTATGGCCCAGGCAGGTCTTGAATTTGTGATCCTCCTGTTTTAGATTCTCAATTAGCGGTGATGATAGTTCTTTGCCACCAGGTTCAGCCATTTTTAGTTATTTGGTATACTAAAAACTCACTACAGGGTGTGTGTGTGTGGGTGGGTGGGTGGGTGGGTGGGTGTATGTATGTATGTATGTAAGTGTGGGATTGTTTGTATTTTAAATTTAAATTGTATTTGACCCTTCTGCCCACACACATCCTGCAAAGCTTTTACTTTTTTTACCAAGGTCATTCTTGTTCCATAAAGTTGTATTTTACCTTTATGATGCTAATGACCCCCACTTCTCTGCTAAAAATTAGTTGTTTTGCAGTACCTTTTAGATACTGTTTCTTATATTTTAGCATTTTTCCCTTGAATTGTTTTTTTCTCTTGTATGCCTGAAAATTCTTTTTGTCATAAAATTTAATAGTTGAATTGGAATGTTTATCAGTTTGTTTCTTTATATATTTGGTATGCTGACAAGAAAATTTTGAATTTCTTGATTCCAACATAGCTTTTGATAATGACGTGAAAGTTGGGAGACCTGAAGAACTATTGTAGAATTTTCTAGGCATTATTTCTTTGGCTTTGGTATTCGAGATCTGTAATTAAATTGGATAGTGATACTAGAACTTTGTGGATTTGCTCTTTGTTTGTTTGTTTGTTTGTTTGTTTTAGTTGTGCTAGGATCAAACCTGGAAAGCTGTGTCCATGGTAAATGCATGATCTACCACTGAGTTACGCTCTAAAAGCAGAGAAATCCTTAGATTTCATTTTTCCTCTGGTCATAACTCCTTACTAGAATTTTGAAGTTGCTATTCTAAACATGTATTACTTTTTAATGAGAAAAATATATTTGTGGTCCTAAAAATAAAAATTTAATGAATGAATAAATGTGTCTGCAAAAAAAACCCCACAGAGCATATAGAAATTGGAACAAATACCTGCAATAATAATCATTTTCTTTTGGAATGTATGTAGGTGGTTGTGTTTGGGTTTTGTTGGGTTTTATTGTTGTTATTTACCAACAAAAAGTTCAGTAATGATTTGGAGACTTTTCTGATATTTGCTGTTTTTGTTTTTTCAAAAGTAAGTTATATATGTTGAAACTGTCTACCGGGAACACAACTACTGGTGCTATGTGTTATCTATCTAGGTAAAGTAATTTAGAATACTCATTCCCAGTTTCCATGCCTATAAAATAGATCAGAATGTTCTTAAAAGGTCCTTTTCTTTAGTAAATTCATTAATTTGTACTTCATTTTTAGATGATACTACCTTATTTTGTGTGCATGCTTATGTGTATTTCCTGGTACAATTAAGAGTAAAGATCTTAGAGGCAGGCGGATCTCTGTGAGTTCAAGGCCAGCCTGGTCTACATAGTGAGTTCCAGGACAGCTGGGGCTACAGGGAGACCCTGTCTTAAAAAGACCAAAAAAAAAAAAAAAAGACTAAAGATCAAGAAATGGTATTTTAAATAATAGAGAAAGCAAGTACATTTTTAAAAATAACTTTAAAAACTTAAATTTAAAATTTGATCATTCCTTTTAGTGTATTTGCTTTCTTATTTAAAATACTATTTCCTATAAAATTTGTCTCAGTATAATGAAAAGTGTTTCTTTAGGCAGTATCTGAAAATTGAATCTGATTTTATGTTTATAACATGTATTTAGAAATGAACATAAAAACATGCATATAAATATGTCAAATCTTTATTGTTTGGTTATATTATTAATTTCTTGTGACAAAGGAATTTAATCATGCAATGTTATAGCCACATAACAATATCACAAGAAGATTTACTTCCTGTTTTACACAGGTGATGATAAGAAGCTGAGTGCACAAAATCTGTGACCTAATTATGAGTGTCTGAAGGCATAAATTTTGTTTTCTTTCAAGGCAGGGTCCTATGTAACCCAGTTTGGCCTCTAACTTTGTAGCTATAAATGGCCTTGAGCTCATGATTACACTGTCTGTGTCCTGAGTGCTGGGACTACAATGCTAACTAATCTGTTTTTTCTGTTTTAAAACATATATTTTATTCAGCAAAAATTTATTGAGCAACTTACTCCCAGAGTTGGTATTACAAAGTAAATCTTAAGGTTGGTACCCTTAAAAGAATTAATAATAAT
This sequence comes from Nannospalax galili, assembly GCF_000622305.1. Classification (NCBI taxonomy): domain Eukaryota; kingdom Metazoa; phylum Chordata; class Mammalia; order Rodentia; family Spalacidae; genus Nannospalax; species Nannospalax galili. Next base: position 4,124,422 of record NW_008360320.1, read on the forward strand.
AAACTTTTTAAAAACAGTGTCTTTAAGTTTGGTGTACTCTTGTCATAGTAATATAGCTGTTGTATGTTGTTGTTCATCAGCAGGCAGATGGGTATTGGATATATTTATCAAATGTTAAAAAAATCTGGAGGAACTGGATAGATGGCTCAGCAGAGAAGAGCACTGGCTGCTATTGCAGAGGACCCAGGATCCCAGCACCCACATGGCAGGCAACAACCGTCCATAACTCTAGTTTTAGGTAGGGAATCTGACACCACCTTCTGACCTTCGTGGGCATTGGATGACTCAGGTACACTTAATATACATCAGAGAATATACTCATACACATAAAATAAAAATAATAAAAAAAATTTTTTTTAAATCTGACTGGAAAAACTAGCTCTAGGATTTCATCACAGCAGTCTTTTTCAAACCTCAATGGTAAAGATTCTGTTAGTGTGAAAGACTCTTTACAACTAGCCTGAAGGGAGAAGCTTAAATTGATTTGGGATCCTTACTGAAGAACTTTTGTGTTTATTCCTAAGATTAGAAAACAGTTGACATCTTATTGGATATTGAGCTATCTGTCAGAATAAATTTTTCTTGTGAGCTATTTGTGCTCCAATTACATCTCTAGAAGAGTTCCCTAGATAATCAGTTATTGTTGGTAAAACAGGGTAAAGTCAAAAATATAGTAGGCAGAGTCAGTGAAATAGGCCATGAATGAGGGATTATTGCTGAGGAAAGCATCACTAGAATGAACAACCAGTAAGTACTCCTGGGACTGATTCTCTAGCTCAATAGCACGATGAACTTTTTGTGTAGCCCATGGACTTGATCTACAATACCATCAAAGGAGAAAATATGTTTTCATGAAAACTCAGGTAGTAAAGGATATGTTTTATAATTAATCCATATTTATCTACATGAAGCCTTGGAAGGCATAATACTGGAAATTAATGATAAATCACTTGAGTTGAAAAGTGGAAAATGTGATTATATAAATGGGTGAGTCTTAAATTTACTCTTTATTCTGTTTGGTTAGCATATATTTTAAAGTATAAGATTCCAAATAAAAGTAAATAGCAGCAATAAATGTGTTTTGGGGTTTTATGTTTTAATAAACCTGCTCCCTATTTATTTTCCCAACTAGCTTTGGCAGAAGCAAGTGTTCTACCACTGAGTTACATTTTCGGTCCTTGGATTTTCTTTTGGTTTTGGTTTTATTGTTTTCAGAGTCTGCCTGTGTAGCCCAGGTTCACTTGTGGTGTTCAAGGCCACTGTGTAGAGCTAATGCTCCTTCAGGTATAGGTTTGTAAGGTTCTTTTTCCCATGAGGGACCTGTAGATGGACTAGTCAGAGAGGACACAATTTTAGGTGACAAGATTTTTATAATTCTTGTAATTTTTGTCTGTTGTCAGGGCAAGAATTAATTAAAAATTGTCAAGAACTTTCTTGGTGTTCTGGACATCATTGATCCATATGTATTTGTAATTTTCGAGGGAAAAAAAGTATATATGTATTGTGCTTTTATTTGTGTGTCAGAACTGAGTAGAAGTACCCATGTCAGTAGAAAAATGAGGGCTTCATTGCAGCCTGTTCATTTGAACCAATAGAATAGAGATGTTTTTGACTGTGTTGGTACTTTAGAATCCTTATGGGAACATTTTGTTGATTACATATGAGACTGATGGTTTGAATGAAAATGTCCCCCATAGGCTCCCAGTATTTGGACATTTTGTCCCCAGATGATGGTGCTGTTTTGGGAAGTTTTAGAAGGTGTGGCTATCCTGGAGGAAGCAAGTCACTGGGGGTGGGCTTAGAGAGTTCTGAAGCCTTGCCAGATCTCCAGTCGCTCTCTTGCTTCCTGTTCCTGCGTGATGATGTGAGAGCTTAGCTTCCGCTCCTCCTCCAGCGACCTCTGCTGCCATGCCTCCCTGCCAAGATGGACTGTAATTCTCCTGGAACTGTAAGCTCAAATAAACTCTGCCTTCTATAAATTGTTTGGGTCAATGTTTCTGTCACAGCCACAGAAAACTGACTAATACAGAGACTAAGATCCAGAAAGTCTATCTTTAAAAGAGTTTTCTCAGGTGTCTTTGAAAATAATTTGGGAAACCAATGGAAAGTAAATAATAAATTGTTTTTGTTTCTAATTATAATTCACTACTACTCATCATGTGTACAAAATTTCATTAATGCCAACTGATTTTCCTTGGCCTAAAAGCAATATGTAATAGTTTGTGAATTTGTTTGAAGGAGAATATTTTCCATCCACAGTAATAGTGTCTGCTAGGTATATTGGGAGGTAAGAAATTATAAATAGTGAAATCACATCGTTGATGAATTGAATACAAGCAAGCAAGCCATCCCTCAATATGACTCTCCTATACTGCAGCAGTACACAGGGCTATATCAAAGTGATACCTGAACAAAAACAACCTACTCTTAGCATCCATTTCAGCCAAGTGTAGGATCCAACCTGTTCTAAGAACTTATTCCTTCAGATCTCTCCTGTAATTTTGCTCCTGAACAAGGGCTTTGCTCTCTCTTTATTCAAGCAGTACATCTAGCATCATCATATAAGAAGAAAGGAACTTGCCTTATCAGAGGATTATGTCCATTCTGAAAGTTGCTGACTTAGGATAGTATATACAAGCACAAACAGATGCTATCAATATAATTCTACATGTTGTTTGCAACATAAATGGGATAATTTGTTGCTTCCAACAAATGTTTGCTGCATGCTTATTTTCACAATGTGCACATAAATACATACATTATTTTGAGTACAAGGCAAGGAAAGGTCATCAGGCATTAAAGTGATACGTTTAAGTTAAAAAGGAGTCCAAGGCTTAGTGTCCCAGAAGTCATTCCCACATTGTACTACATGGTTCTTTGGAATACTATCTTTTAATTAGGATAATGAGAGGAATGGTAATTAGAATTCAGAGAGATTTTTGTTTTATTTTTTTTTATATGAATAAGTGTTTTGTCTGCATGTATATAAGTGTGCCTGTAGGTGCTGGGCACTGAAGCCTGGTCCTTTGCAAGAACAGCCGTTGCTCTTAACTGTTAAACCATCTCTCCAGCCCTATCAAACAAAAAATATCTGTATCTTTTATTTTTTCAAAATTGACACATTCCAAAAAAATTTTAATAACAGAATTAGGAAGTTTTGTGCCTTATATGTAAATTAACAGTATCTAGGAGAAACTCATGATTAAGTAGATTACTTCTTCTGTATGTTTATACACAGTGAATGATAAGCTTTACTTGACCATTGTGTGATGATTATACTGGCCTGAATAGTCGCATATATGCTCATTGATTCATGGTGAAATGTGATTGTTTATTAGCTACCTAAATTTAAAAAAATGTTTTTATTTTATGTTTATGAGTATATTGCCTGCATGTTTGTAAGTGCACCTGTGTTGTGCAGTGCCTGCAGAGGTCAGAAGAGGGTGTCAAACCCCTTGGAACTGGAGTTATGGATGGTTGTTACCCACCATGTAGGTGCTGGGAATTGAACCCAGGTCCTCTGCAAGAGCAGCCAGTGCTCTTAACCACTGAACCATCTCTCTAAACCCTTAGTTACCTAGTTAAGAAGTTTTATGTTTTATTTTTAATTTTTTAAATGTCTTGTGCTTCTAAGTTTTTTTTAACAAAATAACTACTTATATGACCAAATTTTGGATTTTAGATTATACAAAAAAATTAGAGTTCACAGTCAATACTCACATAATAAAAGAAAGTTATTAAAAGTTATCTACTCAGTTAAGTACGTATTAATAAAAACCAATGTATTGGAACAGTAAAAAATAATTTTAAATTCTCACATGAAACACTGTTGAATCAGAAAGTATGAAAAAAGAGTAGGCTAGGCTCCATGTGTACAAGCTCTTCCACACAGTCCTGATATTCTTGAGGTCAGACCCCTAGGTCCTACATAAAAACAGGATGCTGTAGCATAGTCCTCTAATCCCAGTGAACACTCACTGGGATTGCAGGCTTGGACAGGACTATCTCCAGAAGCTTGTTTTCATATGTAATTAAAAGAACTGTCCCCCCAACCAAGGTTGCTCTATGACTTCCACATGCACTATTCCCTCACACATGAACATGAGCTCATATATACACTAAAATTTAAACAGTTATATATTTGGGGCTGGAGAGATAGATCAGTGGTTAAGAACACTGGTTGTTCTTACAGAAGACCCAGGTTCAAATCCCAGCACCCACATGGCATCTAACAACTGTCCATAACTCCAGTCCTGGGGATCCGACAATGTCTTCTGACCCCCCGCGGGCATTGCACGACACAGGTGCACTTACCTACATGCAGGCAGTACACACATACACATAAAATAAAAATAAATTTTAAAAATTATATATTTACTGTTTTTCTTAATTTTATGTGTATGCGTGTATTGCATGGATGTAAGTGCACTCGTGTTGTACAATACCTTCAGAGGTCAGAAGAGGGCATCAGATCCCATGGAAATGAAGTTATAGATAGTTGTTAAACCACCATATGGGTGCTAGGACTCAAACCTGGGCCTTCTGCAAAAGCAACCAGCACTCTTAACAGCTGAGCCATCTCTCTAACCCCTAAAATAAAAAAAATTTATTTATAAAAATTAACTGTTAAGACGTCTATACGTCTAAGAAAATTTCAAAAAATCTAAACAGTTCTTTTCTCTATATTATAAATTGTGAAATATGTGCTCTCTTTTAAAAAGTTTGTGTGAACACATAGGTTACCTTTCAGTCATAATGCAAAAAAACTCTTGACCTATTTTTAAATATTTTATTTACTTATTTATTTTTGGTCTTTTTGAGACAGGAGCTCCCTGTAGTCCCAGCTGGCCTAGAACTCACTATGTAGACCAGGCTGGCCTCAAAACTCACAGAGATCCACCTGCCTCTGCTTCCAAGTACCAGGATTAAGGGATGTGCCACCAAGCCCAGCCTTTACTGTATTATTTTGAAATTATATACATATATATGTATATATTTGTGGCTTTATGCACATGTGTATTAGAAAGGGAGTGATCCCCAGGAACTGAGTTGCCTGGTTTGTGTTCTCTGCAAGAACATTACTTTTAACTGTTGAGCTACTTCATTCAGCCCAAACCCGCACACCCTTATTTTTGAAGATTTAAAACTCCTGGCTTCTTCACCTTGTGGTCACTTTTTCTACGTGGAATTTCAAGGTTTATTTACCATGATAAAAGTCTTTTAGTTCTTCGTTTCTATTCAAAATTTTCCTGTCACTGCCACCAGTAATGCTCATTTATTTTTCACCTTTACTCTAGCAAAGATTTTATCTGTACCTATGTATTTATCTTTTGTTTTATCTTTCAGTTTTATCCTGTGGAGCTTGCAACATTGAATCTATTGTTTCTGTAGCCCACCAAATGTAGTACTGTACTGGCAGTAGGAACATCATGTGGCGAAGTGCCACTTATTAGAAGTACGCTAGCCCAGACCAGTTAAATTAGAAACTTTTTGTGTCTAGGACCTAGTTATCAGACTAATTTCTAATGTGGCTTTTTTTCAATTGAATTTTCACAGCTTTCATTTTATCTTCCATCTATTTTGATGGCATTTAGACCTATTCTATCCATACCTACCCTATTGCTCTCCACCCAATTTAATATAATCTAATATATATTATATGCATGTCATATATATACATATATTAAATAAGGTCTATAGACTCTAATTTGTGTCCTTAAATGTTTTTCAGTGTGGGTCCATTCATTGGAACCTATTTAATCTACCAAAAGTTACGTCCTTCTTTGAAAGAGACACTTCCTTTCCTAGCAGCCATTGGTTGCTAATAATTCCTTAAATAGTGTTGAGATTTCTTACCCATTTCTCCACTTCTATGCTGAGATTTTTTTCTTTGGTTTGAGCTTGCATTAGACTTGTGCATGCTGTCACCATTATTGTAAGTTTATTTCAATAACTGCCCACCTGTCTGGAAAACTGTTTCCTTGTGTTCATCAACCACCTCTGGCTCTTAAAATCTTTCCTCTTCCTCCTCTTTGGCAATGATCTCTGAACCTTGGGAGGCAGAAGATTGATATAGGTACGCTATTCAGTGATAAATATTCTGCAGCCTCTTGTTTTCTACATTGGCTACTTGTGGATTTCTGTGTTAAATCACCATCTGCTGCATAAGGAAGTTTTTCTATGCATCCATGAATATAACAGTAAGTTAAGAGTCAGATTATTAACAATAATTATTTAGTGGAAAACTAGTATTAGGTTCTCTCTTACGTCCTGTGACCCATCTTCAGGTTCCTAAGCCTGTTTTCAGTGTCAGGTATGGGCTTCATCCTAGGAACCAGACCTTAAATCCAATTAAAGAGTGATTGGTTACTCCCATAATATTTGTGCTGTTATTTTGCTTATGGGTATATCTTGCCCAGCAGCTGTTACTGTAATTCACAGGATTTACAACTGGGTAGAGTTGATGATTATTTTCCTTTTGGTAGCATGCATAACACTTTCCAGCACTATTAATGCTAACCAGTGGAGATGAGGCTCTAAAGTCATTTCCAGCCTGATTCTCCTTGTTTGTTCCACAGCTTGAGTATGTAGTGTCTTCAGTTGTAAGGTCTTACACGAAGTTCTGGTGGGTAACCAAGACTAGGATAAGGGCCAGTATTGATTAAGGGCCTATGGGACCTCTGGTCAACAACTTCAGAAGAGGGAATCCATTTCTTACATTGAAGTTTTTTTTTTTTTTTTTTTCATTCACCTATGATGTGTAGAAAGGGCAATATCCCCGTTTTAGAATAACTCCTTTAAATCTCTTATTTTATGGTGTATATGTATATACTTTAAGAAGCTTCTGTGGTAGTAGGTTTCCCTGTGGCTTTTTCTAAAAAAAAAAAAAAAACTTTTTTTTTTACCTACCTGTGTTAGGTATTTTTGAGTCAGGGTCTCCTTGTAGTCCCAGTTGGCCTGGAACTCGCTATGCAGACCAGGCTGGCCTGTTGGCTGTGGGCTTGTGGTATACTACATTTATTCTGTTGAGATATGTCCCTGTATGCTTCTTTCTTCATGGCTTTTATCATGAATGAATGTTTGATTTTATCAAAGGCCTGTTCTTGCATTTAATGAGGTGATCATGTGTTTTCTTTGAATCTCTTTATGTGGTGAATTATATATATTGATTTTGCATTTTTTTAAATTGGATTCTTTAATGTCTCACCATAACACAAAAAGCATGAACTTGTATTAATCCTATATGATAGATTGATCATGCACCATATCCCCATGAGGTTGGAAAACCATGCCATTTTCTGGAATTTAAGGTGTTATATTATTTCATCAATCATTTGTTTACAAAAAAACAGAAGACTAAAAAGTAAAAATGTGAACACTTTGGGTGTTAACACCTCTATCTTGGTATACAACTGATCTTTTTTGTTTTGATTTTGAAATATCAGATATTATTTTGGAATAAGGTAAGGTTCTGTTAAAACCTTTGAAGACCCTTTAAGCCAGTGGATCTGAAACAACCTTCATATCATTAGCAGTTGGGGTACATACCTTGTTAGGTATTCTGAAGTATTTACTGTTTTAAGTTTAACATGTTGTTATATGTGTTGAAACATCCTGCATCTTTGGGATGAAGTCAAGTTGATCATGGTGGATAATCTTTTTGATGTGTTCTTGCAGTTGGTTTGCAAGTATTTTATTGAATATTATATTTTTGTATCTATGTTCATCAGAGAGATTGGTCTATAATTTTATTTTTTGCTGGGTCTTTTTCTGTTTTTGTAATATTGGCTTCATAGAAGGAATTTAGGAATAGTCCTTTTCTATTTTATGAAATAATTTGAGGAGTATTTGTCAGTTTATCTTTGAAGGTTTGGTAGACTTCTGTGCTTTGTCCACCTGGTTCTGAGTTTTTTTTGTAGTTGGGAGAATTTTATTGACTATTTCATTGTTATAGGTCTGTTCAAATTTTTTATTTCATTTTAATTTTAAGAAGCCATGTATATATAAAAATGGCATGCATATATAGAAATTTATCCATTTCTTTTAGATTTTCTACTATACTGGAATATAGATTTTTCAAGTGTATCCTTAAGGTTTTCTTATCTTCCTCCATGTCTGTTGATATGTTTCCAGTTATATATCATGTGCTTGTTAATTTGGGTTCTCTCTCTCTCTCTCTCTCTCTCTCTCTCTCTCTCTCTCTCTCTCTCTCTCGTTTGGCCAAAGTTTGTCAATCTTGTTATTTTCAAAGAACCAACTCATTTCATTGATTCTTTGTATTGTCTTCTTCATTTCTATTCATTAATTTCAATCTTGTTTTTATTAATCTCTTCCTATCTACTTTTTTGTTTGTTCTTGGCTTTCCAAGGCTTTCAAATGCATCATTAAATTATTTATATGAAATAGCTCTAATATTCTGGTATAGGCACTTAATGCTGTAGTTTTCTTCTTAGGACTGCCTTTACTGTTTCCTAAGTTTGGCATGTGGTGTTTTGATTTTCAGTCAGTTCTAAGAATTTTTAGTTTCCTTCTTGATCTCTGCTGTGATCCAATTTTCATTCAATAGTATGGTAGTTAGCCTCCTCGAATTTGTGTACTTTTTTCCATTTTCATTGTTGCTGATAGCTCACTTTATTTTGTGGTCAGATAGAATACAGGAAATACTTCAATTTTTCTAAGTTTTTTTGGACTTGTGTCCTAATTTTTGGTCAGTTTTCGAGAAACTTCCATGGTATACTAAGAATAATATGTGTTCTTTATATTATTTTGTTTGGGTGGAATGTTCTATAGATGTCTGTAAGCTCCATTCAATTTTTGGTGTCTTTTAACTCCAGGCATTCTCTGTTCAGTTTTTTGTCTGGTTGACCTATCTGCTGGTGACAACAGTGTATTGAAGTCACCCACTATCACTGTGTTGCAGTCATTGTGAGATTTTAGCACTAATAAAGTTTCTTTTATGAAATTGAGTGCCCCTGTGTATAGTACATAGTTGTTTAGATTTGTAATATCTTTTGGGTAGATTTTTCCTTTAATGAGTATGAAGTACCTTCCCCATCTCTTCTGACTAGTTTTAGTTTGTCAGATATTACCATAGCTACATCTGCTTTTTTCTTATTTCTATTTGCTTGGAATGTCTTTTTCTGTCCTTTTACCATGAGGTGGTATCCATCATTGATAGTGAAGTGTGTTTCTTGGAGGCAGCAAATCAGTTGATCCTGTTTTCTATTCCATTGTTAGTCTGTGTTTTTTTACTAGGGGCTTGAGACCATTATTGAGGGTTATTATTGACCAGTGTTAACTAATTCCTCTTATGTTGGTGTTGTACTGTTTTCTTAGACCTCTCTTGGTTGGCTGTTCTTGGATAAATTACTTATTCTTTGTTCCCTCTTGAGAGTGTTTCATCTTCTCTTCTGACTGAAACATTACCTTGAGTATTCTCTGTAGGCTGGTTTCGTGGACATAAATTCCTTACATCTGTTTTTATCCTGGAAAGTCTGTCATTGTTCTTCCATTACAACTGATAGGTTTTCTGGGTATAGTAATTTGGGGCTGGAATCTGCTCTTTCATGACTTGTATGGCATTTGTCCAGCCCTTCTGGCTTTCATAGTCTCTATTGAAAAGTCAGTTGCTACTCTGATAGGCCTGCCTTTATATGTGACTTGTTCTTTCTCATAGCTTTCAATGTCTTTTCTTTGTTCTATACATTTAGAATTTTGACTGTTATGTGGAGAGGTTTTGTTGTTGCTGCTGTTTGTTTTTGTTTTTGTTTTTTTTTCCTGGTCCTGTCAACTTGATAAATATGACTCTTGTACCTTGATAGGTATCTCTTTTGCTAAGTTTGGGAAATTTTCTTGTATGATTTTATTTAAAATATTCTCTGTGCCTTTGACCTGTGTTTCTTTTCTTTCTATGCCTGTGATTTGTAAGTTTGGTGTTTTTACAGTGTCCCAGAGGTCTTGCATATTTCATGCCTAGGTTATTTTGGATTTGGCATTTTCTTTGATTTAGTGATTGGTTTCATCAAGCTTGTCTTCAAGGTCTAATATTCTCTGTTCATTTCCTCCACTTCCGTTTTACTTCTTTCATCTAAGTTTTCTGTTAGAGTTCCTGAGTTTTTTATTTCAAGTTTTATTTCAGTTTGCCTTTTGTTCAAAGTCTATCTCTTTATTGTATTCTGATTCCATGTGTTTTGAAATGTTTTAGTTATTTCATTGGGTGTTTTCATGGTCTTTATTCAGTTTTCTTATTCATACTCTGTTTGAGTTCCTTGAACATACTTATCATTCCTATTTTGAAATCATTGTCTTGTTGCATCCGTTAGGTTGTCATTCTCAAGAAATGGTACAGTGAAGTTGTTAATTTCTTTAGTAGGCATATTGTCTTGCTTATTCATGTTGTTTGTATTTTATCCGTTAGATCCAGGCATCTAAACTTAAAATGGTGGCTTTTCTTGTTATGGGTAAATGATCTCATTTTGTTGAATGTTTGTATCTTTGCTTTCTCTTTCCCCAACTAGTGATGACTCAGCTGAGTAGTGCTTAGCCTTCAGTTTGGGGGCCACTTTATGTTGCTGCACAAATAAGATGAAAGAAGTGGTCTCATTTCAGCTAGAGAAAGGTACAACTTTTGAATTGAGATTTCAGGATTGACTTCACAGGGTCCTAGATCAGAAGGTGGGATGAGGGCTGCTAGGTGAATAGACTGGCTGATAGGTTAGACTGGGTGAGCTCACAGGTCTAGGGCACCACAGAGCTGAGATGGTTAGGCTGTAAGGAATCTCAGGAATGGGAGATCAGGATCTCAAAGTCTGGGGCAGGGAAGGATCCCTGAGACCCAAGCTGGTCGGAGACTCGATGTGGCAGAGCTTACCCTGCCAAGTTTGGAGGGGCACAGAGATCTGGGACAGGAAAGGATCCCCATGCCAGAGGAAGCCTGAGAGCTAAGACGATGGCTGGGCACTACGGAGTCTCAGGAATGGGAGATTACTGATGTTTCTTTTTAGTGTGGAAGTCCTATCATTTTTTTTTTTTTAATTGTTGGACCAGCCATACTTTTTTTTTTTTCCTTACAAGTTTAAAACTTTTATAATCTTCAATTTAAAATGCTCTGGTAGTTCTGGGTTTCCTTCTGTTAAAGTCTTCTTTAATGGCATTTGATCCTTTATTGCCCTGTCACAGAAGTTCTGTGTAAAATTAACAAAAATATTTTTTGTGGTGTATTTTTTATTTTGTTTTCTGTCCCTAAATTGTTCTTTATCTTGGTTCTTCTCTCTAATGTGATCGTTTTTAAAGTATACTATGTAACACTGTTCTTGGCACTTTATAGCGATGCATATTGTCATCCGTTTCACAAAATCCCCACAATTACAGTCTAGATTAGATAATGTCATGTCATATTTACAGAGGAAAAAACTGAAGCCTAGAAAAGTTCATTTGCAAAGGTTACATGTACAGTCATATGATAACCTAGGACTCAAACCTAGACCTGACTGCAAACCTGGTTTTCTACTTCTACTTCTCTTCCATAGTTCTCTTTGAATTTGTGTCCATGCTAAATTTGTTGTATTAATAATGTGTAAGTGTGTTAACCCCCTATTCTTAGCACTTCTTTGCTATTTCTATAACTTTTTAAAATACACATTACTTTTTGAGGCTCACATCATATAGTCTTATATTTCCCCAACCTGCCTTTTGTTTCTCTCAAAACTGTCATATATAATGAAGGAATAATCTTAAATGTAATAAAAAAATATTTTTTTAATGAAGTTTAAGGCAAGGTGCCTTCTGTGGACATAATAAAAGGCATCTTACACGTGTGCTGAGGCTGATGAGAAGACCACCTTTTTCCTGAGAGAGAATTTTCTTGAGGAACAAGACATCAAACTGGCAATCCTTAAGCCAGAGGCCCTTTTGGTGATTCAAGCCTTGGCTACTTGGCTATTATAGTAAGAGGCAGATTTGTTTGCTGTTTGTCAAAGTCTTGTTCAACTGCAGACTATTAGCAGAGTATTTAGACTTTCCTGAGAGGATATCAGGGTTGGGGATTTCCAGGACACACATGGTAGATCACAACTGCCTATAACATCAGTTCCATGGGATTGGATACCCACTCTTCTGGCCTCTGGCATGGAGGCCTGCACTTGTCGCAAATACATTTGTGGAAGAACTCACACATAAAAATAAATCTTAAATTTTTTTTGTCTTTTAAAAATAAATGCAAAAAAAATAAAAGAATTAGACTGTATACTTGTTTAGAGGTATAGTCTCTGGGTGACTGATACCCTTTTAATTGTTAGAATGGCGCTGCATAGACTGCAGTGTTTGGACCTGTCTAGTGTTTTTGTTTAAAGATTGTCATAGTGGAGTTAGGAGCACAGAAACACAAGCTTGTAAAAGAGTAGCACCACAGTTTATCCAGTTTGAAAGACACCCCCTTGATAAAGTGTTCTCCTAAGCTTTGCATATTAGAATGCTCATATACTTGAGAGATGTGAATATGTTTAACATTCAAAGGAGTGAGCAATAGTTACCATAATGGCTACAGAGCTCTCCTTTATCTTATTTATTTAGCTTATAATCTTGCAATGAATCAAAGCTTTAAAAACAAGGGCTAATGTCCACAAACTAACTTCCTGATATACAAATGTGTCTTCCATAATATTTAAAGTTCAGATGTTAACTACGCTACACATTTGTACTGAGACATATAGAGTGTTAAAGGTACTAAATCACCTAAAATAATAGTTGCTTATAGAGTGGTCACTTAAAAGCCTAAAACATAAGTAGATACTTGTTGAATCTTTCCTAAGTAGTCAAAAATGTGACATAGTCCATAGAAAATATAAGTAATTATCCTAATAAAACACAAAATATTTGTCTGTTAAATATATGTTTTTGCAAATTTTACTAAACAGAAAAATATTTTTTAACAGGCTTATTTATTTTGTGTGGCAGGGCAGGGACTGTATGTATGCCTTGTGCATATGGAGGTCAGAGGAAAATTATTATAAATTTTTTAATGTGTACAAAAATATTTCTTTTTCCAATTAAAATAGAATCTTTGGGTGCTTTTTAGTTTCCTTACTAAAAACAGAGTTTAAGCGTATTTATATTTTCTGTATATAGAATTTCACATGTTAATTAGAATCATAGTTCTTAGTAATCTTACTATTAGTGAAGACCTATGAAGAAATCAATCTTAAAACTGTTTTTCTATATACTGACATTTTGTGAAAAGATATTTGTTAATAGGCCCAAATATATATTTGTGTTAGTCAAGTCTCTATAGTGAGTATGAATCTGGTCTGACCCGCTGTGTAGATGGTGGCATAATGCTGCTAATGCTGAGATAATGATATGCAGATGGTAGTTATTGTCAGCTGTGTACATAGGTGTACTTCCTCGAAAGCTTGACTCTTGTGTCTCTGTGATCAAAATACCTGAAAGAAACAGTTTAAAGAAGAATTTATTTTGACTGATAGTTTCATACAGTTCAGTCCAGTATGGTAGAGAAGTCATGGCAGAGCATCCTAGTTCATGGTGTTGGGACCATGTGGCAGAGGCTGTTCACATCACAGTGGACCAGGAAGCAAGAGAGTGAAGTAGGCATCAGAGGCCAGTTTAACTTTTAAAGCTCTGTGCCTTGTGATGTTCTTCTACTTAGACCCTGCCTCCTAAAAGTTTCATGCCTACCAAAATACTACCACCAACTAGAAAGCATTAAAAACACATGCCTGTGGGAGCATTTTATTCAAGCTAACACTCTAGTGCCCTGCAAAGTCTCCTGCCAGATTACTAGTAGGCTCTCTGGACAAGCAATTACTGACTGAGTTTATGACTCAATGAGGTTAGAACTGATTCATAGGGATGCGTCAGGGTTTGCCTTTATGGTCATGGTCATTTGTATATCTCAAATGGTCCTTCATTAAGGCAGGTTAGAGTTACTTTCCAGTACTCTTTCAGGACCTGCTGTAGACGTACACTGGGTAGCTTGTCTGTGGGGATACTGACAGGTCTACTTCTTTCTAGTCTCATTGGCAGGAATTCCTGTTCTCTGACTACCTGTGTAAAGATTGGAGCAAAGATTCAGGTCTATTTAGAATTTGCTCTAGAACTAAAATTGACTAGCTTGCCCTGGGTACTCAGAAAGGCTGTTCTCATGCATTATTGATATCAGACTATAACTGAGAGAGACCCATAATTGAATGATATTTTAGAATCTGTTTAGCATCTGATGACAAGGCTGATCTGATGACATAGACAGACAAGTATCCCAGGAGTACTTTTTAGCAGTACTTCTGACAGGTAGGACTGTTGTCAGGTCATGGCTGAAACAGTTAAGATTTGAAATTCATGGTATTTAGGGATCTGCTCTGGGACCAGGTTCACCTATGTACACAGCTGACAATGACTACCATCTGCAAATCATTATCTCAGCGTTAGCACGGAGTCTGCCGTAAAGACATTTTTATTTTATACTCAGACATTTTTATGGCCCTGTGAGTGGGAGAGTGGGATTGAATTCATACCCATAGTAAGACTGATTGTTTAAAGACCCATAGTAAAGACCACAGAGAACAGGCCTGTCTTCTGTGGTACTAGTATACATAATTGTACCTGGATTTCTTTTCTCCCCCTTTTTTGGGGGGTGGGGGGACCTGGGAGGTTGAGACAGGGTCTCACTAGTCTTACTATAGCCCTGACTGTCCCAGAACTCACTTTGTAGACCAGACTGGGCCTCAGACTTACAAAAATGACCTGCCTCTGCCATCTGAGTGCTGGGACTAAGGGTGTGTGCCACCAGGCCTGCTCCACCTGGATTTCTTGATGGATGATTTTTGGTAGAAAGACATAGCTGAAACTTCAGAAATAGGGCTGCTTCTGAGTCTGGAGGCTAGACCAGTCAGCAGCTTTGTTCTCCGTGTCAGTTATCTGCCTTCTTTTAAAAAAAAATTAATGATTTGAAAATTTCATTCATTGGCCTTTGACTTCACGGAGGTTTCACAAATACCTGCCACAATCCCGAGGCTGGCTTCTCAAGGGTCATGATGACTGAAATTATTGTTGGTCTACGTGAGGGATGCAAGTTAGAATTATAAGCCTTATATATGATGGTACTTATTGTTTTTAATGTTTCTTTTGTTTTGTTTTCAATTCATTCTGGTCATCATTTCATTGTCAGCTTTGAAACATATGTTATAGTATTTGGGTCTAAGCTAAAAGTACTGGTGAACACATTTATCCTTAGTATAATTTGATTGGGGCTAAAGAGAATGAATATACTCAGGTGTATTTACAGAAGCTGCATTTGACAGTGGCCTGCAGATTATGTAGTATTGTTGAGTGGAGCAAGAAATGAAAGATTTTCTGCAAAGAATTATTCTATTGGATGGATGGCTAGGAAAACATTCTGTATAATAAAAAAGTCAAGGTAAATGAATTGTACAAAAAAAAATTAAGGGGAAGAATGTTGTTAAATGTGGTGTGAAAGTGCCAAATAATCCTGAACTTGGGCAAATAGAAATTATTTGGGATTTTTTTGTTTGGATTTTTCAACATTTTTGATATGTAAAAACTTATTTATAAATGTAAATTTTAAAATAATCTTTTAAAGCAGATAGTGTTTATTCATTCTAAATTTTTCTCTTAAGGATTTGAATTTGTTGAAATGAGCAATCGTAAAACAAAGAGTAATAACTTAGTACATGCGGAGTGCCTTTCACAAGTGAGTATATATTTTTCTTACTATCAAGGGCTTGTACTTTGCAAAGTGAAATAGACATCTTTTTAAAAATTTTTTTCTTAGCACTTTTTAGGACTCTTTACATTCTTAGGGAGATATTTTTACAAAAGGTTCCTACAGTCATTGGAAGCAAAGCTCTTCAAAGTATACAGTTAAATATGAAATGACACATTGTACTTTTATTGTTGTCTTTGTTCTTCATGTTCTTTGTTCTTGAACCCTGTCAGTGATGTTTGTTTTACCTTAACTGCTAATGGTATTATTTAATATCCACCTTTGTGTTTGGCTAGTTGAATCCTAACTTTTACTTAAATATTTGTAAAAAATAGTGTGAATTAAATTTAGTTAAATATTCACATAGAAATGTTGCACTTTTGCTAAATTCATTCATGGGTATTTTATTCCTTTCTTGATGCTTATCTGTGAAGTTATTTTCTTAATTTCATCTTTGCTTAGGTCATTGCTAGTTTATGCAAATGTAATTGATATATTGCCCTTTAAACTTTCAACCATATTGAAAACTCACTTTATAGTTTTTTGTTGTTGTTGTTGTTGTTTTTACTTAGAGTGTTCTGTTTTGAATATCATATGTGCAAACAGGGAAGTTTTACTTCTTCCCTTTCAGTTTGAATGCCTTCAGTTTTTCCTGAGTAATGGCCTTAGTGAAAAATGTCAGTAAAATATTGACAAGGACTGATAAGAACCCCACTCCCCTTTCTTTTTAAATGGAAGGCCAGTAATGGGGCTCTAACCAGAGCTTTGAGCACATTGGATAAGCACTATACTACTGAGACAGGTTTCTGGTGACAATAGGAGAACATTCAGTAATCATGATATTTTTGTTGAGGCCCATTGTCAATTTGAGGACATCCCTTATATTCTTAGTTCATTGAGAATTTTTATGCTAAATACTTAATGTTGTCCTAAGAGTTTGTTCTATTTCAAATAATAAATTACTTAAATAGATGTTTCTCCCATAATCTAATAGAGACTTGACATAATACTACCCTAGCATTTTCTTTTATCTTGCTTGACCTCAACCATACTATTTAAATCAGTGCTAAATTTTATTGGTATCCTAAAAATACTTTTTTTCTTTTTTTGTGTGTGTATGGTGTATGCCTATGTGTATATAAGTATGTGCACCCATATGTGAACATGTGCAGACCAGAGGTGGATGCGAAGCATCTTCACCTATTCCTATCCACATTATGTTTTTAGATAGGGTCTCTCATAGAACTTGCAGTTTGCCATTTGGCTAGATTGGTTGGTCAAGAGAGTCCCAGATTCCTGTTTCTGCTTCCCAGGGGAGAGTCTATAGTCATTTGCTGATTTGCCTGGCTTTTATTTGGATGTTGGACCAAACTCAAGTCCTCATGCTTGTACAGCAAATATTTTACCTATTGAGCCATCTCCCTAGACCTGACTTTCTTTCTTTATGAAAAAAAATGTCTGTTAAAAAAAAATTAGCTAAGGTATAGATTTTTGTTTCATATGTGAAGTGTATAGTTCTTCCCAGGTGTAGGTGACTTAATGGTTATACACCTGCTTAGCCTATATCCTAATAACTGGAATTGTTGAATCCTCCAGGTGTTTTATTACAGATTCATTTCCTTTATCCCCAATTTCGTATTTTATACATAGTTGTTGCCACATTTTTTTTTTTAAAGATTGGGGTTGTGTATTATTTCTAGTGATCTACAATATCATTCATTGAGTCCATAGCTATGCCCATTTGAGTGGTTAACAGGCATCAGCTATTACCTGTGTAAGTCTTATCTTGTATTACAGATAAATGCCTTAATCTTCAAATAGGCTTTTCACGAAAGTGTTGGTGCTCCATTATTTAGAAGTTAAGATCTAGAAAAGACTTGGCCTTTTTAAGTTCACTTAAAAATGACTTTTTTGGCACCAGTTCCATACTTTCTTCTTTATCTAAAATAACTATGTGAATAGTTTTCTTTATCTTTTTGAACATTTAAAGACAACTCGTATCTCTTTGGTTTATTAAGGATCTGTTCATGCTGTCAGTTAGAGAAGCAAATAATCTTACGGTCTTCTTACTTCAGCCATTGGGTGAAAATATGAGACAGTGACCTAAGTGTGTTGTCCCTGAAAGACTACTAGCACCAGATCCAGAAAAGGAATTTATATTGGCACTCTTTTTAAAAGACTTCTTGATTATTTGACGTAGTTTTTCACAACTAAGCCTAAGGTTCTAATTCTAAAACAAACTCAGAAACATAGCTACTTACAAAAATTTTTGTCTTCATTTATTCCAACTTTTCCACTTTCCTATTTGAATTCTTTTTTCCCAGTGATGGTTATAGAACTCGGGGCTTTGAACACATACTTAGCAGTAGGTCTATCACTGAGTTACATCCCCAGCCCCAATTCCTTACTTTATAGACTAGCTAAATGTCATTTCTTTTACATAATTAAATATTGGTTTGTTTGTTGAACTACTTCTACTTTGCAGTTGTTGGAATTTGTCATTTTTTTCCAAATATATTTGCAGTGTCTTTTTAGGATCATACCCTTCTAGAATTTCTGTGCTCAATCTAATAGGTACTTAAAACTAAAAACTATATGGGCTTTTCAGCTTAAATTTTCTGCAGAATCCTGACTTTTATACAGGTAGAGATTGACAGTGACTTAGCTAAGCCAGTTTAGAAGCCTTAGTTTCTAAAGAGATCACTGAGTCTGTGATTGCATGAAAATTTTTAAATTAGATTGCATTGTTAGATTTCTTCCCATCTTTGTTCATTGGCTAACATCTTACACAAAATGAAATGCTTACTCATTATAAAACAGCCTTCAAGTTGGTGATATAGTTGAAGTAATTCTATTTGTTGAAGCGTTCACAAGTAAATTCTCATCATTTATCTGAGACATAAAATGAAGAGTAGAAGTTAATTATAACTCAGAAAAATGACTTCAGAACACTTAAGGACATGTAGGTTGTGAAGCTTAAACTGATTCATTAATACCTAAATCTGATTGCTACAAATACTATACTTTCATACTCATTTTTTATTGTATGTACAATATTTTTATTTGCTCATTTAATTTTCATCAGGTACAAAGAATTTTACGTGAAAGATTTTGTCATCAAAATCTACATACCAATCTCTTTGGAGTGCAGGTACAGTACAAGTAAGTCTAGCAGTCTGCTCCTTTTTTATGAACTTATTTACCATTGCTCTCCTTTTTATAAAAGCTAGTCATATACAGATTGGATCTAAAATAAGGATGTAAAAGTTTCATTTTGCATATGAAATAACTGAATATCAAGAAACGATCAGATAAAAATGTTCATGTAATGTAAAAGCCCTTTAATAATAAATCTTTTGTTAATATTGAAAGAGTCTGACTTTGTCCTTAATAGCGGGCAGCCAGCACAGGTGATGGAAGACCACAATGTTAGTAAAATATAGTTATCTCTAAACTCAAGAGACAAGAGTTGCCTTTGTTTTCCCTTATCCTCTACCATCAGAAAGAGTCAATAAAGTTGAACATACTAGGTTTACTCTTCAGGTTTCTAGAGAATCCAAACTGCTCTATTGCCTTTCTATGTATCCTTCTGTATAGGACAGTTTAGAGCATAAAGAGCCCTAAAGAAAGAGGAATTTATGTGCATATTCAAATTTGACTTTGGGAAAAATATGGCATAGTAAATTATTCTAGCTTAATTTTTAAGATTTTGACTTATTTATGTCATTTTAGACACTTAATTGAGCTGCTAAAAAGAACTGCTATCCATGGAGAAAGTAACTCTATACTCATTATTGGACCACGAGGATCAGGAAAGACCAAGGTAAAAGGTTTAATTTCAGATACTTTGTTACTTTGGTAGGCATATGAGGTTTCTTACTTTAGAAATCACCAAAATGTTGGTTTGGGGGGGGGTGTTTGTTTTTTTATTGTAGCATTTTGCCTTTTCTATTTCTTTTTAATCACACAAAATAAATGCAAACATCCTACAAAGTTAGGATAGGATGTGGTGTGTTTTAGTTGATCATACTTTTAGTCTTACTGTTCCTCACAGAGGAAAGTTTTCTATAATATGTCATCGTCTTTTGTCCTTTGTATTATATTAAAGATTGCCAGTTGACAAAGAAGCAAGCATTTTAATGGTCACATACTGCCCATACACTGTGCCCTTATTTTTTCTTTTGGAGAGAGGGGGGGATGGGGGGAGGGGAGCTATATGAATGTGGGCATGTATATACCATGGTGTGGGTATAGGGGTCAGAAAACAACCTTGGGTGTTGGTCTTGGTCCTCAACCCAGGATTCCTGTCTCTGCCTCCTATCTGTCCTTAGGAACACTGAGGTTATATGTACTTGCTACCACATTTGGCTTTCTATAGATTCTGGGGATGCAAACTGAGGTTCTCATATATGTACAGTTGGAGTTTTACCCACTGAACCATCTCTCCCAGCCCATTTATGCTCTTTATATATATTCTTTAGTTAAAACCTACACACTAGTTTTAATCACATTTTTATAGATTAGGACATTATCATACTATGTACCCCCCCCCTTTTTTTCCCTTTTTACTGTTTATTGATTGACCTTTAAGCAAAATTTTCCTGTGTACTCATGTCTTCAATATTTATGGCATACTTTCCCTCTTTATCATATTTTCTTATTTAACCCCAGAAAGGCCTTTTCCCTCTATTCTTCTCTTTCATACAATATAAGGAATATTAATGTACATCAACTTTTGAAAGTATTACAATGTATTGATTGCCCTGTGTTAAAGGTGTTTTTCTAGTATTATGAAGATAAATTAACTAACTTTAATTTTTAAAATTATGTCATCCAATTAAAATTACATACCTATTTTTTTAATTATTTATTTAATACCTACATACTTAGAAGAAGCCATTTCATTACATCAGCATTGACATTCAATAACAGTTTTCTGAGCTAGGATGCATCTCTTACAAAATTGGCTGTACATTTTTAGGTTTACAGTTGAATTATTAAAGTTATACAATATTGTACTCAGTATAAACCCTATAAGACATAAAATTAAATGAGGTTCCAACGTTTAAAAAAGATCTCCATTTCATTATTAAAATGCAGAGTTTCATACAGAAAACTTCATTTTTAATGCAATTGACATTAAGATGTTTGCACATGCATTTCTAAAATCTCTATATATCAGAGTATTACTAGTCAGAGTCGGTTACTTTCTGAGCTCATTGGCATCTGAGCATGGATATAAAATCATCAGGTAGATTTCAATGGTAATGTTTTTTACATCTACTAATTCATAAGGAGCAACTTTTTATGCTTTGAAAAATTATTTTTTTATCATTTTTTTTTTAATTTTTAATAACTACATGATTAGAAGCTTTTCAGTACAGCTTCTTTAACATATTCAGTAACACGCACCAGAGCAAGAGTATCTCTCTTTCACGAGTGGGTGCAAGTTTCTAGGTTCACAGTTGAGTTAATACAGTTATACAATATTGAACTCAGTATAATATTGTTCCTTGCAGAAAGACTCATTGTTTTTGCTACTAACACTGAGATGTTGGTGCATGCATCTCTAATCTGTATGCATCTGATTATTACTAGTCATAATCTGTTGCACTTGGATCCTTGGTGCCTGTGTATGTCTATAATGTCATCAGGCGGATTTCAATGCTATTATCACCTCTACTAATTAGCATGATGTAAATTTCCATGCTTCCTCCTCAAATATAATACGTGTTTTAAAAATTCGTTGATTTTGTGTGTGTGTGTTATCACACAGAACATCCCAAACCATCTCATTCAACTATATACCCACTTCCCAGATGGCACCCTCCCATAGCCTCCCTCCCCCCACTAGAACCCTTATACTCTGATATCCTTGCTACTGTCTGCTGTGTTGTTGGCACCCCCAGCCATTCCCCACTACTTGCCCTTCTGGTGAATCTAGTCAGCCTATCTAGAGGTCTTTGTTTAAGGAGGGTCAGCTGTTCCTCATCTAGCAGCAATCAGTTGTCAATATTCCTTTAGATAAGATTGAGTCTGCTGTTCATTTTCCCAATTCTATGCTGGGTTACTATCTGGGAGTCCCTTTGGCCACCCTGGCCAACAACTCAAAAGAAGGTATCGCTTGTCTGGCATTGTTGCTTCTTACGTAGCCTTTGGGTATGCATATGGAATCTTAAGAAATTACATTGGTCCCCCTTTAATCTTTGGTTATACTTTCCTTTTGGGTGTTTAACGCCATACAGTTGGCCCAGATAAACCAATTTATTTTTACTCTTAAGGTCGTTTGAGGATCTGTTCCTCAGGGGTCACATGGGCTTGGGAGGAACCCCTGGCTCCTTTCTTTTACCAGTTTCGCCTGTGTGAAGATAAGCCAAAGGTCCTGCTCAACCATGATTGGCTTCATTTGGAATCATGGAGGAAACAATTCCTCTGTGTTGACTCTCCTCTTTGAAGACTGGACACTGGTTCAAGTCCATCTGGTGGGGTCTCCTCGGCCTCCTTGATCAAAAGGACAGGTGACCCACCACCATTATGGGACATTTTGAGAGAGATGCTAATAGTCCCCTGGAACTAGTCGACATAGGAGGGAAAGGAGCAAAAACTGTCCTATGTGTCCTTCTGACCAAATTAGTATAGGCCTCAAAGTATGTCTTTTAAACATCCAAGAAGGTTAGTTCCACCAGTCTGGTACTTTTAATTACTGTGTGTCATGTAGATAAATCTTGGGCAAAGACCAATTGTTCTCAGATAAACCTTATCTAGACATACATTTCTTGATCTGTTACGTATAATTTGTCAGTAGGTTGTAGGAATAAGGTGGTTCCCTCTGGTTTTCAAAACTAGCTAGGCATTGTTTATCTTTCACATTGTCTCACCCCTCCATCATGGTTTTCCCACTTAAGGTGCCCCCATTTCCCCCCTTTCTCCCTTATTAATTCCCTTCTCCTATGGTCCTACCTCTCTTGAGCTCCTTCTTTCCCTTTATCCCCTAGGTTCCTTGTATGCCCTTCCCTCCCCCCTCCACCCAATTTTTGTCCATATCTCCCTTATTAAGGCCTGATTCCCACTGTTGTTCTCGTTCAGGTTCTTTCTTTTCCTTTACCTCCCTGTTTACTTTCCATTATCCTGGTTCCTGTAGTTATGTCTGGTTACATACTCATTTATCAGGGTCTGCTTCTAGGATCCACATATGAGGGAGAATATATGTTGGGGATTTTTCTGAGTCTGTGTTACTTCACTTAGTACAACAGTTTCTGTTTCCATCCATTTACCTGCAAATTCCATGATTTCTTCATTCTTTACTGCTGAGTAAAACTCCATCATATAAATGAACCACATTTTC